>NW_027211604.1:2172500-2475000 GCF_022749685.1 Semicossyphus pulcher | reverse complement strand
GTCCGCTGTGTTTACCTTCATTAAGGCGCGTGTAAAAGACACCAGGCTGCTAAAAATAACCACACACGCTTCCCTGGTCTGTTAAAACTCTTTGCTATTAATGCAGACGTGAGATTACAGAAGCTCATTAATCCTGAACATCGCTGCCTCCTTTCAGACTTATATTAAGAAAAAGTGGCGTTTAATGTTTTATTCATTACGGCGATAACGCTAATCTGTCACATTAATTATGACACAATGTGACCTTTTTTCTGACTTGAGATAAAGTAGAATTAGTGCGATCGTATGAACGGCTTGTCTCTGTCGTCAGTGTGCAAATTAACTGTTAAAGAACCGCACACTTTCCGCCTCTGGCTGCAGGTTTGTGGAGCTCTACTGTGATCGGTTGAGACTGTATCTAATCTACATTCACCTTTACCTCTTCCTTCCACCCACTCGCTCTGTTACTCTCTCTTTTCTCTTCTTAGCTTCATCCATCTTCATCCTTTTTGGTCTCTTGGCTTTTCTTGGCCATGATGTTCGGACTGAGAAAACAGAGCAAAGCCCGGAAATGGGAGAAGTTTGCCTTCAGGTCTTTCTTCCAGAAACATCTCCTCACATCCCGACAAAAATCAATAAAGCAAAAACACGGTGAAGCTAGCGAGCTTCATGAGAACTGCAGGGAAAGTTTGATACGACCAACGAAGACAACAACAGGCTCGTTAACGCTCTCCAAATGTTTCTCCACAGTTTCCTGCCCGGCTTCATCGTTTATTAAAGGTGAGGTCATGTGTGTGTGTTTAGTTTGCAACATCGTGTCCTGCTGTTTGTGTGTGTTATGTGATAAACTGTGCAAACACCACACATTTGCTTTCCACACGCACGCACACACACACACACACAAACACACAGAGCCTCTTCATGCACAACAACACACGTGATCACACACCCTCTTCATCATGAATGCTACAGTGTGTGTTCACGAGTTCACAAGTGACCGGCGTGTGTGTTTCTCTGTTTACATGCTAGACTGTAAACACACACACATTTATATTCTGACACCTGCGTGTTTACATATTTACAGCGTACGAGTGTGTTGTCACTGTTACGTGGGGGTTGCAGTGATGTCTCAGGTGCCTGACGAGAGAGAGAGAGAGAGCAGGTGTGCAGGGGAAACTTACCTGGAGCTCATTCAGCGTGTCCACCTGCGACCTCTCTCTCTCTCTCTCTCCCTCTCTTTACACACAAACAAACAAACAAACACTCAGGTGCGCGTCCTAAACAGTTTTTTAAACACTGGACCTTTGAGCGTTTTTAAACACAAACACATGAGCAACATTTACCATCGACGATCGGACTTACAACTAAAACATGGAGAAAACTCTGTTTAAAGAGCGACCAATGAGCAGGAAGAGGAAGCAGAGTTGATGGACGGGAGCCACAAATAATTGGACTCAGGAAAGAGGAGTACAGATCTCTCGTGACCGAATTGGCTGATCTGTGATCTGTCCTAAAACTACTACACGTTCGACACGCACCAACCCTCACACCTCACAGCCAATCGATTCTTTCACTGACACGTATCAGGTTCAAAGTGAGCGCAGTCTACGGACAAGCTGTGAAAAGGCCCGGCGGAAAAACTGGAGGAGATCTCAGGTAAAAACAGGCAGAAAGTCGGGAGAAATCTAAAATCCAATAGCGAGTTTATAATGCGGAAAGAGTTTTACTGATCTGTGGACCTCCCTCCCTTCTTGCAGCTTTTCCAGATGCCTCCCTCTCTCTTTGTCCCCTCAGTCTGACTCTCACTCCTGTTCCTGCCTTCCTCGAGCTCTCTCTGAGCCCGGCCTGCTGCTCTTTATTCGCCCCGTGCAGCTCGTAGCTTATCGTCCATCTTATCTGCGTCACGTCTCACCCGGCCTGTCACATCTCTCCTTTATCCGACCCGTCGCTGCTCCTAAGCTCCTTCTCAGACTTCATCTCTCCCTCCTGCTCTCTTCTTCTTCTTCACTGTCGGTCTATTTCACATCTCTTCTCCCTTCTTTCCCTCTTAACTCTCCCTCTCTCGCTTTATCTTTCCCTGTGTTAGGACCACCCGAGTTTCCTTTCTATCCTCCTCTCTGCATGATAAGGAGCCCAGGTGGTGTGATGGATTTCAGCTGGGCCGGGAACAGTTTGCTGTGGGGCTGCAGCGGCTCTGGATTGTGCTGGATAAGCAGGTCAGATGGAGTTGGCGCGTTCGAAGAGAAAACAGCTGACAAGAAGCAATAAGAGGAGCGAAAGCTCGGCCACCCAGAGATAAACGCATCCTCTTTTTTCAACAGAGACGGGTTAGGGCGGAGGAGAATAAGCCGTTTCCATGTGCAAAGCTCACAGGAGAAAGAGGAGAGTGTGTGTGTTTGGGGGGAGATCTAAATCAGAGTCACTTTATCCGACAAGTATGATAAATGTGCAGGAATCTGCCTGCGAGGCGGCGGTGCACAGAGGCTGGAACCTCGCTGAGTTTCCAGCACCTGCTTATGAAGGAGAAAAAATTGGATCCATGAAGAGCAACAGACTGCTTACAGGTGTACAGCAGGGCGAGGGAGCGAGGAGAGGGGCATGAAATCGATACATTGTCAGGTAAACTGCAGGAGAGACGCAGAGGACGCAGATATTACAGGCTGGAGAGGAAAGACATTTGCCTCACAAGGCGGTTTCTGCTCAGCTTTCACTCCCATTATTCACAGAGTCAAAGGAAGTCTGCTGCAGAATACTCGGCTCTCTCTTTAAGATCTCTGTGTTTTAGGCTTTGACACTTTACTCTGCAGAAAAACTTTTTTATTATCTTTACTTTTGGACTATTTTTCCCTTTAATGACAGGACAGCTGGAGAGAGACAGGACGTGTTGGGAGCAGAGACTGAGGGGTGACATGCAGCGAAGGGCCGAGGGCCCAGAGTCAAACCTGCAGCGGCTGCATCGAGGACGTTTGCTTCTGTATGGAACGCCCGCTCTACCCACCGAGCTAAACCAGCGGCCCTGCAGGAAAACTTTAAATATTTACGGAAATGTCCAACCTGGATGATTTTTTCTCATTGGAATTTAGATAAACTGCAATCCAAGGAAAGACTAAATTGCACTGATCCCCCGCTTTCCCACTGGTCAATTTTCATTGCGTGGCGCTTCGCAGCGCTTCCTCGTCCGATGTGTCCCCGGCGTTACCCTCAAATTCCACAGGATCCATCTCCGGTGTCAATGCTCGCGATTCTACAGCACGCACCGCGGTCCGTCTCTGGGGCATCCCAGAAACGTCTCTGCGCTCTGCTCCACTAAAGATACGCGCCGGGTCTATTTTTACGGAGGCTGCTTCAAACACGCGTCATGCTGAACAGAGCAGATCGTTCCAAACAGGAAGTCACACACGAAAGCAGCATACAGCATCCGGTCATTTCAAAATAAAACACCATGTACAAACCGGTACAGACTCCCGACACAGATGACGCAGCACAAAAGAGACCGAAAGGCGTTTACTGCACTGGCAATGGGAAAGAAACACTCGGCATTTATGAGCAGGTCTTCCTGGGTCTGAAAAACCCGCACCCTATTTAAGGTGGGAAAGGGGAACAAGAGCTTGTGTCCACATCGTGTTTTCTTTTCTGACTGTTAGCATCTTTCTTTATTGTTCCCATGAGGAGAGAGCAAAGTGTTGTGTGTCAACAGCAAGAACTTGTTGTGTAAGATCTCTAAAGTTTTCAGAAAGATGCTGGGGTCGTCATGACGACATCATGATCAAACCAAGCCTTTTTTTTGGCACTATTTTCTCTGTTGACAAATCCAGTATCACTACACCTGCGGCAGGCTCACAACAAAGATCGTGTCCCTACACGTCCAGGGCAGAAAATGCATGTTGTGTGGAGCATGGCTGTGCCTGCACCCCAGGTAAGAGAGACTAAAACTAACGTGTGTTTGTTTGTGGCGGGGGGGACGGGGGGGACACAGCTTGTCTCTCTCTGCCCGTTGTATATCCATCTGACAAAGTTCAGCGTATATTCAGGTTCATATATCCTGTTGGATCCGTTGTTAAAGGTAAATCTTCCTCATCACTTTCACGTTGATTCTGATTGATTCGCGTCATCGTTGAAGTAAACATGTCGGGCTGTGAAACAGCTATAGGACGGCTTACCGGAGAAACCGGCCTGCCACGGGCGTAGTGATACTGGATTTGTAGAGACAAAAAATAGTGCCAAAAGAACGGCGCAGTATATGAAATCCCAGGACGATGATTTATTGTTAATCTTGTGTGCTGTTTTTGGAGGATAAAACTTTGTGCTCTCATGACCCTGGCATCTCATCGGAACGACTTATTCTACGTTCAGAACCGGCCAGAACTTCGACCACCGGACTCGGTGAGTAAGCTGATAGCTTTGCATCCACTTCACTACTAGCAGGTATTTCATTCAACATAGTGTCCAAAAATCAGAACTATCCCTTTAAGCAAATTAAATACAACAACTACACATTGTTGTATGTTTCATTATCAGCTTGTTGGCTGATAAAACAGCAGTGATTTCCATCAGCAGTTCTTGTTGTTGACACTAATTACACATTGCTAATGAGTTTTTATGATGTTATGACAGTGATGAAGTTTTTCCTGCAGCCTTCTTCTTTCATATTCAAAGGTGACACAGATAAGGCCACTGTCTGTATGAGAAGGTCAACCTAATGCCTAACCTTTAACCTCCAACCCTGAGAAAAGATTTGTTTTGGTATCATATTAAAGATCCCCTGCCTCCCACACGCACACACACACACACATACACACACACACTCACACACACTCACACACACACACACACGTATCACTCTGCTGGCTGTGGATCACACATCCACCCTCTGACACCTCCTCTCCTCTTTGTCTCCCCTCTCTGCTTCTGCTTTCATCACAGACACACAAACAGCTGCAGGCAGTGAAGTGTCCGCTCACATCTCGAATAATGTGTCTGTCTGTTTGTTTTAGGAATACAAAACAGCTCCAGATGCTTTGAACCGCTGCCACAGAGCGGTGACGCTGCACAGGTGGCAAAATGTATGAGGACGGAGACAACGAATGATTCACCTCAGAGTTTCACCTTCAGTCTGCAGCTGAATTAACCAACAAGCCAACAGTGTGAGACACAGACTTACTACCTGTGTGTTCATGTGGCCTCGATTGCTCGGTCATGTCAATTTGCCCTGTACAACATGAGGAAGATCAGACCCTACCTTTCAGAGCATGCAACACACCTGCTGGTTCAGGCTCTCGTGATATAACGCATTGATTACTGCAGCTCCCTCCTGGCAGGCCTTCCTGCATGCACATTCAAACCTCTGCAGATGATCCAGAACGCAGCAGCGTGACTGGTGTTTAATCAACCCAGAACAGCACTCGTCCCTCCACTGCTCATATCCCTCCACTGGCTGCCAGTCGCCGCTCGCATCAAATTCAAACCCTGTTGCTCGCTTACAAAACAGCAACAAAAACGTCTCCTGCCTACCTGAACGCCCTCATCCAGGTCTACACTCTGTCCCGCCCACTACGCTCTGCCAATGAAAGGCGCCTGGTACTCCCATCACAACAGGGCCCGTTCCCTCCCGTCTCGATCGTTGCTTGTGTTGTGTTAACTCTCAGACGTCGCTTTGGACAAAAGCTTGTTTGACTTTATTCTCAAAATGCCAAAGTTAAAAAATCGTTATGTTATGTTAAGCTCTTCCCTGATGAAGAATAATATCAGTTTAAAAACTGAATAATAAAATTGTTTTTGTTAAAAAAAAACAACAACAGAAAAAGGACATTTGTATAAAATAAAAAGAGTTTTTCGTTTTGTTTTCACGTCCTCGTTTTTCCATCGCTGTTATTTCAACAAGAACTCAGATAAGAGCCGTTTCCTCAGGCTGTTATCTTAAATCTCCACGTTCAGCTTTAGTTCAAAGAAAACTGCTGAACAGAAAACCTACTGTTCAAAATACATTCATCTAAAGCTGGAGGCCGTCCGAGCTGCGGAGATCTTCATTCCTCTTACTGACAAAAACTCCGGCGGCAAATTTTGCTCCAACTTTTTCCTGAAAAGTACAAAAGTTATTGTTTGATCCTGGAAGGCAGAGCCGCGGGTTTATTCTGCCGGGGACGAACAGAAGTGTGAGAGCTGCTGCAGGACAAACACATTTTAACTCTCAACAAGCGCACTGGAGTCGGGGGACGTCGCGACACACTCAGAACTCTTTTCACACTTATCAGTTATTCAATACAACGTCTTCACAGCACACCTGGTTCCTCTGCATCACTGACTGTTACATTGATTACACATCAGAGCCCCTTTTATCAATAACTTTCCACTTCTGACAAAACTGTTCTTAAATGAGAAATTAAATAACTTTCTTGCTTTGAAGGGGGATCAGTGGGATCGTATGAAGGAGGCTTCTTATCAAGTCTGCAGTGTTTTACCTTCAGTCGATGGAGGTCAGCACGGCCCCTGTTTGGAGAAAACAACAGCAGCTAAGCTAACTATCGCTGTGAAAGGTTTTGGAATTTTCTTGCCACATAAAAAAATACCCACCCTTATGAATTAAATATCACTTGACGTGTACTTAAAGTGTAAGAAAACGCAATTAAAGTAACTTCCTGTACTTCCTGAGTGAGGTCAGAGGGTACAAAGGAGAGAAACACATCCTCCAGCTTGTAACAAGTCTCAACAACACACCCGAGTGGCGTCTCCACAGTAATAAAACCCTCATACATATGTTCTACTTTACAAACCAGCGTGACTCTGAGTCTGACCCGCAGACAGTGATCTCCCTCTGAGCACTGACTCAGACACACACAGATTGTTTTTCAGCCTCCCGCCTCGTCTCAGCTCGGACCTGCTCATCTCTCCGTCCCTGCAGCGATGACGAGGTTTAAAGGAGCCGGTGCACAAGGTAATGAGAGCCAGGACTCACCCGCGTGATCCCTATCTGTTGCACTTAAAGGAAACACAGCTCAGCATAGTACAGGTAATAATGCATGTTGTTTGTCAGGTCCAGAGAAGTCGAGACAGGCTTCCCTCTGAGTCTGAAACCACGGATTCCGTGCCACCATGGAGAGGCCTGCGTGCGGACATACAGTGACTAGTAGCTCCTCAAACCTTGCTTTATGTTTGGTTCAATGTGTTATTTTTCCATCTTTTTCTAAACAAGTATTACTTATAAAATAATATAGGCAGACTGACACTGGAAAAGGAAGCGTTGGGATTGGATAGAGGCCGTACCAAGCGCTGGTTGGAAGCATGTACAAGCGCTAAACTAACCCGACATGGATTTAAGGTTGTCCACCAAAGTCCACCTGGGGTATATGCTGATGAATAGACGATAAAGTTGTTTGTATGTTTGTTTATTCTTAAACTAATATCACTAAATGAACCTCACATCAGCCTTTTGTTTGAGTCGTGTGTCATTTCATGGTTTAAATCAAAGTTACGTCTCCTCTCGCCGTTCCTCCTCTACTCTGCTACTCGGGAACAGAACGCTGCAGGAGCCTCATTTGTCAACAGAGCTGTCAATCATGAGGCCACACCCCCTTTTTTACAGCATCACATAAGTAATTAAAAGTAAACTTGTCTGAAAAATGTATTTGACGTGTATTTTGATATAGTTTGACTCATGTCCCATCTGTTAACGGAGGAGGCGGGCTTTATGACCTATACTGCAGCCAGTCAGCAGGGGGCGATAGAGAGAGTTTGGATTCACTTTTAAGGAGCTGTCATGTCGTCCATCTTTGTTGTAAAAAGAGAAATAAATGACCTTGAACTTCTCTGGCTGACCTCACATCCTGTTTCACGTTGACACAAAGCTTTCATGCATTCAAATCTGTGCAGGAGACAAAGCCGTGTGAAGGTGCTTTCACAGAGCTGAATGTTTAAGTAGCAGCAGAGGAGGAGGAGGAGGAACTCTCTCTGTGCTGCTTTTAGCTTTTAGCATGGCGTGACGAGCCGTTAGCTGAGCAGCTTTAAAGAACAGTTTCAGCACCCGCAAAACTGAGGCGACCCCGCTGGAGTCAGAGACACTGTTTCGGCTGCGCTCAGTGTCACATGAGGCAACGACCACCAGCAGAAGAATAGAAGTAAAGTCTGTCCTCTACAACGATGTTATGTAAGAGATGAAACACAGCAAGACGTCACAAGGTGAAGAGTAAAAACACCACAGTGTGAGTGTGTTTCTATGTTTGCACGATTTAATGCAGCGTAATGCTTCCAACGAGTCACTGACACCATCAGCAAACGTTTGTGCTGCGGTGACGGCCTCCACTCGTCTGTTCAGATTTCACAAGCTGGCTGCAGAGTTTGGCTCCCAGTCGGGCACATAGAGCGTCAAGGCCCCTTTATATTGAGCTATTTTGGGCTATAATCAAGAAGAGATAAGATAAGATATTTTATTAATCACAAAGGAAGTTCTTTAGAGCCAGATCGATCAGCAGAGAAAAATATGAAGAACTCAAATACAAGTGGCAAAGAGACAGTGACTCATAGAAAAAGTTAAACAAGTTATTTACAAAAGGAAGCTGAAAAAATGGAGATAACATCGACAGTCATATTTGCAGTGTTAAATACAAGAAATAAAAAGTAAAAAGGTGGTGAAGTCATTCATATAAAACAGTGGTCTTACATTTTACTGCGAGTCCAACGACAGCCGATTCAGACAAAGTGATTCACAGCACGCAGACCAAAAGAGCATTTTTATACAAGTTTCACACTTAAAGGAAGCAGGAGGAGATTTTTTTATACACATGTACAGGACAAGAACAGCAAAGAGATAAGACATATCACTTTGTCCACAGGGGGCGCCAGAATCGACACAAACCAAAAGTTTCTCAGTAACTTTAAAGTAAAATGTTACAGAGAAAACTCGGAGGTATTTACACCAGACGACTGAGCTGTATTATTGGGCCGTGCAGGTGTCCAAAAAGGGAAAAGATGCATTCAGGTGGGAGGCAGGACGATAATTTACATATACATGCAGATTTGAATGACGTCAGCGCCAAAAGTCACTACTGCCTAGAAATGCAACTCACAAATATTCAAAAATCTCCCTTTTTTGAGAGAATATCACACACAGAACAGAATCAGCAAAGACATAAAATAAAGTGAGTTAAGAAAAGAAATAAAGGTAGATTAGAGGCCAGAGTAAACCTCCTCCTACAGGAGTGTAATATATTTGTTTTGTGTTTGAAATAAATTAAGGGAGACAATCAGACGTACCATCCAAGTAAATGATGGTGAACATCACTGTCAAATAACTGACTTACAACTGGGGATGCATGATATTATCGGCATGTGATCAGTATCTGCAGATTCGTCATTTTTCCGCTGATATTTGCACGCGCTGCCTGAAACTCGAGCCAGTGAAATTCAACAACTTTCACAACTCTTAACTAGCTCACAGTTAGCTCACATTCTCGCCATGTTACCGACTTAACATCAAACACGCCGAACATACACTCGCAGCCAAAGTCGACACAGAGAGTAACATAAACATCAGTGCAAAACTAACTCACATATTCATGGACGCACACACGATAAAAAGAGTCCGTTGGCAATTACTGATGTCTCTGTAGTAGGTGCAGTAAACAAGTCCGGGCATGTCTCCCTCACTGCCGTGTTTCGGGGGGATGCTGCATTCATGTGCGCTCAGAAACGTGAGTGATCAGACACGTGATCTCTTCCGTCAGGCGTGAAGAAGCGTGCAAGATGTCTGCAGTATGGCAGTTTTTGGCCTCTGCAATAAGAGTAGGCATGATATCAATTCCACTACAGGGGAGACTTAATGTTTTCTGCAAGTAGGTGGAAAAAATGTGTGTCGAATATATCGGTATCGTAATCGGCAAAAAGGGTTGAAAAATATCGGCATATCGGATATCGGCAAAAATTCCAATATCGTGCGTCCCTACTTATAACCAAACCTTATAACCTCATATTATAACCTCATATTAAAGGTGCTACAAAGCTCGATATCGCTGTTTTCTTTTTATTATGGAGACATAACTTGGAATCTGTTAGCTGTGGGTTAAACACATTAATGACCAAAGTTTTCATAGCTTCTTCGTCGTCATATTTTACTTATTAAGTTTACATAGAAAAGAGCTATAAAACCTATAAAAATAGATTTTAACAAATGCACCTGTTGGCACAGGGCTAATCTTTTCTGTCCACAGGGGGCGCCAAAATCAACGGAAAATAAATGAAGCTCCTCACAGCTGCCTTAAAGAAAATGTTTGTTTGAATGCAACAACAAAGAAGTGAGTTTAAACTCTCTGCACACAACTGCAATACACAGATCAGCGAGACAATAAAAAATAAGTTTCTGCAAAAAGGGAATATTTCATTCATGTGGGAATGAAATGAATGTTTAACAATGTCTTCTTGAAATACATTTGAATTTTAAGTAGGCCATACATTTAGATGAACGTGCTGTATCTCTGAATACTTGTATTAAAAACATACATCACTTTGAGTTGTGCACAGGAAACTGAAGCAACCACACCAACTCATTTACATAACAGAGACAGAGACAGAGACTCAACGTCTGGCAGCGGCCACAGAGGGGAAGCTGGATCTGCTGCAGACCGGAGCTCAGACGGCTCAGAGAGAGATTTCCAGAACAAAACAGAACCGCAGCCTTATCAGAAACTTCTCTGTCTGCTGATCAGTGAGGGTCACAATCAGTTCATTGTTTTTGCTCAGCAGGGTTTGGACCGGCTGAGGAGGTCGGGTGGTGCAAAATGATGCTACAGGCGAAGAAAAAGAGCCAGAAAGACAGACAGACTCAAGAACAGAGGTGTGGTTAAAGGAAAAATCAAGGTAACGCAGTGACACCTAAATGTTTGCATTTATATCACAACTTTTAGAGTACAATTAAAACAACAGGGTGTTAGTCTCTGCTCATATTTCAGCACCATGGACAGAGACAGGAGGTTGCCGTGCTTCACTCTCCTGGCTTTGTTCGTTTGTCGAAGCAATTTGTACAATTCTGAAGTTTTAAAGGTGCGTATAAATAAAGCTGTTTTTATTATCATTGCAATAAATACATTGAATTACATGCTAGTTTCTATAGAAGGTAACTAAAGGGTGCATAAAACAAAAAGGAACATAGGCGCTACATGAGTTTGAATTACGACATTTACTCAACTCAACTTATTTATATAGCACCTCTCATATATCCAAACATGCAACCCAAAGTGCTTCACGATAGAGGTCTTCCCGAGGCCACAATGTTGTGCCCGAGGCCACAATGTTGTGCCCGAACCCAAAGAGACCCTGAAATGTACGGCCCAGAACCGACCGGGATCCGTCTTTTATTTGAAAGCTGGGACCCAGACCCGTGCAGAACGGAGAAATGTCGGACCCAACCCCGGCGGGGCAAAACAGGCCCGATCAGCACCGACTTCACTTTAACAATGAATTGATTCTGACCCTCAAATTAAATTACAATAATAGATTTTGTTTCTAGAAGATGTTAGAAAAATGAATAGCAGAGATAAAGCTTTGTAAATAGCATTGGGAAAAACTTTGAGGCTATGAAATTACCCCAAACTCAAAGCCAGATTAAAAACAAAGCTCTTTAATTTTCTTGTGAGAGAGTTTGTCGTTTTGATATCGAGAAGCAGCGAGTTTCACAGTTAAGGGGAACAAAAGAAAAAGCTACACTTACGAACATCATCAGGACGCGCTGTGTGGTCCTTCTAAAGCAGCTGAGGGAAAAATGCTTCGATCACACACTGCCAAAAACAAACATGTTCACCTGCTGTTGTTCATATTCTGTCGGGTAATTTAGAAACATTTTGAAAAGTCTGTCGAGTTGTAACTAATTTCTTTACATTTCTTGACTGATGCACGATGATTGCAAAATGCTGTTAGCTAGCGTCCCCGAGTCCTGGCCTGATTATGATCATTAAGCTTTTTGATACTGGTCCTAACACACAGCTACACACCCTCAAAACAGCCAATATTAAAAGGTTGACTCTTAATAAACGGAACAAGGTAGTCGAAAAGAAAACCAGTAAATAAATAAAGATGGCAGCAGGAGGTAAAGACAAAGTATATGAGCTAAAAAAAGAAAGAATATTTGATCCCAAATGGGCTCTGGGGACGTTTCACTTCCCCTCTCACACTCTGCCTGCTAACACGCTACCCATCATGCCACATGTTTGTTGTCTGACTCTAAGTGCAAATACACACAGTGCGTTCACTGTCAACAGGAGGACTCACAGACAGCAGCCAGCCAGAGGAAGCTCTGCTGGTTGGTTTGAAATGAACCAACAAATACAGACGCTGATGATCCAGTTTAGCGCAGTAACACATGAAGAATTCATTACCAGGATGAAGAATCGGTACACTTCTTTGTGGTCACACACACAGAGCTTCATGCAAACATCCTCCACACAGCAGCCGGGTCACTGCTGAGGCCGTCTTTACTCTGAGAATAGGCGAGCATTAAAAATACACGAGGGTGTGATTGTGTGAGTGTGTGTGGGCGTTTCGCTTCAGGCTCATTGCAGAAAATGGAAATCGATTCTGGGAAGTTCACATGAGTTTGAAGGCTTTTCAGATGGCAGCGCAAACACTGTGAGACAGTTTAGAACTTTTTAAGTCAACAATCTTGAGGTAAACTCAAGGTAATCTATCAGAAATGCACCCATTTGATTTGCCAAAGCAGAGTCTCTCCAGATGAGAAATAGATCCGCTTAGACACAAACTGCGAATATTCGTCTGAATACGTCTGAAGAAAATCTTTGTGTCTGCGTCGCTCACAGCTCGGTTAATCTTCCCTCTTTCTCCAGGAACCGTGTCTGGATGAACTCTCCTGCTGCTTCCAGCCATAGACTGTTTAAAAAGATGGACGACATGACAGCTCCCTAAGAGTGAATCCAAACCCTCTCTATCCCCCCCTGCTGACTGGCTGCAGTATAGCTCATAAAGCCCGCCTCCTCCATGTTAACAGATGGGACATGAGTCAAACTATAAAATCAAAATACACGCCAAATAAATGTTTCTCAAACATGGTTTCTGCCATTATAGTTAGTTCTTATCATGATGATTGACAGCTCTGCTGACAAATCCGGCTCCTGCAGCCGATCAGTTCCTGATTAGCAAAGAGGAGGACGAGCGGCGAGAGGAGACGTAACTAAAACAATCACTACAGACATTGAAGTTTCCATACCTGTGAACTTTAACCTCAGACCAACACAGAGAAGCTGTTCTGCTGTTAAACACGCCGGCGTGCGGGATCCTTGCTGTTTTTTCAGTAAGTTAAGTGTGTGTTTTATTAGAGGGTGTGGCTACAGCAGCACCACCTTACGATCTCTCCTGCACAACTCTGGCTCCAAATCACCAGCGACTTGAGGCTGACCGATGCCCAGTTTGATGAGCTGTTAGCTCAGGATTTCTCTGATAGACACCAACTACCAGCGCTCGGTTTCAGCTGTTGAGAGCTTGTCCTTCTGCCTCCGCTGAGTGGCAGTTTCACTGTATGTAGCAACTCACACGTGGGCTGAAATCTGGCTTACTGCAGCGCGATGAAGCCAAAACAAACTGATTTAACAATAAACAGCACATTTTTGGTATCACCTTGGCTGAGGCTCAAGACAAGCTGAGCTAATACTTGTAGTTACAACACTGCAGACCACTGAAAAATCCTCACTTGTGCAACAGCAGGCGACACCTGGCTGCACTCGTTCTGCGGTGGCGATAAAGATGTTTAGAGCACACTGACAGCTTACACATTAAAATTACTACATAGGCAGGTAAATAAATGTACTCAGGTCGAGTTAAAGACTCGTTGAGTAAAAGTTCCTGCCTGTGTTTGAGTCGCGTTGACTACAAACACACAGGCCAACTCCGCCTGCTGATTTCCATTATTCCCTAAAGATGATGATGATGATAATCAGGGTTTTGGCGGCGACAGATGGTGGCGAACGATCGGGGTAATTTGTATCGAACATCTCCATCCATTACAGGAGACAATGATGAGACTGACGATGATGACAGCGATTATGAAGATAGTTTTAAAAGCAACGTACACATTCACACAAAGCTGGTCGTTTAATGTCGCTCCGTAATGAGCGGGAAGTTTTCATGCCAGCAAACAATCTGTCAAACATCCGAGCTGGAATCAAATGATGAAGTAATTTTCATTCTGAGTGAGATGATGAGTCACTGAGAAGCATCCAGGACGGGATTTCATCTGTGACCTCACAGGAAGGAGCGAAAAGTTCTTCATCATTATAAATAAACGCTCACATCTGTGTTCTGTTTGGTGTGTGAACTTCAACACACACAGAAGCAGAGACTGCACAGATGTATAGAGCACACACACACACACACACACACACACACACACACACACGTGTTTGGGAGCGCTTGCTGAGCGGCTCCCGTCCAGGTGGTGATGGAGCAGCTGGGTGGAGTTTGTGTGATTCTTTTGAAAGCTGCCAAGCTCTGATTCAGCCAACAACAAACACACATCCAGACTCTGACAGATCACGTGACCTCCTCGCTTTCCCTCCAAAAAGCTGCAGCAGTCGTCTGATTAGTCCAAGTTAAACACACTCACACAGTCTGTGCATTGCAAACAGCCCGTGACGTCTTTAAGCTAAACTAACCTGACCTTAAGTGCACGCAGAAGTAAAGATCAAATACCTCCTTATAAGGACGTGATGTAAGAACAGTTCATCGTCTCTAATGAGGTTTAAACGATTGAAGCTCAATTAACGAGACGGGAATAAAGTTGAAGTGAATCATGAAGCTTTCCAGCATTTCTGACCCCAAACGTGACTTAAAGCACAAAGATGGAGGCAGGACGAGGCGCCTTCAGGGTAATTAGCAGAAATTAATGTTGTAATGACGCGTTGGATTTGTTGGATGGACCTCTGAGCAGCTGCTGTGACAGCGTCATCAGCCTGGAGGGAGAGCGTTTGTTACAAACTGCTCCTGCTTTCCTGATTTCCTCGGAAACTTCAGCCTGTAAAATAAAAACTATTTACTTAATGAGGCCGAGGATTTGTCTTGGAGGTTTGTTTTAATGTGAAACATGGTTATAATGAGAGTGTTCAAACGTCTCGACGGTTGTGATTTGCTTCCTTTGACTGAGACGTGTGGACATTTAGATTTTAATGGATTATTATGAACGCACTTCCTGGAATCTGTCACGTTTAATTAACCTATAAAAAGTTATTCAACACCTTTAGTTTGAAGTCTATAATTAAGAATCAAACCAGAACAACTGTGTGTAACTTTTTTGGTTGACAAATTATTCTGTTTAATCTTTTTTTTTTGCATTTCAATATGTTTAGTATTTAAACAGTCCCAGAAGTGAGTTCCTCGACGCACTGATCGCACGTTCCAGTCCTGGTCTGCTGAACATTCAGTGCAGGTCTTCCCCCACTCTATCCTCCCCACGTTTCCTGTCTCACCTCAGCTGTCCTATCAAATTAAAGCAAAATATATTGTAGCATACGGCGTCATTAGCTGGTTTACATGGAGCCTAATGATGATCAGGCGTCCCTCTCCCCAGCAACATTTTGCAGTCCCTTCTGGGGGATCCCGAGGCGTTCCTCCACAGGGAGGCGCCCAGGAGGCGTCCTAATCGGACGCCTGAACCACCTCAACTGGCTCCTTTCGATGCGAAGGAGAAGCAACTCTACTCCGAGCTCCCCCCGGATGTCCGAGCTCCTGACCCTCTCTCTAGGGCTGAGCCGAGACGCCCCACGGAGGAAATAATCATTTCGGCCGCTTGTATCTGAGATCTCATTCTTTCGGTCACTATCCAAAGCTCACGACCACAGGTGAGGGTTGGAACGTAGATCGAAAGCTTTGCCTTCAGGCTCAGCTCCCTCTTGGTCCGGTACAACGCCCGCATTACTGCTGATGCTGCACCGATGCGCCTGTCAATCTCACGATCCATTTCACCCTCACTGTGAACAAGACCCTGAGATACTTAAACTCCTTCACGTGAGGCAGACACTCACTCCCCACCTGGAGAGGGCAATGAATGAAGAACCACGGCCTCAGACTCTCAAAGCTGAGAAACTTTATATAAATACATTTTTAAAAACGTTAACAAATAAAAAAAAACGTATATTCACTTTTTAATCGCACACACTCAGACTTCCTCCGCAGGGATGAGTTTTGATGCTAATTACAATCAGTGGTTGCTCAGTTAAAAACTCTTTGTTACTGAGACAATATTTTACCTGCACACACACATATTCTTCTAACTGGTTTTATCGATGACAGATGGAAAACTTCCTCACTGGATATTAAACAAGCTCTGTAATAACGCCGCATGCTTCCACACCTGCAGAGGAACACGGCGGTCACCTTTAATGACACGAGAGCAGACTTCTCCTCTCTCCAAACTCCACACTTGAACTAGATTTTGGGGGAAAGTTAAGTAATGAAGCGGCGCAGCGATTGCTCAGCGTCTCCCCTCTCCTCAGATCCCCGGAGTCCCACATTTAGCGACTAACTGCAAATGGAAAACGTGCTAACTGCAAATTGAATGTCGCCGCACAGAGGAGGCTGCTGTGAGAGACGAGAGACGAGCAGGTCCACCTCCTGCACAGAGAAGGTGCTGAGGTGGCACATTTTTCTCAGAATTTAGGGAAAATCTTCAAAGGAGGAAGCGTGTGTGTGTGTGTGTGTGTGTGTGTGTGTGTGTGTGTGTGTGTGTGTCCTCCAGATTTTCAATAAGACAAGTCACAGATCCTCATTTTTCTTTGTCCTCGTAGCTCAGAGGGTTCAGGAGAGGTGAGTCTCTCTCTGTGTGCGTGTGTGTGTGTGTGTGTGTGTGTGTGTGTGTGTGTGTGCGCGTGCGTGTGTGCGTGTGTGTGTGTGTGTGTGTGTGTGTGTGTGTGTGTGTGTGTGTGTGTGTTTCCATCCCCCTGCCTGGCAGATTTGGACTCTCTTGGCTGCGTCTTCTCTCTCCACATCTTAATCCCTGCAGGCCGCCCGTTGCTAACCACAACCACGCACACACTCCAAAACAAACCCATAAAACAATATCAGATCATTACCCAACGCGCGCGCACACACTTAAAGTCGCACACGTCTGAGCTGGACGTGTTGCTTTGTTTTTAATAAAGCTGTCATGGAGTTAGCTCTGCTGGTTTTCACACACGGCTCTGTTAGCAGAATGAGAGAGGGAGAAGATTAGAGATGAAGAGGCTCCCAGGGGTCCTCAGCAGGCCCCTGCAGGGCGTCCACTTTAAAATGAGGAACAATTTATGGGGTGAAATAGTCTCTCTTACGCTGCACTGTCTGTAATTCAAGCTTTGAAAAGACTGCAAACAAGGTTAAAACTTTTGATCCATTTAAAGAGCTAATCTGCCCATTAAAAGAAAAGCAGGGATGCTTCCTGAAAAAAGGTGTGTTTGCTTCAAGATTCATCAAAATAAACATGTTGGAAACTTTGAAACATGTTCGGGTAGGAGCCGCGGTCTGTCCCTTAACCTAACCAAACCTGACCTCACGCTGCTCCTGTTTTAAGGACCTTTGATCACAAGAGAAGCTTCTGTCTGGCCTTCAGAGATTAACTTCACATTTAGAAAAAGTTTAAAGACTCGTGTACGTGATTCACAAAGTCTCCTCATCCTGTTTTGTACAATCATTAAAGGACTCTTTGTCTCAAGTAAGCAAACATTCAGGTTGAAAGTTCACCTGAGGTTAGTACTGAACGAATCACTTAATTAACTGACCTTCAAAAAAGAAAGACTAAACGACAACAATTCTCCGCTCTGAAATATGACATTTGTCCAAAGCGACATCTGAGAGTTAACACAACACAAGCAGCGATCAGGACGGGAGGGAACGGAGTCAGGAAGAGCCAACAAACATCAGCAACATCAATCAGGTCAATACAGTCGTCATCATCATCATCATGAATATCCTAAACAACATAAACAACATCTTCAATGTCATGAAGTGCGGAGGTGTTCATGGAGGAGCTGTGTCTTCAGCTTCTTCTTAAAGAGTAACTGCACACTTCAACGTGTTTTAGAGCTGTTATTATTTCGCTGTACGGTGATGAAACGCATCAATGCTGGTGACAGTTTGTACTAAATTTATAAAAATCGGCATTTCATGGGTTGGAAACGTTAAAAATTAGCCGATGGTGACGTAGAATCACATTACAAGCTCCGGTTTAGAGGGGCTGAGGGGAGAAGTCCTCCACCTCTAAAGAGTGCTCTGTGGCATATGTGCCTTGTGACTCTGTGTCACTCTCCATCTTTCTCTGGCCAGGGGAGGGGACGTCACTGAGCTGCCTGGTAGCTCGTTCCACCACCTGGGGGCGACTGAGGAGGAACCAAGTGTGACTTGAGATACTTCAGAACTATTTGTCGGGCTTTGTGGTGGACATTTTTTTTGTTACCTTTCTCCAGGACACAGTCAACATTTTGGGCGAGACAAAAATGAAGACATTTAAAATAGTGGAATAAAACAGAAATCAAACATGCAGGTATCTGTGATTCAAAGTCTTTCCACAAAGACGTCAAATCTTAATCTTAATTACTAGACGATTTCTATAGATTACTTTAAACTCAAGTTTAAAGTGTTTTTAATGCAAAGTAAGCGACAAAATGAGTACTTATCAGGGGATGAGTTATCTGTGTGTGCACAGTCAGCAGTCAGAAGGAGGACGATACAGATGATGAAGAGAAGAAGACAGATGAGAAAGTGGAGAGGCAGGAAAGAAACAGAAAGAGGAGGCCAAACAGGGGAAGCAGAGGACGACAGACAGGTGAAAGAAGAAATGAACTTAGAGCAGGTGAAAGTGAGCTGGCAGCAGCTGACCCTCCTCTTCCTCTCCCACTGAGGGGAACAGCACCGTCGCTACAGCTTCTCTTTATCAGCCGCGGCCACATTCACGCTGCACAGAGACGAACTGGTGGAGGCCGATTGGACGAGCGGCCGTAGCCAGCGACGCAGCAGGAGACGAGTAATCCTCCGCCTGCAGGACCACAGGATCCACACCGAGCGACTGAGTCTGGATTAATACGAGAGCCACACCGACCGAGTCACAGATGCAGCCATGAAATAAAATACCCTCTCTTATTTCCTCTTCTCGCTGCTCTCTGTGCCACAGCTGTGATCCTGTTCTGCTCTCAGGAGAGACGAGACACATAAACACCTTCTGACTTCACCAGAAGAAGAAATAACATGCTGCAAGTAGTTTTAGAGACAATATAACCAGAAGAATTGTTTGCTAAGAACAATGCAAGACAGATGAAGTATTATGGCATTAAGAGAGATCTGTGAAATGTTGCACAGAGAAGCTTCTGGAGCAGCCGGTTGTCACTCACACGTCGTCACATACAGCAGCTCGGTCAGGCTCATCGCTTCAAAAATATAATGACTTTGCAATCCTTCTCGAGCCGTGGTTCTCAACTGGTTTTCTCAAAAAGAAAAGCTGCTGCGCTTTTATTTTGAAGGACATGTGTTTCCTAAGACGTGCGTGCAGTAGTAGTGCAGTTTATTCACACTCCATGTGTCCACTGATTGGGTAATCCCAGCTACAGTTACATTTACAGAAACATGATGAGCCCGACGGTCGTTTGTTTATTTCTGAAGAGGGAAGATTTTCCTCTGATGCAGCGCCACCTGCTGGTTCTTCTGCTATTATACTGTTGTGTTTTGTGATGTTTTGTTTGAACCATTTTTCACTGAAGAAATTTGAGTGGTTGAAAACGTTCAGGAATGCGGGTCGCGGTTGATCATTGAGGAGGCGTTGGTGGCTCCCGAGGCTCGACCAGAGTCTTTTCTGGATGCTGTCCTCTCGTTTATCTTTTTGATGTGCCGTTGACGTCAGGTCATGCAGCTTAAAGAGGCCAAAGGTCAGTTTAGGTTGGTGGTCTGGTTAGATGGATGGGTCGAAAAGGAGGGCACATACATTCAACAGACCAGGTGTTATTTTTGACTTAAAGCAACATATTGTATGTCAGTTACACGACCTCTGAATTTTGACTTATTTAAAACACAAACTTTTTAAAACCAAACTAAGTATTTGTGGTGCCCAGAACCGTAACTGTCACTAAACATCGTCTTTATTTTTGTTTGACCTAAAAAAATCATAAAATATAAAATCTTTTTTTAGCTTTATTTTGAAAGTCTGACTTTTAATAATGCTCTCTGTAAGTACTGTAAATACTGCCGAACCGTCTTCCTCTAGTTTATATATATACTGCTACTGCTATTTCATCATGTTGTTCTAGCATCCTTTGCACTCTTCACTGTCTGCTATTGTAACTGTGGTTTAGTGTTCATGTTACCTGTGTCGAACTTGTTTTTAGTGTAGGTCTATGTACGGTGGCCGAGAGGTTTCAAACGAACTCCATATCGGAAACATTTTGCAAATTCAAAAACGCAAGTGCAAAAGCCACAACACTGACACAAACGCACACTTGAAACAATAATAATTGATCATAATTAACCTGGTTTCACTTACTTAACAACACCAGTCCGGAGACACTATTCTGCCCGTCGTCGCTCACTTCTGTTGCAGCTTTTGTGCTTTTGACTTTTTTATTAACAGCTAATTTGGTCGCTAATATTCCTGAATTTTGGATTTCCTGAATGCTTTTAATATATAAGCCTAATTAAATAATTATTTCAACATGAATTTATTCATTAGACTAAATGTGTATTTCAATTAATAAAATAACTTTAAAATAAGCTTCATGAAGAAGCCAGTCGGCTATGTGTCTGAAAATAAAAAATTATCCTCCTCGTAGCTCCAAATTTGCGTTTGTCAACTTCCTGTTTAGGTCAGTTTGGCAGTTCTCTTGGCAACACATCTTTTAATCAACACAATAGCCTATTTAATAAGCCATCACTAATCATTTATTTATTTGGAATATTTTCCCATCGGACATCTTGGCCGTTGATATCTTTATCTGTCGAACAACTACACGTGCCAACAGTGAAAAGCAGGGAGAGGCCGGCAAACGTAAACCCTGTGCGGGTTATTGTATTGTGTTTTTAGCAATTAGCAAATCGTTTCGGATGTGGAGTTTGTTCGAACCTCTCGGCCACCGTGTCTATGTCTGCATCTCTATAATGAGAGTTAAACAAAACCAGAGTCATGTGACTTGTATGTGTGCACATACCTGGCCAATAAAGCTGACTCCGATTCCAGTTCAGTTTATATATGAAAGGTAACTCTGCTCTTTTATTTCAATACTTTTTGTAAAGACTTCTCATATTCTTTGTAGCCAGCTTGACCTCTGAGCCCTGCAGGTGCAGAGTGGGACCTGGATCATCATATTTTGAGGTGTGGAGCCCCTCACCGAGCTGCTGTAACTGAAGAATTAGGAGTGAAAATAATTACTGTCATGTTGCGTAAAACGCTCGCAGCCTCGGTAAAGGTCTTTAACTCAAACTGTGCGCTGCTGTTTGCCCGTGTGAAGGAATCAGTCCTGCACAGCGGGGCTCAGACAGGTGGACACTGTCCTCCAGGTAAACCAGGACCTGATGACCTCACAGCAACTCAGACAAATGGACTGTAAAGTCATTACTGCAGAGTTTGGGCTGAAGAAGGTGATGTAAGGTAAGGAAAGGAAAGATCATCTGTCTTTAGCATGAAGAAATAAACATGTACAGTGAAACCGAGTGGAATCAGGACACGATGAGACGTCCACAGAGATGTCAGATTAATAATCACGTCTTAATTCAGCTGCTTTTGCACGTTTAAAGACACTTTTTAAAAGGATTTCTGACCTTTCAGGAAACGTCTCACGTTCATTACTTTGAGAATGCAATGAAAAGAAGGAGGTTCTCAAGCTGAGGCTTTGGGACCCATCTGGGGGCTGTGGTGGGATTACAGGGAGCCTCTGCTGCAGGTTATCCATCACAATGAATTTCTGTTGCTGCTGTTTTTGTTGTCAATTTTACGACGCTGCAGTTGTGAGCAGGAGCCGTCGTAAAAGTGCGTTCAAGGACACGTAGCGGTCCGCTGCAAAGAATCACCTTTATGAGCTTTTTTCTCCCCGAAGATGTCGAGTAAAAACAAACAAAACAACTATTAAAAACACATCAATGAGACACACAGCTGATCCATAGGTCCCACACACTCTGTCCTGCTGCCACAGTCAGAGCACTAAATGTGGATTAATCCACCGCTAAACATAGTCCCCAACAAATGCGACCTTTTTTAAATATTTGTGTCGTCTGAAAAATAAAGGTGTGTATGATGAGAAAGTCCTTCAACTTTATATTATTTTAAATTATCAAAGCAATCATTCAAAGTTTCTCCAGTTGATTTACAACAACCTGCGACTTGTCGACTAACCTTTACCTGTGAGAGTTCATGACCACAAATGTTTGTGTTTAAAATGACCTTTAAACTTTTGCCAAATGTTCATGTTCTGAAATATGAAGGAGGGTAGTTATATGTCCATCACACAGGTGCAGGGCAATCAAAAAAACAGCAGCATCAGAGGAAGACAAAGCCTGCACACTGCAAGGGGACAGGTCACAGTAAAGAGGGTCCTCTGGGGGTGAGGACACCTGTTCTCTTGGAGATGTTGGTGAAAAAGTATTTAAGCAGAAAAGATCCAACACATGTCAGATCTAAACACTGAGTTCAGTATGCAGCTTGAGAAACACCTGTAGACGTTTTGTGTCTCTCTGCTGCAGTCACAAAATCTGCTCCAGGACCAGGGTCATCATTTGACGTAATTGGTCGCCTTGAAGAACTGCAGGCTATTTCTGCTTGGACTTTACTTTCACTTCCGTCCATCCATTATCTATATGTCTCATCCTGTTCATGGTCGCGGGGGGGCTGTAGCCTATCCCAGCTGTCATTTGGCGAGAGGCGGGGTTACACCTGGTCTGATTGCCAGTCAATCACAGGGCTGACACAAAGAGACAGACAACCTTTCACGCTCACATTCACACCTACAGCATGTCTTTGGACTGTGGGAGGAAGCCGTAGACCCCGGAGAGAACCCACGCATGCACGGGGAGAACATGCAGACTCCACACAGAAAGGCCCACTGCGTCCCAAAATGGGATTATTCTCAAAACTGTGACAAACAGAAAAAAAATACACCCTAAAATATGAGCAGAGGGTGTTATGGACATGATACACTTTACTGTGTTTAGGCTGATTGGTTTTAATCAAAGCCTTAGTAAACAGCTGAAGAAAGGCAGTGGACTGAGGCCAAGGCTATGGCTGCTGTCTTGCAAAGCATCCTGGTAAATGTAGGCACTTCCAGCCCGGCCCTGCGAGGAGAAGCTTTCACACACACTGAGAAAGTTCTTTCTTTAATCGACTTCATTTACCATCAACACTGATCGCAAGCCTAATAAAAGTGGTCTCTTTAAGGAGTCTTGTTCACAACCTTTGCACACTTTGCAACAAGGAATGGAAGTCAAAGACATGGTTTTGTGCATGCATTTTAAATAGCAGCTCACACCAAAGACATTGAGCACCTCTTACGGAGTTACCCCCCGGCTTTGCGACGACGTTGGCTAAAGCTTTTGTTTTGAAGGTGCCACGTTACGTCCAGGCACAAACCTGACCACAGACGTTCATCTTCGCCCGACAGGCCCGCTCCTTTTAGGGCCATAAGGCTGCTGGCTCCCTGACATGGGAGTCTGACAAGTTCCTTAACAACAGAGCAGCTGTCAGAGAGCCAATCCTGTCGCAGTCATTCACACACACAAACACACACACACACAGGCGGACGCAGGGTGAATATAGACGCTCACTTACTGCTTCTGTGAGCCATTTAACATCTGCTCGTCTGTTTCACAATAAAGTCATAAAGCAGAGAACGCGTTCTGTCCTGCGATGATGAGAATGACTGACAGACGCAGGTACGACACACAGAATCGCCCAAACAGCCATCAACCCCGGCACCGATCCTCCTCCAGGGAAGGCAGCTTTAATAAAACATGGAAATGTGCATGTGAGCCGTCTGCAATAATGCATGAGAGAGGACGACAGGAGAGGGAGGACTGCTGAAGAAAACACTGATTTTTGCAAAACTTTAAAGTCTGATGCAGCCATGAAAAAAGGAATTCATGCCCCTCGAGGGATGAACTCTTCATACATTGGTGTTCCAATCTTACACTTTGGAACATGCTAAACATTATTCATTATAAACATCCTCCTGTTAGCATTTGGGAGCATGTTAGCACTGCTGGCTTAAAGTACAGCTTCAAAGTGCTGTTAGCATGACCCAAATTCTCATAGTAGTTTGGTTACTGGATGTTTGTCCTGTTTTTAAAACAGATTTTACAACCTGATGTGCAAAGACTTGAGCAACAGGGTACAAAGGAAAATGACAAATGATTTATATTTAGTTCAGAACATAACAAAGGTTCTCAAAATGTGAGGGACGACGGGACCAGGTTGTTAAAAAACAAATACAACAAAAGAAATCTGTAAAGAAAAGATATTTAGGCAAAAAGGCTAAACCATGACGAATAAAGATGCAGCACAAACAAGAAATCAAAGTTGTTCTACCTGTTCGATTATTTAGCTGATAGATGCCCCGCTGTGACACGTAACACTGGGGTTACTGGGGTTTTCTGGGCGATGTCCTAAATCACAAAATGTTTATATACTTTTCTCGCTTGCTACAAAGACCATTTAAAAACAGAAACCAGTCTCTCAGTAATTCCTAAAAAACCTCAAATATTGAGACTGAGAAATTATATGATATGGGCAACATAAGCTAAGCTACACTTCTGACTGCAAACAAACTAACAGAATACCGAGCAAACACGTCTGTGTGTTTTTCTCCCTGAATGTTCCACATGATTGATGCTGAACACGACATATCAGACTGTATGAACACACGTCAGTTAAAGTGTGATCAAATATCAGCAGGGCCGTGTTTGAGGAGCATCATGACAGACTCACACAGAGTAAACATGGAAATTCTGCACACACACACACACACACACACACACACACACACACACACACTTGAGCTCCCCTGCACAGAAACAACACATGAATACATGTATGAACCGGAGCTCCTGTTGAATGCTCAACCGTTTAAGAACGAGGAGAAAATATGACAAGCGTTGAGTGACTGACAGTTTCCTGTCACAGCGGATCGTCTCCTGATGCACATGATGATCAGCAGTAATCCCCCGGCCACCGAAGCTGAACAGAAGCACTCTGCGAAAAATCACATTCACAGTCTTTATGTTTTAGGCACCATGCTTTTTGGTTTATCCAGAGGAGCTCAGGAACATGAGGTTAGATTCAGCCCTGAATTTTACTGTACGTTACGTTACTCACTCTCAATGGCTGGAGGGGCCGCTGAACTTTCCTGCACAAGTTGTTCAGAACACCTGTAACAGGACAGTAGTCCTCTTGTGTTTACATTAAGGTGAGTTAAACTATGTAGACTGTATATAAAGCTGCAGTTTGTCAGGTGCATGCAACATTACAGCAGGTTTTAAATAATAGGCCGTGATGTGAACAGACTTATATTATTAAAATCTTCAATATAAAACATGTATTATATTGAATTATATTTTATCTTAATGCTCAGAGTTTTGTAAAATGTTTAAAATAACTGCATTGTGACTAAAGCATCATGATCATATTGTAGCGTTGGTCCTCCAGTGACTCCCTAACATCCACAGATTGTCTCCAGAAAGGCCACTAATGCTAATTTGTATTTTTATAATAACAAAACATCTGCTAAGTATTTGTTCTGTATTTGTACAGCCAAACAATCAAACAAACTAATGATTACAATGTGATGTTGCCATAGGCTGAGGACCGAGCCAACATAACGTCACCCTTTGTTTGTGGAAGAACTTTTTTTAAAGCCTCAGTTTTGGCATTTTGGCACAATTTTTTGGGTTTGTTGGCTCTTACTGACTGTGTTCCCTCCTGTCTCGATCGCTGCTTGTGTTGTATTAACTCTCAGATGTACGTCGCTTTGGAAAAAAGTGTCTGCTACATGAAATTGTAACACTGTAACTTTGTAATCTGGTTTCATAAAATCAGACTTCTTTTTGCGACCAGTGGAGTCGCCCCCTGCTGGTTATTAGAATTAAAGCAGGTTTAAGGCACTTCTGCATTGGCTTCACCTTTGACACCAAAGGTTAGGTCCACTTCTTGTATACTGTCTTTGCGTTTCAATATTTAACCTTCAAATTCAAGATGGCCGCCAATTACGAGCTCTGGAAGTTTAGTTTTTCAAGGAGGTGAGCAAACATATTTAGATTTCTTTACCAAATGATTTTGCTGTTAAAGAGGAAGAAAAAGAGAAAATGCTGTTCCTGTCTCAGAGATTGAAGCTCCTCCGTGTGTGCGTGCTCACTCAGACAGAAAGAACGGGGTCTGTTTGGGGTCAAAATAGTGCGATATGACTTGCAGCCATTCGTCTCTCAGACACAATGCTGCTGAGCTGCATTGTCCCAAACAATCTGCCGCCTGCTCCATTATCACGAGGCCTCCTGCAAGATTGGAAAAGTATTCCGAAAGAGAAATAAACAGCTCCTTCTTTTTCCTCGGGCGTTGGCAGGAAAGTTTAGTCAGCCACAAATAAACAAATAAAGACTGAAGCCAGTGAGTTTTACAGATCCTTCATTCAGGCAGAGAAACATGCTGGAGGAGGCTCCTAGTGTGGAACTACAGGTAGATAAGGAAGGTGCATGGCTGGTTCTTTGTATTTGTGTTTTACACCATAGAACATTTCTGCGGACATGAAGATGACAGCATCATAGCTGAGCCTTACATTACACCGGGCCTGCAAAATGAAGTGGAACAATGACACAGGAGTTCACAGAGGGATCAATTAAGAAAACAAGACGATAATCTGCTCACGAGAAGCAAACGGCTCGGGATGATTCGGTTTGACAGGTAACAGGAAAAGTTGAAAGTGAATTTTCATTTCCCAGTGGCTGAAACAGACTCGAGCAGAGAGCGACGGAGCTGACATCGTCTCCGTCTCAACTCACAGAGGCTCAGAGGGACGAGAAGCTAATGAAAACACATCGTGGACGCAGTCTAAAGCAATGCAATAAAACAGCCTTGGAATAATTATTTATGACACTTGTCATGTTCAGTTTCTGTCCAAAGATGTTCAAATTTGCCTCCAGTGAACTCTCAGAGGTTACCTTACAGTGTGTGTGTGTGTGTGTGTGTGTGTGTGTGTGTGTGTGTTTGGCTCACCGTGCACCGACATCGCTACAGGGCAGAAGATTGGTACTGGGTTGCAAATGAGTTGATCAGCTGATCACAAATCAAAGACCAAAGTAACAGCATGTCTTCCATAAGTCATGAATGTGTTTATATAGATGGACGATACGTCTCCATCTGCTCCCATTGTACGAAAGTGATGCCAAAATAGCCCCTGTGACGGGCGCTACCATCTTGCGATGGTGATGTCATATGGAGCCAGAGTCTGCGCATTAGAGATCGGCAGGTGGCGCCGCTGAAGCCACTCCCTCTAACCAAAACGCACACTTAACTTACCGAATAAACAGCAAGGATCCCGCACGCCGGCGTGTTTAACAGCAGAACAGCTTCTTGTGTTGGTCTGAGGTTAACGTTCACAGGTGTGTAAACTTCAGTGACTGTAGTGATTGTTTTTGTTACGTCTCCTCTCTCTGTTCATCTTCCACTCTGCTAATCTGGAACTGATCACCTGCAGGAGCCGTATTTGTCAACAGAGCTGTCAATCATCATTTTGACAGCATCAAATAACTCATTAAAAGTAAAATGAACACTTGGACTTAAATCAGCATGATAAGAACTAACTATAATGACAGAAACCATGTTTGAGAAAAAAGTATTTGATGTGTATTTTGATTTTATAGTTTGACTCATGTCCCATCTGTTAACATGGAGGAGGCGGGCTTTATGAGCTATACTGCAGCCAGTCAGCAGGGGGCGACAGAGAGGGTTTGGCTTCACTTTTAGGGAGCTGTCATGTCGTCCATCTTTTTATAAAGTCTGTGGCTGCAAACAGAAGTCAGATTGTAAGAAACCAGAGGGGAAAATAAAACTCAGCAAACATTTTCCTGATGAGTTTATGGTCTCAGTCTCTGGTTTGATGTCTTCTTTAATCCAGCATGATGTTTATTTAGTCAGCTATGCTCCATTTAGAGGAAAGAAGAGGGCTTAAAAACAAATGTGAGACGTCTCGTAGGCTCAACTTCTGTCATACACTCTGTGCAGTCAGAACATCCTCGTACCTACTTTCACAGCTGAAGTGGAGCATGAGGTCAACTTTGTGGAACAGTTGCTGGATTTTATGCACCAAACGTTTTGGTATACGACTCATACATAGTTGAAATGGGTTCAAAAAGTCCCCTAGTTCTGTTAGCAAAGTAATTTATGAATTGTAATGTTTAAATAGTCAACAGTCTACTTTATAAAAGTCTGTGTTTGTCCAATGCACCTCCCTGACCCCCACCCTAAGCCGCTCTTTAGGCCACATCGCCTGACTTCTGCATTTTCTCCAGTAATACTCACTCCTGCCACTAGAGGCTACACTTTATTTGGGTCATAAACTGTTGCTCAGACGCCGTATACGTACATATTTTTGGTCGGGATAGAAAAAGTGTTGAGGCGTTATTGAATGAGGAAGTTTCTGTGAACAAAGTGAGTTAAGCCGTATTCAAACCTGCAGACGTGTCTCTGCCTCGGGATGAAAACTTGTCTGTTGTACCTTTAATAATCAGACTGAGCCGCGGGACACCCCGCTGCTCCGAGAGAGCAGAATCATTTCAGATAAGCTCTTTTCCTCCGCCGTGCCCCGGTTTACTGACACACCCTTCATCTCTGTGAAAACCTACAGCAGGGTGATGAGAAAAGCAGCTGTTTGGGTCTTTCTGTGGCTCTCAGGTGGCCTCCTCCTCCTCTTCCTCGCCTCTCTGCTCCCTTTGGAATCTGCTAAAGCACATTTGCTCCGACATAATAAAAGCAGCACAATATATGCAGCAGTATATGGCACTGTGGCTTCTGCAGACGGCATATTTTGACTCTTTTCACTCTGGTTTCTTTTCAAAGCTCCGTCCCTCCGCTGCTTTCATACAGGCTGCAGGTGCTTTTCACTGTGCAGACACAGGAAGCTTCTCTCTGACCTCACCAAGTTCATTCAGCTGTTACGTAAACTTTTTTATCAAATGTTAGATACCAGGACAGCAATTATGTCAGGCTGCATTTGAGGGAAGTGTGGAAAGAAGAAATCCAAACACTGATAAAATGTGTTTCATTGAAACATTTCAGGGACTTGAAGGCTAAACTATAGATCACATTGATTGACATATACTTCTTCACAACAACACAACAAGTACAATGTATAGAAGTTTTCTGATGAAGTTTTAGGTTTGCAGAAAACAGGCTTCTGCTTTTGGTTAATAACGAAAGACAGACTCCTCAATGCACGTGTGCTGACCTGCCCATCCATTAGATCTAATCACACTAACTCACACACTGACAGCTGCTCTGGGGTTCAGTGTCTTCACAGGGACTAAACCAAACCAAACTGCAGCTTCGTCACATCATAAAATTGGAACAATGAGGATGTCCTGCAGGCACGGGATGTTGAATCGGACAACCGATTTATGTCTTGCTGTAGCGGGCATGTTCAAATGACTTAATCTCTTCATTTGGAGGATTTGTGGCCTACTAGGTCAAGGGCAAGGTCAAATGTATTCATAGAGCGCTTTAAAACAAAGACGGTTTGTACCAAAGTGCTTTGACTAGTGCTTATCCTCACCTCAGCCCGCTGCCGGAGTACGTTTCCCTTTTTTCACTACAGCGCGTCCTCCAGACGGTACAACATCATCGACATGAGTGAACACAGCATGAGCGGTGGAAACGCAAATTTATATAACCGAAGTTCGCATCCATAATTGTTGAAATTAAATCAATGGTGTCGGGCTAGTTGTCGTTGTCGCGGCTAAACAAGCATGTTGCGAGACGGCACACGGGCTCGTCTTCACCGATTAGATGCACCGAGGGTTGAGGTGCTCTGACAGGTTTCTCTTGCTGATCACTGTGATTTCTAAAACAAATGTGCTGTTCATAATGTTTCGATCTGTGTGGGAAAGATGAGAACTTCCCTGGGATGCATGGATAGTGACTTTACTGCGTCAGAGAAGCAGGACCGTTCCTAGCAACATCACTGGGTCTATGGTATGAAAAAAATAGCGGTGATGACGGTCACTGGGTCCTCCTCGTGGTTGGCGTCACGTAACCGTGGTATTGCGGTCATGCGGTTACCGTGACAGCCCTAATCCACGCAGCATGTGTGACCACGTTGGACAATAAACCTTTAGAGATTTATAGACGGCCTCGTTCTTCCAGAAAGACTCTGCAGGTGTGGCTGGGGACGAGGATGTCTGGGCTACCTATGTTTCTGTCAAAGAGCTTTCTGACTTGCCTTCACCTGCCCATCAGACTCTCTCTGGACGTACTTTAGGGTTTAAAAACACAAATATCCCTGTGATTTGCCCTGAAACCATGCACTGACTTTTACTAACAGAGGAAGATGTGCTCAATAACAGTGTTAACAGGCTCTTGAACGTCCCAGAGAACCAAACCGAACCACTTTCTGACTCATCTGCAGCATTAGAGACACATTTTCTTTTCGACTTTAAACAGAAAATCCGTCATTCTCATTCAGAACAGAGACCTGCTTCTCTCGTTCTCACCGTCTCCCACTCACAGATTGCATCTCCAACTCAAACATTTTCTGAATAAAATGATTCGCAGGGCCCAAACACGCTAAATTATTCATGAATTCTAAAATATGTGCAGAAGAGGAATCTATCAGTAAAGAGGGCAATTTTCAAATACTCTCTCGGCTGATGTCGGAGTCGAAATCTGAATCCTTTACTCGTTTTTTTCCTCCAGCTGGATTCTTTTGCTTCATTTCAGCGGGGGAGCTTTTTCTCGTCCCATCTGGAGAGCTTTTCTTAACTGTAACGTAGCCTCCATCAGAATAGTGAACAGGCCTCACACACGCACAGGACTCCCCCGAGCCTGTCATATGGATACAGGCAGAGTGACGGCAAGCAGAGAGGGAAGGAGAGAAGGAAGGAAGAGAGAGAGGGGTGTATGTAAGGGAAGAGGATGAGGTAACACTGCTGATGAAATCCAGACAGCTGTGACGAGAGGCGAACAGTCTCTGTAGGAGGAGAGCAGAAAATACAGAAGGAAGGAAGTAAAGAGAGAACCATGAGTGGCACTTATAGCGTCATTTTCTCACTCTGTAATGTCACTTGTGAAACACAGTATGCTCACACCGAATGAAAAGAAAGTGAGAACAAAGAGACAAAAAGAAACGACGGCCTTGTCCACAGATATTATTTGAACACATATTTTTCTCCAGGTTTTGGTCTTCGGTCGACGAGCGAACAGATATTCACCTAAAACAACTGGAACTACTAAAGTGAAGGTTTTTCAAAGCTCTGATTTCTGTGGATCCACGCAAACAACGCAGGCACCCACCTCCCCTCTTTGTGTGGGTCTTATTAGTCACAGTGTATGTTACTGTACTTCCACAGTTCCACTATATAGCTGCTCCAAAGAAAGAAATCTCTGGTCTTACTTTTGCCATTGCTGTTTCATTTGTCGTATTTTCTGCATGTAAGCAACCAACGGTAGATTAAGAAACTACTACTACTAATAATAATAATAATAACTGAGACTTATATAGCGCCTTTCAAGGGACCCAAGGCCGCTTTACAGAGTAAAAAATGACCAGACAACAGAACAAAACAAGCAAACAAACAGGCAGAAGGTGGTGAACTGTCGTCCAAAGGCCGCGGTGAACAGGTGGGTTTTGAGGGTGGTGTGAGGGGAGGGTGAGGGATGGAGAGCAGGCCTGCACCTGAGGACCGCAGACTCCAGGATGGGATGTAGGGACGGAGGAGGTCCTTTAGGCACTGAGGGGCGAGGGAACGGAGAGACTTGAAGGTGCAGAGGAGGATTTAGTAGGTGATGCAGGACTTGACAGGGAGCTAGTGGAAGTGGATGAGGGTGGGGGTTGATGTGCTGAGTTTTGGACGTACTGGAGCCTGTCCAGGGTGTTGCTGGGAACCCCGAACAGGACTCTCATCGGTTTGGGCATGCCCAGTGAACCTGAATGCATTCCCAGGTGTGCAGTATGGATGGAGATTCTTTCTGAAGTGTTGCTGTAATGCTCCTCTGAAAGAGATGCATCAGTGTGGATGTAGCCTGAATGAAAGAACTCATTTAGTTTGGCTGTGACTGCTGCAGGCTGTTCCACTATGGGAAGACTGACCCCGCTAACTTCATCGTCACTCATTGTATTAAGATGATATTTTGGTTCAACTTTTAAAATGTATTTAAAAGTGGCAGCGATTTACATTGTAATTTAATGAATTACATAATATGACACTTCACACATTTTTGAGAGGCCTGTTTCAGAAATATGTATTTCTGCTGACTGGAGCGCTTGCATACTTTACCTACATTGTGTATATTACATATTTTCATTAAGAAGTAGATGATTGCATGCTAAGCACACGGGAACATGTCCACCCAAGCTAGCCGGCTTTCTAACCGCTAGCTGGGCAAAGTTATCATGTAGAAGTCTTTGAGGTTAATCAATGTCTGTAAGTCACACTTGGTCGAATGAATTAACCCCATGACGATTGATCGTATGACCCTCTGATGAAAGCACCTGCTACTAGCAACCACTGTTGGCATTCTGCACATGCCTGTCGTTACTGACACAGCAGACGGAGCATGTATACTGTTTTCTTTTTTCGCACAGAAAAGATCAATGATTTGACTTCAAAAGTGGAAGTACAAATCTGACGTTCAGACGACGACAAATACCATCAGAGAGGATGCTGTTTGGATATCTGTTAAAAGCTTACAAGAACCAATTAAAGTGAAAGCTGCAGCCAAAGAGAATTAAATTGAGTTCTTTGAGCTGCTTTAACACAAGTGTTAAAAATAAAACATCTACGTCACGTCAGGACTGGTTCCAGGAAGAAGAGAGAAGACGTAGTCGGACGCTCACCACTTCCTGCCTCCTGTATTTTTGTTGACAAAAGGTTAGCTTACTTTAGCTGACTTTCTCCCCTCTGAGGGCTAAATGTAGCTGCCTTTTTAAGTTCGATGCACTTTTGACATTTGATGACATTTCTCAGCATCACAAACGCAACTCAACTTTTACAACGAGAGATACAAACTCACTGCCACCAACACTTCCTGCACAGACCAAAGTCTTACAGGATATCTGACAGAGATTTCATTAATGCAGATTTAAACCAACGTTTAGGGAGAAGACTATTTATTTTCCTTTTTGCTTCCATTGTTTAAGAAACCCCTCTGCACCACGCACACACACACACACACGTTTACTCCATTCATTCTGCTCCTTCTCAACAAAGCAGAATCATTTACCTCACACGCTGTAAGCCCAAACACAGTCTGTGTGTGTGACTGTTTGAAAGCTGATGACAAAGAGTGTGTGTGACCATGTGTGTGTTCTCCTCTCTGTCAAATCTGCAGAGACATGAGGGAGACCTGTGTGTGTGTGTGTGTGTGTGTGTGTGTGTGTGTGTGTGTGTGTGTGTGTGTGTGTGTGTGTGTGTGCGCGCGTGTGCGTGTGTTCCCCCGTGCACCCGGCTGCTTATTGTGATCGCTGCAGAATAAACACAGCAGCCTTCACATCGATTCCTTCCATCACACTTGGCTCGGAGCCTCGGCGTCTCTCTGCTCTCTCATTTTCTGTTTTAATCATCTTTATCCTGGAGAACCACTTCATTATGTGAGGCTGTTAACTGTAAAATTATTCTATAATTAGTCGTCTGTTTATGTAAATGAACAGTGTCGGCTTCTGGGTCTCCGTCTGAAGGGAAAAGGCCCCGACAGGAAATGAAATGTTTTATGTTTCAGCCCCTCTCAGATGATCAGATTCTCTTTATTTAGAATTATTATTTTTTATATCAATGTTGCCACAAGTAACACAAACACATCCAAACATTTATTAACAAATTATTTGTTCAAAAATAGTTTTTTTGGAATGGCTTCAACTTGATTGCACGGGCAAACGTGTCCAATCCTTTGGGGCAATAAGAGGGAAGCAAACTAAAAGGGCAAATTTTTAAGTGGCTCCGATTGTTAATTTAAAAAAAAGAAAATTCCGACAACATGATGAAGAGGACCCCTGCAGTGTTAAGGTAAAACCCTTTTATATGATCCAGAAACAGATGTTCCGTCGCTCTCTGAGGCTGGAGGTAAACTTGCTTTTAAAGCTTGTTCCGCATACACAACCGGCTGCATCATGAATGTAACTGTTCACAGTTTGCACGTTACTGGAGGAAACCTCTAGAGGGTAAACCAGAGAGATCAGGCCACGGGCAACTACTGGTATGCAGAATGTAAGCAACAGACATTGCGACACGGGAGGAGGTTTTTGTTATGTTCATCCTGACGTCAGAAATCATGTTCCTCCGTGCACGGACGTAACGCTCCCGGACTTGTTCCCATTTAGTTTTGCAGGTTTCCACGTCGACGTCTAAAACAGAACTTATCTGTCTGCAGCTGTTTGACAGGCATGTTTGTCTCTGTGCAGTGGCAACGACACATCGCACAGATGTGGATCATTGAGGACTTTCAGCTCGTCTCCAGAACTTTCTGCCGTTGTTGTCCCTGCTGCTGTGTCGACCCCGTCACATCCCCTCTGCCTCTACACTGCCCCTAATGGGGCGACGCCTGCGAGGAGTGATGAGGTCGGCGCCGAGACGAAACACTAGCTGTATTCTGCTGCTGCAACAAACATTTCAAACTATTACAGATGTGAGTTGCAAGACGCAGGACGTGCACAGCCGACGCTCCAAAGAGACGCAGGAAATGCAGGGCAGCCAACCATGTGAACGTGTAGTTAAAAGCAAAATATCTCTGGCATTCGTTTGTCTTATTGTGTGTTGCACAAATAGTGTTGGAGCTGAACTAACCAGTTACACACACAAGTAACATGCTAACAAATTAATGACAGTTGATGCAGCAGTTGACCAGAAACTACCGTGTCCAGTCGGGTTAAATAACTGTCTTTGTTAATGGAGTTTGGTGGCTTTGAAGAGGGTGACGTAACAGCTGTTTCAGGTTAGAACCCATCTTCCTCTTTAACATAAAGGTCTATCTCTGTAAGGATCCTTTCTGTGATGTCAGACACTTAGAATAACAATCTGAGCCTGTCAGTGGCGAAAAAGAAAAGACTTTAACTGGGCATACTTTGATCGGGTGCATTTGGGATTATGTTGCAGCCATTACAGCCGGTTTTGTGGCTGCTGGCTCATTCATGCTCAATCTACTAGAACACATTTTTTTCAGTCATTTAGACCCAAGAATATGTAAAGATCAGGCCCAGGTTTAAAATACCACATCTACAATATTAAATCATCTCCCACAACGTACAGATCAACCAAGGTAGACGACAGGACTGATTTGGTTATATGTCAAACCGTTATATTTGATGAAGTATATTTGCACACGTAGTTCAGCCTGAGCAGACGTCGCCGTCTCTGGATTAGATTCCAGTTTGCATCTGGCCATGTCTGTGCGTCTGTCATATCATCACTGAGAGCTTCCAGGCGTGAGGAAAAGTTACAGCAAAGTTTACAGAGAGCGTCTGGCAGGGACTGTTTGGAAGAGCACTGTCTTCAAGGTTTGAGAGGAAGACCATATTTGGGCCGTGAGTTATGACAACTTTTTTTTAGCGGTGGAGTTAATATTAGGACACGCTGATCGGACCGGAGATGCTCCCGTGGAGGAAAGACATAAGAGACAGCGAGCCATGAGAGAAATGGAGGACAAAGAAGTGACAGAAATCAGGATTAAAGAAGCGATTCTCACAGGTCGTGTTTACACCAAAGCTGGAGACGGTCGTCACTCCGCAGGAGAGACACAAATCCTGTTCAGTTCACACACAGTTCAGTTATAAAAAGAACCACATTCTTCCGCTAGAGTTGCTTCAAAAATGGTGGGTTTGATTTCTGAGGTGCAGACCGGAATCGCTCGACTTATGTTTATTCAGGGGACTCTGAAGTGATTCTTTTCCCCGGATGTGGTGTTTTAAGTAACACAGGAAGAAATGGGACATCCTCACATTTCCAACAGACTTCAGGTAAATGTATCTGTGATGGTCTGTGGATCGTCAACATGTTCTCACTCCCAATACTGCGGCTTGGTCGTTGGCCCTGCGCTGCATGATGATGTGCATTAGTTTTCCACATGCGGGGCTCCACAGTCAAGTTAGCAATTATAAATATGCAATTTCCACTTAGACTTTCAAAATAGAGCGTGCCGAGACTTTGAAGCTTTTCAGACGAGCAACAAGCATTTTTAAGGAGTGGTTAAGGTTGTCAAGTAGTTACAGTTTGGTTGGTTTAGGCACAAAGACAACTCGGTTATACATCCATCCATCATCTATACCGCTTATCCTGTTCAGGGTCGCGGGGGGGTCGGAGCCTATCCCAGCTGTCATTGGGGCGAGAGGCGGGGTTACACCTGGGCTGATCACCAGTCAATCACAAATTAACTTTCACGCTCACATTCAAACTTCAAACGGGAATTTAGAGTCACCCATGAACCTAACGAGCATGTCTTTGGACTGTGGGAGGAAGCCGGAGAACCCGAAGGGAACGCAAGCCCGCACGGGGAGAACATGCAGACTCCACACATAACATGACGTCCAAACAGGGATTCGAACCAATAACCTGGCTGTGAGGTGACAGCACAAACCAGTGCACCACCGTGCAGCCCAACCCGGTTGTGTTTAGGAAAAAGATCACGGTCTTGGTTCAAGTTCTAACATTTTGCCCGTCGCCATCTTCGGAGCAACAATCATCAATCATTCGAACAAACAGGACTGTGCACCAGACTGCTCAGAGTGAAACATTGAACAAGGTCACTGTGGTAGACACCTGTCAATCACTCTAACTGTGACCCTGAGTTTACAAAGTGCGTTGACAGACAAGCAACCACACAACCAAGACCAAGGGGACAAAGCAGGAGGAAGTAGAAACAGTGAATAAAATAAAATAACTAAAAGAGATAAAAGAAAGGAAATAAAGCAAAAAGGAAAAAAAAGCTGTAAAAGTAATAAGAACTAAAAACCAGTAAAGGCAATAAAACCAATAGAAGAGCTGAAAGCAATCGAAGCAGTAAAAGAAATAAAAGCAGTAAAACAACGGAAGAGATAAAAACAAATAAAGGCAATAAAAGGAGATAAAGGATCAATAAAAAAAGATGGAAAAGTAAGAATAAAGTGAAATAACATTTTAAAAAGACGAATGGAGCCAATAAGAAGACGACATAAAAGTCTATAAAGGTGAGTTTTAAGAAGCGGTTGAACAGAGTAAAGAGTATAATATGTTCAGCAGGTCTGTTCAGGCAGCTCTCTGAGTCACGATGCTGCAGATGTAAAACGGCTTCCTTCAGGGGTTTAAACCAACTTCAGTCATAAAGTGAAAGTTGAGATGAGTAATCTCTGCAGTGAGTTAATGTCCACACTCTGAGAACTTCTTAAACCTCGAGGAATACCTCTGATTCTTTGACTACCTGAGTGTGTGTGTGTGGGAACAGTGTTTGTGTGTGTGTGTTTGATTCAGACAGCTGGTTCTGCTTTCTCTGTGAGAGCTGAAACCAGACTCCAGCTGTGTGTACACTGACATCTGTGTGTGTGTTTGGACTAAATCAACACATGACGTTAGAGCTGCCGTGCTCACTGATTGGCTGAGATGAATTATGTAATCTGTGCTTCGTAATCCTGTTGCACACACTCACACACACACACACACACACACACACACACACTCACACACACACTTACACACACACACACACACACACACACACACACACACACACACACACACAGCAGAGAAAACAGCAGAAAGAGAGAGTTTTATTTTTTAGAATCAGAAACTCTTATTGCTTTACATATATTTAAACACTTTTATTTGTGAGGGTTATAAACCAAATAAACTGAGTGTGCGTTTTGAAAAGTAATGAGATCACAGTGAAATCGAGCAAAACAACCCGAAACATGAGGTCAGACAGATTAAATATCCAAATGTAATGAAGTGCCTCAACACAACAAATATGAAGAGAAACTGCAGACACAATAAATGGTCTGGCTGTTACTACATTATCTAATTTTCTACCTTTTTTTAAATTCAATTTTATAAAATTCTACATAAAATATTTCACATGAAGCTCAAGCGATCATAAAAAAGCCAGCCCTAACTTGAAGTAGAGTTGTTCCAATAGTTGTATCGGCAATAAGCCAGTCAATGCACCGATACAACAACAAATTAGCCCCAATGAATCAACTGGTTTCAGCTAAATTATCCTGTGACAATTATAAACTACAACAGGGCGGTTCAGAGAGAGAGTGTAATGTAAGTCAAAGCAGTATGTCAGCAGTCAGTGTTGTTCCGTGTTACGTGCCGTAGTGCTTTGTGTGTGTTGTGTTTCTTTCTGTCCTGCTTGCTCCTCGGGTGCTGCTCTCCCTCCACTGCAGGAGGTGATTAAGCTCACCTGTGTCTCATTCAGCAATCAAGGAGAGAGTGTAAAGGGCAGGAGAAAGGAGGCAGCCAGTGCCAGTTGGCCATTGGGCTGCGTGTGTGGTGTGGAAGGAGGGTGTGTTCAAGTGTTTTTTTGTTTACAGTATTTTGACTTATATCAGCTTCTCTTTTGTTTGTTTTTGCCAGAAACTCGCTTTGCGTTTAGTTTGTTAATATATTCCTTTTAAATCTGCTTATACTTTGTTCCTCCCTTCTTTTTCCTGGGTTTATATTTTCTGTTACTCCCTTCATCCCCTAACCATCCCCGGGGAACGTAACATTCCATCAATATTATGTCAGTTTTTTAGTCGCACTAGTATCGGAAGGTACCCGGTAGCCTATTGACCAATACTTAAGACTCGGCATCCAAATCGGTACGCAGAAGAAAATGATCTAACTTGAAGTCAGACCCGAAAGCAGCAGATGGTAGGACTATGGCAGTACAAGGCTTGCTATCATATCTGTGACAAGCTAATTAGCTCGCAAACTGAAAACGAAAAACATTATTAAGCTCTTTATTTTTCCAAAAACTGCTGATGTTCTTCTAAAAGTCTACAGTTTTCTATTTTAACATCCTCTTGTGTTTAATGAAGTCACATTTAGCTGCTCGTTGTTTTAGAAGATTACAATGTAGCGTTGAAGTATAGCTATAAAGCTAGCTAAACATGGCTCTGTAGCATAATTCTATAGCAAGCTAGCTAGCTTGCCGACTAAAAAACATGCTGAGAAAACATCTTCAATGCCAACATGTGACAGGAAAACCTATTCCCATTGCTATTGCTTCTCCATGCTATTTTTTCTGAGAATTCACACGTCCAGTTTAACGTAAATTAAATCAAATTACAATGATTACTTTACAACACAAAATCATCCAGTTGACAGTCTTCAGCTCTCTCTTCACCTAACCTCTGCAGTTCTTCTATTTTTAGTTCATTTTCCTGACTTCATATCTGGCAGCTCTCTGTTCTGTATTCAGACTGCAGCTCGCATTCAAAGCTGAGACTTGCTCCACACATGGCAGCAGCAGGTGGAGGTGAAATGTCGCCCTCAGGGTTGCCTTAACAATCTCCCAGCCAGTTCAGCGAATTAATCTCATCTATAACAAGCACACCCACCTGCACACAGAACACAAATCTACCCACAGAGAATAAAAGAAAAACATTCCCAGCAACCTCCCAGGCTCAGTGATCTATTAAAACCTGCAGGTGAGGTTCAGCTTCATGAAGCTCTGACCTCTTGACCTCTCAGGATCCCTCAGATGGAGAGAGACTTAATAGTTCTCAGTGTGGAGGCCGTGCTGAGATTCCTGGAAGTTTGGGGCTGAAGATTCTGTGCAGCACCCTGAGAATCAACATGTGAGTCGCCGTCACAGCGAGAAACAAACTCTGGAAACTTCAATGAGACGTGAAACCGCGATCAGTCACAGCTACGGCTCACGTGCTCGCTCGTGGTTTTGGGGAGCTGCCCTGCACAGCATGATGGACAGAAACAAGCAGGATAATATGACGGTGTTTGAAAACACAAGGGGAAAGGATGGGGTCATTTATTCTTCTCAGCAATTCTCGAGAAGAAACACTGACTTTATCCAGCATTCAAGGATTGCCGGCCCGTTCCTGCATGCAAATGAGATCATAGAAATGCTTTTTCACTCAGCGTCTCATCAAGATGCACTCGGTATCTTTTACCTGCATGAGACGCAACAGGCTAACTAAAACCAAAGTCAACCGACCTGCACCAACATTAGATGCTCAGAGGAACTTCTCTGGTTTTCCAGTCAGTGGGAAGTCATTAAATGTGGACTTTCACCCAGGAGACTGGGCTTTAAGTGTATAAAACAAAAGGTCAGTGTTACATCATTATCTCAACCCATAATGTGATGTTTCCCAGACTTAACTGAGACATTTTTCTGCTTAAACTTAACCAAACAGATCATTACAAGTTCCTTAGAAATAAAGAAAACACAACTTTAAACAGTTGCTAACGGCGACCTTAAAACAGAAGTTAAACATGCTACTTTGTGCGTGCAGATGAGACACCAAAGGGAGGCCATGACAACTAGTTGTCTAGTGTTCCCAGAAACTATGAAAGAGCTGTTATAGAGCCAAACTCTAAAGCCCAGTTCAGATCAACGATTCGCAACGCAACAAAACAGTTTTATAATGTTGCAGAGAAAGTTGCAGCGGTGAGCTGGTTAGTTGCAGAGCGTCTGAAGCTGCTGCGTCGAGTTGCAGAAGATTTGACTTGTCAAATCTCCAAATGCAGTTTTAGAACTGAATGATGTTCCTGTTTCATTCAGCCAATCAGGAGACAGCATAAGTTCGCGTAGGCACCCTGTCTCTGGCGCTGCAGGAGCCAAAGACGGCTCCAGATCCTCTCTTTCCAAACTCTCTGTCTTCAACGTTTATAAATCAGTGTTACAGCGAACACTGTGAGCACGTCACGGTCACTGTCAGCCACTTCTTTTTAGAACGCTCACAGAAATCCAGCTAGATAATTCATGTAACCTCGGCCTAAAACTAATGTTATAGTATTAACACAGAAGTAATGGGGTACGTCAGTGCGTTGTTGCTATGGAGACGGTCAGCTGTGTCTGTGTGCGTTCCGTTGCTTTGATGTTAACAGCCCGGTTTTAGAGTGTTTGCGATCAGATGTCGAGGGATTCTTTTGGCGGTTGCATCGAGTCTCGTTGCGAATCATTGATCTGAACTGGCCTTTACACGTGTTGACAGTATTTTTCATTGCAACCAAGAATGCAGAAACAACTGTATCTGTATTTTGTGTTTTTGAGATTAGCTCAGTGGTTAGCAGCCATCGCTGGGTTCTACCAACTCTTCCATTAAATGTTTCAGAGACAGTCTTCACTTTCTTCCACCTCCATCATAATCTTTAAAAGATTTGAATTCTGTATCAATAAATAAACTTTAGCTGCAGGAGAGACGTGAACTTTTCCTCTGTTTCCCCCAAAGGCAACATGAAGTCAAAGAGTGTCTCTCACGCTGCACGCTGCCGTTTGCATCAAACAGGGCCCCAAATTAATAAATAAATCAAATGTTCAAGTGAGTGTTCAGCTCCAGGATCAGTTTGAAAACTGTCCCCACACTTATTTCTTATTATCACTGCTGGAGAGAAGCAATTGGTAGAGTGAGTGTCTGATGGGAAATCTATAGAAAAATAGCCCCTCTGACGACCTGATTCAACAAACTGGTGCATGTAGCATGTGTGCACGACTCTTTGTTTGTGCTGAAAAAAAGGACTAAACATCAGAAGCAGAAAGTTAAACTTTGCAGACGTAGTATTTTATTCACTCAGGCAGCCAAAGACTTGCATTCCCATCTCTCATAGTTAAATTTAAAAAAAATAGACTTCATCAGAATATATATTGACATGTAATCTCAAAAAGCAAGCACCAAACAGGATATTTTAACATCTCTCATCCCAAAACAAGCCTTTGCTGCTACAAAGATGCTGCAACCTTGCGTAAACTCACTTCCCCAACTTCCCAACCACCTGATTAATCCACTCTCTCATCACATCCAGACTCACCCCACAGCCGCCTCTCCCTCACGCTCCTCCAGAACACGTCCCAAGCCTTGTTGGTGGAGTCTTTCACATGCTCGCTGAAGGATCTCCGCAGTGGAGTTTTTACCGTCGAGGTCTGAGCCATATTCCACGCGATCAACAGTCACATAGTCCCACTGAAAAACCTGTGTTTCTGTAGTTTTAAACCCATGTGAGCAGCGTTCGCTCCGTCACGGCTCATGCTGAGGGTGTGTTTGACTTTAGAGTTCAGCAAAGTGAGGCAGGAGGAGGAGGAGGAGGAGGAGGAGGAGACGGGGGGGCGACACTTGATGCACAAAGTCTGCATGTAATTTGTTGAACACCCCTGTCCTCTCCCTCCCTCCTCAGAAAGTTGTGTGTGTGTGTGTTTGAGGGAAAGTGAGTAAAAATAAAGTGTGTGAGGAACTGTTTATGTGGATGAACAAACTTTTATGACACGTGAGAGTGTTTGCGTTTTTAAGAGGATGGATGTGAGGCAAGAGGGAGAGCGAGAAGTGTTTTTCTTTTGTGTGTTTGTGTGGGAAGTTAAAGGATTCAGCCGGCCCGAAGAGAGGAAATGACATCTAACCCGGGTTAAAGACATCAGCAGCACACGCACGCACACACACACACACGCACACGCACACACACGCACACACACGTAATATAAACGCAAACTCAAATTCTTCCTCCGTCACACACAAACACACTCTCACAGCTGTTGCCATGAGACAGGAGACCCATCGAGTCCAGCTGAATCTATGAACACAGCTAATATTTAATCTGTTTCTCTTGTCAGAGACTTGTAACTATCAGGCTGAGCCCATGTGTGAACGCAGCAGGTGATAACAGGATTAATAAAAACATCCATGGCTGGAGAAGAAGGATCATTTCCAAGACGACAGTAGCAAAGATGCTTCATTCTCCAACATATTGTCGTGTTTGTTCACAAAACTACTTTCATCTGCTCACCTCGCTTCTCTTAAATTATTTTCCCCACACACCTACAGCTCTGCAGTAACTGCACGACAGGGACAATCAGGGGGAAATGTGTGAAAAGGCAACCAGAAAATTTCAGGGACCGACTGCATTGAAATTTCAAAACTCATGAGTGCATGTGTGAAAAGGGCTTTAGACTTGTTTTGCAATGACTCCAACCTTGACCTGATACTCATCTCCAATCACTTGAGATTTTCTTTGATAGACAAGATATCTTTGGAGATTTTCATGTAGATAAATGTCTGTTAAAGTAAATATCTCGGAGATTTCAGTTTCACGCTCTCGAACACCCATCCACTGGTGATAATCGATACTTATTGGGACACACTTTATTTAACCAGATGTCTACGGTTGGCTCCCTTTGTCGTGGTTAAATGTCTCATGGTAGATTACTGTTTACTCACGATGCTTACAGAAACCGGAAGTGCAGCCGCTTAGCTCCGCCTTCCCTCTCTGGCAGACCAACCACCGCTGGCTGATGGAAAACGTGTCACTAACTGGGCGCTGCTTGTGATTTTTTCTGCAAATGTCGCCACAGACACCCAGACCATAATACTGCAGCCAGCAGTGGTTGGTCTGCCAGAGAGGGTAGGCGGAGCTAAGCGGCTCCGTCTCCACTCTCTGCAAGTGTTGTTAGTAAACAGAAATCTACTATGGCTGAACAAACAAAGAAAAGATAGATGACTACATCTTCAACAATGAGTGAAAATCATAAGAAAAAGTGCTCCCGCAATTACCATTTATCGCGATAGGTGGCGCCAAAGAGAACAAAACTGAGATCTTCGAGATTTTAGCTTTAACACTTGACTTTGACTACACGCCAGTGATATGTTTCACTTTTGACACACCATTTATTTTTCTCAAATGTCTGGACTTTTACCTAAATGACCTAAAACCTGACTTGACTTGTGTCTCGTAATGTGGAGGAAGTCTTTTTTGAAAGTGTGAATAAATGAATAAATTAATTAATTGTTCTTCGGACCGCTGTTGGAAAAGTCTTACAAAGCCTTAGCCCCTTCCAACAGTCGGCTAGCTTCAACAAACCACCCACATCCTCACACATCATCATCGTCTTTATCATCGTCATTGATGTTCAAATCTGTCTAAACACACTTCCTCTCCTGGGAAGGAGAGTAAATAAACAATTCGGGCGAGGACTACTGGGAAGGAGGAGGAAGATAGTAACGGAGGGAAAGGATGAATGGGAGGAGGAGAGGGTAGGAGGAGGAGGGGGTCGTGACATCTCTGTGGTTGATCAGGGGATGAGCAGACCCTCTCAGGATGGTTCAGCTCTGTCAGAAGATCAAACGTCAGCTCACCGACCGGTTTGTTTAGTTTCCAGATTCATGCATTCAGAAATGCAAATGCAAATTCTCAACTCAGGTGTCCAAAAAATAAAATATGGAAATGACAAACTTTGTGCAGGTCGCTCGTGTAATTTGTAAATGTTTAAAAATGATCACGTCGTCTGTAACGATCGCTCTCCGACTTGTTCTTTGCAGATTGTGTCCGTACAGCAACTTTTACACACACAGCAGATCTCTGCACACACGCAACAAGTCTAAACCAACAGCAGCAGTCAGCACAAAATGTTCATTTCACCGAGTCATTTATTTTTTAATCAGTCGGCGTCAACGTTTCATTTTAAATTAAACTTTAATTTATGGAACTGCAGTGAGTTTAATTTGGTCGAAGCATCTTTGAACAACAGTTGTTGTGGATGTTTGGCAGCAATATGAACAATGTCATTAAGATAAACTGTAATAGAAATCAAGTTCTCAGATGTATTTGTTTTCTTTGACATTTATATGTTCAGTTATTAGTCTGATTCCTTTCACAGTATCAGGGTTTCTGTTAGACACATGAGGACATGTTGTCCCGGGGACTCAACGTGCAGACTGTCACATGTCAGAATTTGTTGAGTGTTTTTGACGTTGATCTTAAAGTGTGAGTTCAGTTGATGTGAAGCTGCATCAGATATAAACCGTTTTGGGTTTCCTGTTTCCGTGCCCGCCCCCCCACCACACCCCCCTGTCCTCTCTGCATCATTTAACTCCATCACTCTGGTTAATGATAATGGAACAGCCTTTATCAGTGGGCTTCATCAGCATGTACATACTTCGTTTTAATAAAGTCACTTCCCTCCTCTGGTCACCTGAGAGCTCATTTAGCCTCATTTCGTTTTCATCAGCAGCAAACTTCCTGTTAACTTGACGGGACTTTTTCTTTATGTTACTATCTAACAACAGCAAAGGGAATGTACGCGTGTGGTCTCTGAGGTCATTTAGGAAACGATCATGGGCGCGATCGACCCCGGAGGTCGCGGCGCACACAGAACACGCCGGAGACGGATCCTGTGGAATTTGAGGGTCACACAGAAAAAGAATATTAGTCTCACGTTTCTTTGACCGATTCATCTTTACCCTGAGCAACATAACTGAGTTCAAAAGAACTTCAAAACATTAAGCAAAAGCACAACCTTCAGGAATGACAGTCGGGATATCTACAACGTCCTAAAATGAAGCTGTATTTGATAGGATTAGTGAGAATGAGCTGCTCACAGCTACGTCCATAAACTCTGAGGTTAACATGGAGAGTCAGAGGAAAGTCAAAGCTCAACAATTAACACAAATTGTAATAGTAATTGTAGTAACACTGCAGTACCAAATGGCGCCACACGGTGGTGTAGAGCAAGCCCATGTTGCATGTGAAGACTCTTCAGTAATGAACTGGTGCAGGTCGTGTCTACTTCTACTGCTCATGTGCGATTAGTGAATGTAGAATGTAGAAAGTGTCGTGTGGAAATCCTCGCTCTGTTGTCTGTCAGCTCTCTGAGGAGCTTCTGCTGAGTGCTTCATGCAGCTAGCCCTCTCCACCGACACCAGCCACGTTACAAAAGCTCGATGAAAAACATTCATTCTAGGCTTTTTTGTTGCTTTACCAAAAGGATGGAGAGAAGGCGATCATGACATACACTGTTTACCTACTCACTGTACACAAAGCGCCCAGAACACGAAACCTGCATGTAAAATACTCGACACCCATCGGAACCCATTAGTGAAGCTGCCCTCCAATTCAACCTGTGTGGTGCAGAGACATCATCTGTCACCGGGTTCATGCAGCGCTGAAACACTGAACTCGGCTTGAACCTGACAATAATGACGACTTCAGAGACTTAGTTTCAAACAGGTGAAGGATTTCCACATTTAACCAGTAAAGACTTTCTCAAGCGCCAGAATTAGACACGAGATCTGTCGGCGTTAAAGCGAACATTTGAGCTCGCTGCTACACCTGCAGGTTTGAAGCACTGAGCTCGAGTATCAAAGCAATCTCCTCTTCCGTTTATTCTCCTGCTTTTGTGTCGAAAGCCTTCCACACAAGTCTTCAGAACAAAGCTCGCTATTTTAATATTCACACAACAAAAAGCCTGATCAATCCACTGTGGAGTTATGCAAAGTTAAAACCATACAATGTCACTGTTACTGCGTGCCTTCACTCCCCTCCTAGAGCTTCTCAGACGGCTATTATAATATTTGTGATAGGAAGCAGCTCCTGCCTCCCCCGCCCCGTCCTCTTCCTCTGCTGGGACGCTGATGGGAGACATCTTCTGGCACTTTTGTTTACCCTTCAAACAAGACCTAAATTAGTTGCATTCCCGGCGGTTTTCAAAAAGCAGGTAATTAAATAGCACTCAGCTGCACGCTGCGCCGCAACCATCTGAACTCCCCTCACGGTGGAAGGGAGAGAAACACCGAGCAGACAAATAAAAAGAGGCTCAGTCGTACTTGTGACAGAGCACATCAGATTGCATTTGCATGTGTCTCAGTAACAAACACATCCAGAGTGACTCACCGCTCAGAGTAAGAAGGTGGGAGTTCGGCGCCTCGCTCGATGACACCTTGACGTGCCGGCGGCTGCAGGATTCAACACTGTGGCCTCTGGATTCCAAGATGATCTGTCAAATCAAGGTGACACAATAAAAGTGACATAAAAGATGCAGGTTTGAGGTGTTAAAGCTGATATTTGTCTCGGAATAAAAACAGATTCTTAGGCTGCTCACTGACTACCTATTACAGGGGATTCCCAGTATTTTGGATGCTTCAGCCAGCGGACGTGAAACAGGCTGTAATGGCTGCAACTTAATCCCTGCGGCTGATGCACTGTTGAAAGTATGTCCACTGAAAGTTCTTTAAGGACGCATTCACACCTAAAGTTTGTTTGGTCCGAATCAAAGACCAAATTGTTACAAAGTTGCATCTTGCCTCGAGTTTGGTTTCTGTTCACATGGCAGCTTTTACCAGCGGACCAAAAGTTTGGATGTGCGGGGAAGCTGCTCTCTGATTGGGCAGAATTTCCATGTGGGAAAACAACAAACACAACTTGTTGGAGAGTTTTTTACTTTTAACCGACATTGTTCCAAAGATCGATCAGATCAACTCTCCTCTAGTGTTTTGGTCAGCCCATATTTCTATTTCCTCATTGCTCCGACGTCTGTCCTCGTCTCCTCTCGCTGCGTGTCTCTGCAAACGTCAGCACCCGTAAACACTACAGTGCACAGTTTGATGGTTTGTTTCCTGTATTTGGTCCTGCTTTAGGTCCCTTTACGTTCTCACTAGAATCAAACAGGACCATGGTTTGTTTGGAAACAGACTGAGAACTGTCTTTTCTAGCGGACCATGATCCGGTTGTTTGGACCGCACCAGAGTTTGATTCCGGCGTTCACACCACCTAAACGAACCGCACCGAGGGGACAAACGCTCCAGGGTTCGGTTCAGTCGGACTAAACAAGGCTGGCTTGAACCCCAAGTCTCTGACAACATCACAGAAAGGATCCCTGCAGAGACAGACCTTTGCGTTAAAGAAGAAGATGCTTTTTTTAAGGTCAGAAACAGACGTTACATCGCTCTTCAAAACCACCAGACTCCATTGACAAAAACAGCAATTTTACCTCGCAGAACACAGGAGTCTGCCGCTGCCTCGGTTGGTGAGGCTTTGAAGTTTTTTTGCATTGTCAATTTTTCATAATAGTTTTGTATCGTTTCATTTTGTATTGGTTGCATTTGTGTAAACGATCAAGATGGCTGCCACTGATGAGGAAGTGCTGCATTCACATGGAACACTTTGCAGTATCCATGAACACATTTGTACCTGTGGGTCAATTTAAAACGATGATTACGATGATCTGCCTTTGTGTGTGATTGTTTTAAATTGTGTTCTTTTTTTATTTATTCTATTTGTGCATCTTGATTTCGTTTTGTTGTAGTCTCAACATCGTGGGAAATGAGGGCAATGATTCCTTGAGATCTAAATAAAGGTTGAATGAATGAATGAATCTAAATCTGCTCCCATGCTGGTCTTGATCCACCTTCACAGCAGTTTATGTATCTTACAAATGGTAATGGCTACCATATGATGTAGAAGGTCTTTATATTAAGTTGAAGCTGTGTGAGCTGAATGCTGGAGCTAGCTACCTAGCCTAGCAGAGCACTGCTACTGTTATGAAGCCTTCAAGTTTGGCATTTCTGCTGCCGCCATCTTGGTTTTTTGGAACCAGAAGTGACCGTATTTGGACAACAGGATCGATACACATTGCTACACCTCCGTCCAGATTCACATACTCTGCTTTGTCATCTAACCGACTCTAAACGGGAGCATCATTTACTCAATGTTGTATTTTATTGAATAAGACTTAAAACGAGAGATTGACACCACAAACTCATCAGGAAAATGTTTACTGAGGGAATAAATCAGGAGAGAATCGAGTTCTTTTCTTGTGGCATTTAAAGCTTCAACATTAGCTTCACTGTGAAACCAAGAGGCTACTTCTACTTCTACACCATTTATGGTCATCACAGATTGAACAACAAAAACACTTATAAACAGAATCCAAACAGGAGTTCTGTGCTGCTGCTGCTGCTGCTGCTGCTGCTGCTGCTGCTGCTGCTGCTGCTCATGTTTTACACACACGCAGGTAAAGTCCTGCAATTCTTTCGATTTTCGATTTTCGATTTTTTCCTGTTTTTTGTTCATTCTGTGGCTCCAGTATTATAAACCTCACCTCAGCAGGACACAGGAGGTAAAACACACTGGCAGAAGCACACACTCCAAAATAGGAAGTGTCCAACATATCATGAACTCTCCCTCCTCCTGTTGAGCTGCTTCCTGCTGCTCACAGCCAACAATATGTTTGACTGTCAAGAGGACTAAAAGCTTCCTTTAACCCGGCTCCTCCACTCACCTCTCCTCCTGTTTTCGCCTCCAGGTACAGACTCCATTGTTAGTCCGCTGCTCTCCTCCTCCTCCTCTGCTGCAGAAGCTTGTCAGTCATTTTGATGAGCTGCCTTCCTTACAGCAGCGCTCAGGCCTCCGGCTGCAGCAAACAGCATCAGTAAACTCTCGGCAGGAGCAGGAAGAGGAGCAAAACTCTTCAGCACAAACCTTGAGCTCGCTTTCACCTTGTGTTCCTCCTGTTTGTGCTGCCTGCTGGGGTTGTTGCCCTGTGACCTCAGCCTGATAACTACAACCTGGATCAGTGCCGCCCCCTGTTGGCCAGGAGACACATGGAGGTTTAAAATGAATTTTTATCAGATGTTTTGTTATTTATGAACAATAAAAAGACTAACTTCGTTCAAAGGTTGGTGAGGAAGGTTTAGCTTTTCACATATAAAGTTAATGATGGAAAGGCTGCGTCAGTGTGACGCTGTGTTGCAGCCTTCCTCCTTTCTTTCCCCTCATTTCACTGCTATTCTGTCCACCATGTCATGAAGACAAAAACATTTTAAATCAATAAATTACAGCATTTAAACATAAAGTAATAATTACTGTGATTTATGGGAGAATTTGTGGAAGAACTGCAGTGAGAAAGCGAAAAGCTGTAGCACACTCGAAGCAGTGTCATAAAAAGAAAACTATGACAAGAATAGACGAGGAAATGTTGATGTAAGATGCTAAAACGTTTGGTGAGCAGGGGCGGATCCAGAGCCTGGGCCCGCCCTGAAATCTGATTGGCCACCCCAAATGGCTATTTACCTTGTCCGAGGCGGGACACAGAGGCTGTGTTCCAACAGGCTGCTTGTGGCTTTCTTTTCATTTCCTTGAGTACTTTAAATTGTTACTCTGACCACATGTTCTGTTTGAGTCCTTAAAGAATTAAGCTTAGAAGGAAGGGTTCATTAAATGCTGTTCATTTGCGTGTGTTTGGACACACTTCACGCCACCCCTGCGTGAGTCAGTGCCCCAGCTGGGCCACTCCAGTCAAAAAAGTCTGGCTCCGCCCCTGAAGGTGAGTTCAGGGGAACTGCAGCTGTTTGTTGCCTCCTGTGAGTTAATGCATAACCATCTGACCCACTGATGCTTTGTTTTGTTTTTAATGCATTGTCACAGATTTTAATTACGGTTTTGCACAATCCCTGTCATGTAAGGGAGTGCGTTTTGGTACTCAAAAGACCAGCCCTCTTAAACACAACTCCCAGCTTTACATGTGGGGAGAAGAGGCGTCATCGATGCTGAGATCAAAAGTTTGCATCTTTTATTCCAACACCCTGTGGTTGTGCATCAGCCACGCGATATTCAAACCTTTGATGTGTCCACCACTCATTTTTTCTGCGTTAAAGACACGAGAAGAGTTTCTTCTCCCAAACGTTTCAAGGAGAAGAAGAAAAAGTTCCAACAAAGAGCATCACAAACTGTAGATATGGAGAAGCAGGACCCCTGCTGTGACTTTGACCTTAAACTGTTGACGCAGTGAGATCAAGCTGCTCCCTCTGATCTGCTCCTCAGGCCAACCGAGGCCCCGGCGCCTTCATCGTTCAGCAGCATGTTTTTCATTAGCGGGAGATTTGCCGTGCTCCTTCTGCAGCACGTTCATACAGTTTGTACAGTTTGTGTCGGCAGGGCTGCTTGCTTCACACAGCGGAGCAGGACTTCCTGTTGTTGGATATAGAATATAGCACATTTTTGCTGGTTTCTATAAAATATGTAGAACTTTTTGTACTCTTTGAGAAAACGCTTTAAATAAGCATCTCTCTGAGTCTCTGTCTCCTGAAGCCACTTCCTGTTCGCCACACGGAGTCTGTTTTTACGGTCTGATACAGCGAGGAAGAATAAAACAGAACATAACACGGCTGGCGGGAATGAGGTCATGATTAAATATTGTATTTATATCTCTCACACAGCACTGTTTGCTGTTTGGAGCTCAACTTGGTTGCGTAGTTTAAGTGTTTAGATTAAGGTGAAAAGATCTTTTAACGGCATCAACATACATTTATTTAGGACCAAATCTGGGCAAATGTAGAGACTTTACACAACGTATAAGTTCTGCTGCTTTTATACTCACACTGTGCAGATCAGTTTACTTGCGTCGACGAGGAGCTCACACTGATCGTCAGCACAAAAACTCTGCATGCTGCATCCTCAGGGTGGACAAGAACTAAACAGTTTGTGCTCTCCTGCTGTGAACAGAGAGTAAAAGGGATAAAATAATGACATGGAGCCAAAGACGCCCGTCAATGCTGCCTGTTTTATATCACAGTAGTCCCGAGACTCAAGTTTAACCATAACATGGAAAACAGTACCACAGTAATACTGAAACAAGCTTCAAGCCGCAGTGTGTAATCTTTGACAGCAGCCGAGAGGGAAATCAGAGTGTGGATCTGCACGACAGCCAAACAAAAACCTTCACATGCCAGAAATCCATCTGATGGTCTCAGAGCCAGACCGCCGATCGCTCAGGCAGCTTCATTTCTGCCAGAAATGTGGCGGCCAAAGTGGGCTAAAGAAAGGCTTCTCTGTACAGTGTCTCCTGACTTGTAATGGGTCCTATCTCATGATGAAATAAAGCTTTATTCACCTTTAACAGACGGGTTGTCAGAGGTGTACAAACCTGTAGGGGAGCTCTGCTGAGGAGATATCTGAATACAAGCAGGGTCAAAAACTAGATCAAAAACAGACGCTGGAAAGGTAAAGCAAAGCATGAAGACAATCATGCAAACAGCCGGTGATAGTGGTCTGGTTTAATATCAGGCAAATAGGTAACAGGTGAGTGAGGGGAATGGGCAGGTGAGGTGAATCTAAAGGCAGAGACTGGGAGGTGGGAGCGGCCACGTCTGAAATGGCAGCAGAGTTAGATCACAGTATAACCGATAAAAATGATTGCTTAAATATATGGTCGTACTTTTTGTTTGGACAGTCTTTAAGAAATACCAACTTTAAAATAGAATTCATCACCTTTGTACCCGAATGAAAGTTATTGTGACAAATATTTGTATCCACCCAAACTCAGATCCCACCGGCTGTAGTCTGAGACAAGATATCCTCTGGCGACACCGGTGAACGTGCCGGGCGGTAGGTGATAAATGACTTCCCGTCAAGACTTCCTTTTCCGTGTGCTGCATCGTTAGAGAAAGATAAAAATTTTTTTTGTGATTTACTTGTTATTAACGGGTCTTACCTTCGCCCACATTTCAACATTGTTTGTTGAACAGAGGTCGGATCGATCTGATGCATTCGAGGAAGTCGGGAAATCTGAACGCTGAGCGGCTTTCGTGACAGCGTCAAGGGAATTAGTCTCAAGTTAAATTTTAGATGTAGAACGGAGTGTTAGCTGTTAGCTGTTAGCATGCAGATGTTTGTTCATAGAGATTAATAAGGAGCTAAATTGTCGTCAGATCACGCTGATGGGAGCTGGGATGCAGGCTACTGATACGTGATTGGTCAATATGATTCAGACTACAAGCGTAGTTCAAACAGAAACCAGAACACTTGCCTTCCGGTAATCCACGCCCCCAGATTCTACTGTGTACACTATTCTACTACTACTCCTTCTTCTACTATGTAGAATCTATAAATAGAGATTAGTATCCACCTGATGAATGTCAGTCTACTTTTTTTTCCTCTCCCGTTCCTGTTTTGTTCGTAGACTTTTTATTAGTAAAAAAAAAATGGGCCTCAGATGCTTCAAACTTCAAGCGACCCTTTTCACATGACAAATATTAATCTCATCAGCTACATTTTGCAGAGCGATTGTCTCCTGCATCCCCCCTTTAATCAACTTATTGTTCAGATTTAATAGGATTACTCGTCTCTTTAGTGAATTCAGCAGCTTCTTTCATTTTAATTAAAATCAAAATGTATTTCTCATCTCCTGAAACAAACGGCTAACATCCATGAAAAGAGCTTTCATGAATTCGTATCATCAAAAAGTGTGGGTTATTGTTCGTAGAGTTTTGGTGATGCTGACAAGTTCTGTTGCTTATTTTTAGCTTCACAGAGTGGTCAGAACACGCTGGCTCAATATGTAACTGCTTTCATCGACCTTTTCATCCAGTAAGGGAAAAGACCGGACCGGGAACACCTGTTAACACCTGTAGCAACTGCCCTCTGGCCCTTAAAGATTTCTGCTGGAGATAAAATGACCCCTGGGAGCTCTCACCTCGGCTCGGCTCAGCGTTTGATCCTCGCAGAGCTCTGAACTAATATAAACCTCTTTCATCACATGACCTCAGAGCCGCAGATCAAAGGTTCCTGCTGCTGAGTGTAAGAACCAATCATCACCTCCGTTGATCAGGTATCTGAGCGCGTGTATCCCAGCTAGAGGTGAGCTTTTCAGTAGCTGTAGAAACTTTCGTAAGCGTTTAAATGTCGACAAAACTGTGACAGCCTCAAGCAGCCTCCGGGGATCAGACACACTGACGTCCTGCTGTGAGGAGCTTTGCTCTGCAGAGAGTTACACAAACTGTGTACAAATACACAACACAGTCCGCTGAGAATGCTCTGAGATCAGAGCATGAAGAGCGAATCGTTTCCATGTGATATGCTTCAGTCACTAAGATTACATTTCAGGTATTATCATAGGTGAACACAGTGACACACGTTCAGGGATGGAATGGATGGAAGTAAGATACAAATGCTCCTTTGTGTTTCTTTGCTCGGACATTCAGAGTCCGACCAACACAGATACACGGGGACAAGTTCACAACATCCAGAACAAGGCTTTCATCAGACTGTTTTAGAGTATTGAAAGACGAGCTCCAGTCTTGTTGTATGACATATAAAATGCTCTGCTTGAAATAATAAATTGCGTCTGATTTGTTTTTTCTGCAAATACGTTTAATTATCTTGTAAAAATCCTCCCAGTGTCTCCTCCTTCTGCCTCATTAAATATCCCTGAATCAATGATGAAACTGATTAGTCTGTAGGTATTTATCACAGATTAAATTACATTTATTAATTCATTTTAATGATATTTGGCCAAATAAAGTTGCTTCCTCGCATTTTATTCATTTTAAAGTTGTGTGTTTGCACAGCTGATGTGTCTTGTAGCACATGAAGAACACCACATGGAGATGTTTACAAGGTTTAACACTGGATTTTACCTGGAGGGGGGCTTTAAACAGCGACCTCACTGAGATCTGCGTCTGTAGAAATCTGCTCTGTGTGTACATTGTGTGTAGTCATGCATGTGTTATAGTTGTAAGGTGGTGACATTATTAGACTTACTGTGTACAATCAGTTGGGCTGCTCAGTGAAACATGTTTTCCAAATGAGCTCTGAATGAACAGATGCCGACTGTAACCACTTACATTAACATATGGCCCTGCATCTGTCCAATGGGAAACCCCCTTATATATGTTAATGTATAAGCAGTGAGACTTCCTGTTAGAGCTGCTTTAGTGAAAATCTGACACAACTACATCTTTTAAGCCCGCTTCATAGTTACATGTTTAGTTATTGCTGCTCTTTGTGTTTGTGTTGATGCTTGAGACACAGTCGTGCTTCATTTTGGCCAGAAGTCTCGTTCTCAAGAGGCCATTTGGGATAAATGAAAGTAACATTCAACAAAAGGTCAATCTTTGCGTATATGAAAATAAATACGCAGAGAATACATCACCCTAAAAACAAAACAATGTCAGAAGTAGGCCGACATTAAACAGGTTCAAAATAATTTACAGGGGGAGCAGAGTACATGTGTCTCTGTGTATCTCTGCAGACTGTGTGATGGTCAGTCGATCCTTCTCACCGCAGCAGAACAAACGTGGAACAGAACGAAGGGAGAACGTTCAGTGACTGATCTCGGATAGTGTTGTCCTCTCACATGGATAAAAAGATCAAAAATAAACCACAAGTAATAACATTCCCTCTAAGCGTTCCTAAAATATTGCTTAAAGAGAGTTCACAGTGACCTTTGACCGCCAAAATCAGATCAGCTCATCCTTAATTTCAAGGGAATGTTTGTGCTGGATTTAAAGACATTCCCTCTCAGCCTTCCTGATTTAATGCGTTCACGAGAATGAGACACGAATAATGGCTTTCAGGACATTGTGATGCCACTGTGAAGTTGACCTTTGACCTTTTGGGGTTGAAACCTCATCCTTTTATCTTGTTAGAAATGTATCTGAAATTGTCTCATAAAAAGAGTTGTAATCGTCGAGTTATGGACAGAAACTTTTCCGACAGATCACAGTGACCCTGACCTTTGACTCTCAGGTAATCCTCGAGTCCAGGTGGACGTTTGGGCCCAATTTGAAGAATTTCCTTCCATGTCTCCCTGAGCGATTTCTTTCATTGGAATGAGGCAAACTTACAGATGGACCACCTGAAACCATAATGCCTTCAGACACGACTGTCCCTGCCAGAGAGGCACGTTTGTACACGGGATTTTCCTCCTCCAGTGATCACAACAACTTCACACTGAAGAAGAATCGATATGAAGGCCATTTAAAATCAATGCGTCTACAAAACAAAAGTTAGTTCAAAGAAAGAAGCTCGGAGCAAAGTGCTGCACTGACGTCAGAACAGATCTATAATAGATCCTCTCAGCAGCACACACCAGCACCTCGCACAGAGCAGAGGTAAGCTGTCAAAATAAACTTTCAACAAGCACTGTCCTCACCCGACTTCTCCTCTGACCAGATGATTGGGCTGATTGACAGTCCTGACGCAGCTGCACATTGAGGACGGACAGGAAGTCTTCTCCAGATCGATAAAAAGTACATCCTCCCATCACACCACTGATCAGTGACCACAAATTTACTCAGAAATACCTTTAATTTCACAGCATCATTAGTCGTAAAAGTCTCACTTCTTACGAGCTCCAGCCCTGAATAAAAATGAGAATATAGTAAAAACAAAATTGCAGTTGAGGTTTTATTTTCAACAGTTAAATTGTGACTATTTGAGAAACTGAAATGTGTAAGTTCATGAGGATTTGAACAAAGTGTGGGCCGTGCTGACTGACGGTTTAACTGATTGTTGTGACTCTCCGCCCCTCAGACAGTCCGGAGGGACTAATCCTCTCAGGATCGATCCTAAACACATTCCGTCCTCTGAAATCACATTACGAAGACGTGAAGTGCTGAACAGGAAGGACACGCGACTTTTATCTTTCGCCTCTTTCCTCAAACAAGTTCTTCTTCTACACTGTCACATCATTACTGTCGAACAAGGGCATCTTCTCTTTGTGTTTTGTTTGGGTTGGAAGGATAAACACGTACAAACAGCTAACAGCTTGTTCTCACTGTGTTTGAGCTGATTTAGCTTTGTGTGCACTGATGGTAACTCTGACCAGCTCCTGAGGGACTTTGGGCGGGGTGAGAACACTTCTGACAAACCCTGTCATGACGTAATGTTTTATAAGTCAATGGCACAGTTTCATTTGGACTATTACTTCTACCAACTGAATGTGCATGAAAACACAGCAGTCAGACAAGGCCAGGAGCTGAATCAGTCTTTATCCGAGGAATTAAAGACGTGATGAAAAGTGTGCTCTTCACATTCATTCAAATGTAAATAAAAGACAAACAGTCAAATAGAAATATGTCAGAGTCAGTTCAGAGACTTATAATTAACTGAACCTTACTGAACGCTTTAAATACCTTTTCTGTATAAAGTTTGAACTGTTTAAATGGTTGGAGATACGTAAAGAAACAAAACGCCTACATGCTTTGGCACTGATGTCCAAGGCAACAGAGCCGTGTAGACAGACAGTACAGCACTCTTTTAAGTAAAGTGGTACAAAGGTGAATAAAAGGGGAGAAAGGTGAAACACTTACTGCTGCGTAAGAATTCAGAGCCATAATCAAAGCTTTTAAATAAATGATGACTTTGTGTTACAATCTGCTCTTCACCTTCACAAATCTCTCTTCCTTTAGGTGCTCACGATGATATTGATTCTGTGAATTTTTTTTTTGTTCAACGTTACAAAGAATATCTTTACATCTTCATGAGTCCAAACTTTCCACCTGAGACAAGTGAAGTTCTATCAGCTTAAAGCCAGAAGAAAACGTTCCTCGCCTTGTGTGGAAGAGTCTCATGGGCTTTAGAGCAAAAGCAACCACTTACATGTCTTTAACAGAGGTGGAGGAGTAAATCAGTAATTGGTTAGTGCTGTGGCCTCACAGCTAGAAGGTTCCTGGTTCAAGTCCCGGTTCAGATGTAGTGGGCCTTTCTGTGTGGAGTTTGCATGTTCTCCCCGTGCATGCGTGGGTTCCCTCCGGGTACTCCAGCTTCCTCCCACAGTCCAAACACATGCTCGTTGGTGACTCTAATTTGCCTGTAGGTGTGAGTGTGAGCGTGAAAGGTTGTCTGTCTCTGTGTCAGCCCTGTGATTGATTGTCGATCAGTCCAGGGTGTAACCCCGCCTGCATATTTCCAAAGACGTAAATAATAAAGTCAAAGAAGTAAAGTCAACAAAATCACAAATTTGCATCACAATTGATAAATCATACAACCTGATTGGCCCTTTTGGTACACCTTGAACGGTGCAGAAACAAAGGAAGGAAAACATTTTCTCTAAATATTTGCTTCAGTTGGAAACAATCTTCTCTTATATGTCTTATTTTACATTTGTCTTCTCAGTCTCTCTAAATATCCATTTTGTTTTTCTATCACATTAAACTCCTCTTCCGTCTCTTCCATTATGCCTCATGTCCTCTCTCTACCTCCCCCACACACCTTTCACTGGTGATCTTCAGGTGAAGACGCGTGTGCAGCCGCAGCGATCCTGACGGCTCCTCGCTTCGAGAGACTCAACATAACTTCACTTTGAAATCCATCACGTCTCTTCCTGTGGTCTCGGCATGGGGGATGTGCATTGTGGGTTGAAGGCAGTGTGGGGGTGTGCTGGTGCTTCGGTGGGAATGATGTCATCATGTCTACCTTAATACCTGTAGAAAGTGGGATCCATGTCGGGCCGGCTTCAACACAAATAAGCCCCCCATCTCTTCCCCTAACTGCTGAGATTATGTCTGACAATGGAGGGGGGCAGGAGGGCCTGTTCCTGTGCTTAAACCCAACACACACACAGAAACACGCACACACACACGCCTCTTTCTTCACTTGAGGAAACGCTGAGTGGTGCAGCTCTGGGATCATGGATTGATCTGTGTGCAGACGTGTGCTCGAGGATCCAACACCGAACGTTCAGGGATGAAATCACGAGAGACAAGAAGCAACTCGTTCTTTAATTTGTTCTGTTTCCGCCCCACAAAAATGCCAGTGTCGACTCTTTTCAAAATGTCCAGTTAGGCAAAACATTCACACTCCCAACTCTTCAGAGACAGCTGCTTGGTCTAAAGCTCAAAGCTAAAAAATACGACTATCTCTGTCCCCTTTAGAGTCAGTTTTGCACCTGCAGGGCTCCACAGTGAAGATCGAACCAATGAATATGCAACGTTCGGTAAGGGCCCAATCAGACAGGATGCATTTTAGCAGCTAGGGGCGGCTTTTTTGTCATTGTTTTCAATGAGACGCTTTTTGCGTGCTGCTCTTGCTTTGCAGAGCGCCTCGCTTTTTTCCGCTCTGTACGCCTCGCGTTTTTGAGGAAACGCTCCGAGCGCCTCGAGTTGAAAAAACTTCAACTCAAAGCAGAAAAGCACCCGACGTCATGGGCGTTTTTTCTCATTGTCCAATCGGATGAAAGGAGAGGCGGGCCTTCTGTCAGTTTACAATGTAACGGTTAGGTTAATGACAGCTAATAATTCGGTTGTGACTTACATTACTAAAGCACCATGTATGTGGTAACAACAACACTTTGAACCACAGAATTGAACCATAGTCTCCGGTTTGTTTGACCCTTCCATTGCCCCTAAACACCAGTCCAAGGGGACTTTTATTATACGACTACATCACCTAAATGTAAAGCCTCTTTAAAACATTAAGCCAGAGGAGAGCATCCGGTCACTCACCAAGCTGCCATTCGACAGGAATCAGGAAAGTTGCCTCATGCAGCCTGTTTCTTTGGCTGTACCACTTCTTCTTCTTCTCCAACAGTTCCTGCGTCTCTGGCCGGGTGAGAAGACTTTTCACATGGAGGTTATTCCTGGCTACATGTTTGGGTTAAAACCACTTGGAACGCACTTTCCAGTCCCCTGTGGTTCCCCAGCAGGCTGCCCTTTCTGCAGGGCCTGAAGGTACAGTAGCTCTAGGAAGGGAAACGTAATCACGCAGCAGGGAGCGCGGCATGCCTAAATGCACTTTCTGTATGACTTGGTGTGTGTGGGCAGCAGAGTGTAGCGCTGAGTGAAGCCTGAGGGAACTATTTTGAAATGTAAAGGCTTGATTACTGAGAAATATTTTTAGTCACATTAGTCGACTGAACTCAGCTCACTGACTTTTACTGACCAGCCAATCTGAGGTTCAAAGGAAGAGGAACACACTGTTGGAGAAACAGAGTTTTAGGTGGATTTCATCCAATTCTAAAACATAAATGTGGTGAATTTACAGTTTTTATGGGACTTTTTTGATCCCTTGTTTGTCGTTCAGGCTGACACGCTGTGTCTCTGTGTGCAGCTTTCATTTTTATGATGATGAAAGTAATTCTTTCCAATAAAAGAGCTCCCCAACCGTGATGATGGAGCACGGCGCAGCCATAATCACACATTCTGTGATAATCAGAGAGCTGCTTTCAAAACTTTGGCATCTTCATTTTTCTGCCAAAGATTCTTTGATGTCAAAAATAACACGCAACAGAAAAAAAGAGCATTGCTGTCTTAAAATCCAACATGGCCGCCTTAACAGCAAAATGTGTTGCAGATTGTAAAATATGTGTCCGTCTTTGACAAAGATTTGCTGATGTTAAATCACGTTAGTCTCTTTGATAACAAATGACTTTGTTTTATAATATCTCATCCGACTGTAAACTTTATTTGAGTAATGTTTGGATCTGCAGTTTATAGATTCTGGGGTCACATTTTGTTGTGTGTATTTTCCATCTATAAAACATAAAGTACGGCTCTTATGTATTTATCCAACATATTGAATGTAAAGTCGCTGCTTTGCTCCTGATGGATGCACCTTGATTCCCATATTACAGCACGATTAACATACAGAATGTAAGTAGTGACATGTTTAATACTGTCATCACAGAGTCAGGTGTAACCAGGTTAAAAACACTGTTTACTTATGATTGTCACATACTCTTTACTGCTGCATCATTTTGTCTCTTTCTTTATGATAAAAACATCATCACTTCTTCAGAGCGGCATAACTTCAACTCCTGCAGTCTGAAAATACTAGAAAAACACTCTCATTGCATAACTGGTTATTTTAATGATCACCTTTACGGCTGCTGTTTAAAGCTGCATTAGATCCACTTATTCTACGCCGATAATTCATGTCAAATAAAGCTGCAATTTGGCAAACAAGGTGGCTGGTAATTTGCAGTTTGTATGAAAACAGCCTTCATAAAGGGGACTCTGTAAAATGTATGTGTTTAATTTAAACCATCAAAAGCCTCTTCACAGTGAGACGTCACATCAGGGCTGTGTACACGACGGCCAGGTGTGAGTGCTCTTTCAGTGTGGCAGGAAAAGTGAAGGTGAAGCATGTTGTATGATGGATTGATGAAAAATGAGAAGACAAGTCTAAAGGAGCAGGAGAAGATATAAAAACAAATCCACCTTATCTGACTCAACTAACGCACTTCTGTGAGATCACTTATCTATGAGCGCTTCAAGCCAATGATTATAAATGATTCAGACTTTTAACAGAAGAACAAATCGACCCTGGTGTCATAGAAGAAATCTTTACGACCCTTTAATGAGGTGATAATGTTTCATAATGTGTTTTCTGTTTTGCATTCTTAAAGTGGCTAAAATATTATTTAAAGCAGCATGATGACTCTTTAATCATTGACTTTTATAATCGCCATCCAATTCTCTGTCTAAGGGAGCTTTCACACCTGTCAGCTTTGGTCCGGACTTTTGGACTTTACTCATAAAGTCCGGTTTGTTTGGGCAGGTGAGAACGCGCATTCAAACTCAAAACTCAAAACCAAACAACCAACCACGGTCCGCTAGAAAAGACGGGTCTCGGTCCGTTAACAAATGAACCACAGTCCGGTTCAATTCAGGTGAGAACATAAACTGACTTAAAGCATGACCTTATATAGGAAGCAAACCAAAACACAGTGCATTGTGGGTTGTTAACGAGTGCTGACACTTGCAGAGACAGACATGCAGCCAGGCAGCAAGATGAGTAGAGGACAGACGTGGAGGAGCGACGAGGACATAGAAATATGGGCTGACCAAACAATTACATAAATGCTCGTTGAAACGCACGAGAGGTGTTCAAACTGCAAAAACTAAAGGAGATGGAGCTGATCGATCTCTGACGATGTCGGTTAAAGGTAAAAAAAACCTCGAAGAACAAAACATTGAAGTCAGCGATTCTAGTTCTTCTTGTTCTCTCTCTTTGTTTACTTCAGGGAGTTTTCCCACACGGAACTTCTGACCAATCAGGGAGCAGTTTCGGATCAAACAAACAGACTTTAGGTGTAAAAGCACCCTAACTTACCTGGCTGCTCTGTTTACATTTAACAGTGTTAAATGAACTCTAAGAACTTTAACCTCTCCCACCACCTTGCCAGTGTGGGTTGGAATCATACAGTTAATGTCTTAAACTTGGACTCCTTGTTTAAAGAGTGCGGCTTCTTAATATCTACTTACAGCATATTTGGGGTGTTTACAGGTTGACCTCAGGACAGGAGACAGAGCGAGTGCATTAGTGTGAGGGGAGCCAGAGACCTGAGATTCTACAGCGGTGATTCTTCAGCTGAGGGGTCAGGACCCATGAACGGCTCTCAGGACGGACACCAGAGCTTCTTCTTAAAACAAAAGTGGTCTTTGTAATGAGCTCTGATCCCAGGGACCCACCCCGCGCTGAAAATCCCAGCTCTCCTGTGAGACCGAATTCAAAAGGCAAAAGTTTCAGGAGCTAATTACCAGCTCACAAAAAGCAGTTCAGAGATGTCCAGGGGTCCGTGCGGGGTTTCAGGGAGTGCTTAGCTAATGTTGGAGTGGTTTAATTTCACTATTATTTTATATGATAAAACAAAGGGCGAAATAAGACACACCTACAGATATTCTCTGCAGAACATGAACATAAAGTTAACTGGAATAAGTATAGTATCTGGATGCCATGACCTAAACTGTGACCTAGCAGGAAGACCCTAATTCAGTTACAGTCTTAGCACCACTTTTGGGCATTGGGAAATTGATAGATGTATTCCTCCATGCTGGTAAATCTGAAACACCTCAAATGTGGTCAGAAAAGTCTTAAAGTGTCTCGCATGAAGTTACTGTCGAGGGGCTGCACAGCAAAAGAGCCATAAAGAAGACCTCTGATGTGGCTGCGGATCAAGCGAGATGATCCGTGGACACGCTATGACCCCAGGTAACATCACTGATGATGTGTCCAAGCTTGCATCTACAGGTGTATGTAGACACTGACACATACATCCAAAGACTTGTTGTTACGAGCTTAAAAAAGTCTCTTGCTGAACTAAACTCGACATTTTAAATATACAGACGTCATTCTTTAACCAAGTTCTCCTAGGAGATTATCTGATCCATCTCAAACTTGGTCAGTGAATAGAAAACACCGAACAATGAAACGCAAACTCTTTCATGGACTTGTCTTTGTGGTGTGGGGAAATGTAAAACAGGAAGTTGTTTTAATTCAGTCTGCCCCAAAGTTCACGTTTGATTAAAGTCACGGCCTGATGACATCTACATTAAACATATAACATAGATATACGTACGGACAAACACATTTCACGCATGAGGATTAAGCATGGCCCTTATGCGTGAAATGTTTGTCTGTATGTATATCTATGTTATATGTTTAATGTTTAATGTTGGAACCTGTACCAAGGAGCTGTACTGAAAACAAATTCCACCAGCCTGGCTGTATGGTCATTAAAGAATCAATCAATCAATCATATGAATATTCAGTTATAAACATGGTGCCTCCTACTATTAGAAGGCAGAAGACAAATATAATTTGATTAAGGAAACACACGTTCAGTGCACATTTGTCTGTTAAACAGGACCCCATAATTCCCACAGGAAGTGATGGTATGTTCTTTCTTTAGTGTCTTAGGGCGCATTGACACCTAAAGTTTGTTTGGTCTGAATCAAAGACCAAATTGTTACAAAGTTGCATTTTGAGTAGAGTGTGGTTTGTGTTCACACGGCAGCTTTTCTCGCTGCGTGTCTCTGCAAACGTCACAGCCGTAAACTACAATGCACAGATTTATGGTTTGTTTCCTGTATTTGGTCCTACTTTAAGTCCGTTTACATTCTCACCAGAATCAAACCGGACCGACACCCGTCTCTTCTAGCAGAACAATGGTTTCGGTTGTTTGGTCCGCATTCCAACGTTCACACCACCTCAACGAACCGCACCGAGGGGACAAACGCTCCAGGGTTCGGTTGGCTGGTGTGAAGGCTGGTGTGAACCCGCCCTGAATCACATGAATTCAGAGTGCATTACTTGTCCTGTGCTGGGACTGCTGCTTTAGCACAACACACAGTGCTTCTTGCAGCTTTAATTGGTCGATTGTGTCTCCGGCCAGTGTGAACACAAACACATGTTTGACTCAATTATTCAAAGAATACAGAGGCTGCAGGAATGCACACATTGTACCTAAAGCAGAACATTTTCACCCAAACTCCAGCTGTACAGAGAACACAGAGCTGTAGTCGTTATGTGTAAATATATTTGTTCAGAATTGTTCATATATTTGTTCAGTTTTCAGTCTGCAAACTACAGAATATTGTGTAACTGGATCCTGATTCCTTCAGGTTGTATCCACTGACCCATTTTATCTGCCTGTGACTCATGTCTGGGTACCACAACAGTCACTGAAGCTCTCTGCTGCAGCCCCTCTCCTCCATCATCCTCTGATCCCCCTCCCCTCTCATTTCCCACATTCCTCGGAGGTGACGTCTCCTGCTGTTGTGTAACATCCATCGCCCCGTGGAAGGGGCAGCGCGCTGCAGGGTCCTGACAGGTAACTCCCTGGACAGCGATTTGCCTCCTCTGGCAAACATTAATCCCACGCTCTGCTCGTAAAAAAAAATAGCTCCTCGGTATGGAAGCCATTACACATCGAGGGGCCTGGAGAGAGAGGGAGTCTGGAGGGGAGGAAGAGTGAAAAACAATAAGAGAAGACAGGGCAGATGGAAAATAAGAGACTTAAAGTGACACACACAGAAAAAGTCACCTTGTGTGGACCAAATGTTTTAAAGGTTTGTCGTCGGCTTCTTTTGTGTGGCTAAAGTCAGCTTTGCTTCTTACACTTGCCAGATGTCTGTTACAGGCTCTGTGCGTTTCAAATAAGCTGAGACGAAGCCATTATTAAGACATCATGTTTATAGACTATGAGGAGAGAAAGGTAAAAATGATGCTGGAGGGTTATATGGTTGTGTGTAAGGGGATAAATGTTGCTAAAGTGGTGAAATTCTGTTAAAGATGCCGTGCAGAGTTTCTCACCTCTATCAGCACGATGTCGCAAAGATTCTTTTTGAGCTTCTCATATGTTTGTATTATTTGCTTGCACCCTCCTGAAAAATGAAGCAAACGCGGGGAACTGCAGTTCCTCATATGGCCACTAGAGGCTGGCTCCAACAGCGAGTCGATCCCAGAGGATCACAATGTTACGATATCCAACTTTACAGGAGAGTAAAACATGTTTACAGCCCGGTACAAAAGCGGCCTCTGTCTCTTTCCTCTCTTCATGACGAAGAGTGGTTTTATATAACACATTTGTTTTTATTATATTGAAGTCGAGGTGAAATGAAAAATGGCATTTTAATCCTTTTAGATCACATCCCCGGTGATATTGTGCATCTATTTGACAATATAGGAAAAAAGAAATACAGAAAATCAATTTCTTCGTATTCTTATATCAAAATCTGATCATGTTTTCTTCCTGTAAAACTAAATTTCACGCGTGCTTACGTAAGTTAGCACCAAACTATTTCAACCAATCAATCTGCAACATTTAGCCGCAGAGCACCAAGAACGCTCGGTCAGTTAGCTAGCTACTGCACTGTGGAGAACGTCTGTCTACGCCCACTTCTCAACGATCAAATCAAACCCCCCCTGCACGTCCTGTTTCACTCGGAAATACGTCACGATACGGAAGCTAGATACTCTCGAAATGCCGTTTCAGCTCGACTTTAAGGCTTAAATGTGTAATAACAGGTGTGGCCAGTTTGAGTGACAGGTTGTCGTTTTATGCAATAACAAAGCATTATGAAAACGCAGGAAAACATGTTGGTGCTATAATCTTTATACCAATATTTTCAAATCATCAGACTTGTGACTCCTTTACATTATTTGGTATCAGAAATGAGAAACACCTGCTAATGAGACGTCCTTGATCGGTGCCTTCAAAGAGCCTCCTGTAAGTTACCCAACAAACAACAATAACAGAAAGAAGTCTCACTGTCCACAGCGCTATTTTCAGAGCCCTCGTCTGCTGTGTGCACTCCTGTTGCCTAAAGGCATGCTGAGTATCTGAATGTTTTCTGAGTCACAAGGTCAGACAAACTGTGGCGCTGTTAAGACAGCTCACTCTCAACAGGGATAAGAGAGGCTTAAATTATTCAAGAGTAGACAAAACCCAGACCGGGTAACTTTTCAAAGTGTGAAAGAGAAGGCTTCTCTGTCTGTAGAGTCCCCCCGAGCCCGGCGAGACGGACCTCTTCCTGTTCTGACTGTTCAGTCGGAGTTTCCTGTCGGAGAGAGTCTGCTGTAAGAAGACACAAAACTTCTCTGGATTAAAAGCATCAAACCAAAGGCCGCGCTCAGAATACAGGAGGAGTTTTAAAATCGACTTCTCTGTGATCTCAAACATGCACCTCATTTCACTGAGATATGTAAATGATGGCACATCACTCACAACAGGATTTATAAAGATTCTCATGTGTGCCAGCGGTAGCAACGCAAGATATTAGCAAGAATGACACTGACGACAACGTGCTGCAGTGAAGCTCTGCAGCGACAAAAGCTAAACCAGTCTGGATGATTAATGTTAACACAGGTGGTCGATTCCTCAGCAAGAACTTTAGATTAGATTGTATCTATTTGAATAGCTTCTAAGCTTCATCCAAAAGGCAACTGGGCTTGTTTGAAGTTCTTGAAGATGTTTCACCTCTCATCCCAACGCCACACAGAGGCTTATATTTCAAGCTCCGTCCACCAGTCGGTTTAGAACTGAAGAAGCCTTTTGCATGAGACGTCTTCAAGACCTTCAACCGAGTCCAGCTGCCTTTTGGATTGGAAGAACCTTCACAGACATGTTCCTCAAATAACCCACCAGATTTAAAATCCTTAATATGGAATGTTTCGTGCCGCAGTGTTGTTTGTTGCTGTGCCCCTCTCCTCTGTGTGCTCTCAGGTGCAGCTCTTTCACTAAACGCAGCAGGTGATTAAGCTCACCTGAGTTTCTTCAGCAGTCAAGGCTGGAGTCTAAACTCTGATCAGTGAGGTCAGTGGATGGAGCGTGTTCAAGGCCTTCCTGTTTCTTTGTTGTGTGTTGCAGTTTTGGTTTAATAGTGTTTGACGAGATGGACCAGCTTCTCTTTTGTTATCAGTTGTTTAATAAATTGTATTTGCCGTGTTTTGTTAATAAATTTGCTTCGACTTTGTTCATCCCTTCTTTTTTTCTGGGTTTTGGAAATTCTCAGGGTGGGCTCGATGAGTCTGCGAGTGGTTCGGGAGGTTTAAGTTTGGATGTGTTAACACCGATTCTTACCACATAATCTGGACCGAACATCCAGACTTCTGCTCCAAATGGGGGTAAAACCTCATAAATTAATATTTGTTTATATATTAATATATAACAGCACAGTTTTACTTTGTCTACCCAAACTTCGAAACCTAAACAGTTAAAAGAAAAGGTATTTATTTGAAGAGTATAAACTGCTGTACATCGTCATGCACATCAGCCTCCTTTTACAGGTCAGAAACACACTATCTCGTCTCCCTGTGAGGAGCAGGTTACTCTGGGTCATTCTGACGTACAAAGCCCCAGATAGACTCAGCGTCCTTTGATGATCTAATTGCGGTTACAGGAGTTTTTCTCGAATAACGAACGATTCTGGGTCAGTCGCTGAATAATGAACCAGTTCTGGCAGCACACAGCAGGAACATGAGTGCTTGTGAGTGGCTCACTGAGCTTCAGTTTTCGTAGTGTATACAAAGGAATGTGCTTACAATGCTGATGTGCTGCACGTTGTCAAATTGTAACAACAGTTGGCCGTCTGCCTTTACAACGACTCAACAATGACCTTGGTGCAGCTCGGTGTCAGGACAGATTTGCTTTGGGAGCGTATTGCCCTGAAGGGAGGAGGAGGAGGTTCTTATGTGGTCTTCTGGAGCAGAATGACCACTAAATATATTTATATAATCCAGCTTTCTTTAGGGAAGAAGTGCTGTACTCCGTTGGCTCCGTGCTGATACTCCAAAAGAAGCGTCGAGCCGTCAGATGTATTAACGTGGTTGGGTCTTAATCATAACTGATTAGTCTGTGGACTAGCGTTTTAAAGTTTCTATTTTTGCACTTGCAATCTAAATCAACTAAACAGGATTTAGGTGAGAGGACATAATGTATGTGAAATCAGCATCATGTTAGGGATACAGTTAATGCACATTAAAACACTGAATGATATTTAATTTGTTTAATGTTTAAAATATGATTGAAGTCAGGTTCAGCCATGAGCCTGTTCTGCCTGAGCCGCACCTTTCAATGATGTTCTGGTGTTTTATTTTTAGCTGCTTCCATGTATGTTTTTCTCTCCCGCTGCATTGCTCCTAAATTAATATAAATTTTAGCTTCCGGTCGTGATTAAGTATTAAATAAATAGACCAGTTCAAACTTGTGCATTTACTCGTGCAGCAGTTTCTTCCCTCGCCGCTTCTCTCTCTCTTGCAGCTGCAGCCGTGTTACTTTATTTTTCTAAAAACATGCTCGTATTCGCTGAACATCCGCATGAGGATTTCGAGCTCCAGCGGTGTGACGTAGGAGGACCTCTTTTTGTGTACCGTTTCCATGGTGAATCGTGGTATCGGGGCTCCATTAATGCTGGCTTTTTATAGTCAGCGTGCATGCGCTTAGCTCCGGCTGAACCTACTCAGAGTTGATCGAACTAACTCTGATCAGCTGTTCTGGAACCAAAAAGCGACTTTCAGCTCAGGGTGAGACAAACCACAGTCCGGGGTTAGACTGAGGCTTTGTTGAACCTCCTTTCTGAAACGGTCAGGGGGACGAGAGGGCCAGTCAATGTCATCAATGCCTTCGTCATCCAGGAACTGCCAACACACTCTGGTCACATGAGGCCGGGCATTGTCCTGCACCAGGAGGAACCCAGGGCCCACTGCACCACCATGAGGTCTAACAATTGCTTGGAGGATTTCATCTTGGTACCTAACAGCAGTCAGGGTACCGTTGGCTATGACATGTAGGTCTGTGCGGCCCTCCAAGGAAATGCCTCCCCAGACCATCACTGACCCACCGCCAAACCGGTCATGCTGATTCACCACGGCATCTCCAGACTCTTTCACGTCTGTCACATGTGCTCAGTGTGAACCTGCTCTCATCTGTGAAGAGAACGGGGCGCCAATGGCGGACCTGCCAATTCTGGTGTTCTCTGGCGAATGCTAAAGAAGCTGCACGGTGCTGGGCTGTGAGCACAGGTCCCATTAGAGGACGTCGGGCCCTCATGCCACCCTCATTGAGTCTGTTTCTGACAGTTTGGTCAGAAACATGCAGGCCAGTAGCCTGCTGGAGGTCATTTGGTAGGGCTCTGGCAGTGCTCCTCCTGTTCCTCCTCACACAAAGTAGCAAATATTGCTCCTGCTCCTGGGTTGATGCCCTGCTACGGCCCTGTCCAGCTCTCCTCGTGTAACAACCGGTCTCCTGGTACCTCCTCCATGCTCTTGAGACTGTGCTGGGAGACACAGCAAACCTTCTTGCAACCGCACGTATGGATGTGCCATCCTGGAGGAGCTGGACTACCTGTGCAACATGATTGGGCTGCAGGTACCACCTCATGCTACCAGTAGTGACAAGGACACAAGCAGAACACAAAACTAAAGAAGAATCAGTCAGGAAGTATCAGGAGAGAGCAACTGTCTGTGGCCACCACATGCAAAACCATTCCCTTTGTGGGGGTTGTCTTGCTGTTGCCTCTCCATTGCACCTGTTGTCTCTTTAATTTGAACCACAGCAGGTGAAATTGATTCACAATCACTTGTGGTTCCTTAATGGACAGATTGGAGCTGAAGTTTACCTGACTTGGTGTTATAATGTGACGATTAAGTGTCCCCTTAATTTTTTTGAGCAGTGTATTTTGATTACAGGACTACGTGGCAGCTGATCCAAAACCTTTTGTAATCAGTGATTAAAAGAACATCTAAAATAGTGCCCTGGTTTAAAAATACCACAATTATGTTTTGTTTGGCTGCTTCTCAGTTTGGCCTGAAAAAGCTCTGTTAGCGTTGTGTTTTATTCAGCACAGCTCGGTGATATAAAATGGTGCTACACATCTATTATGTCAGCTATTAGAACATCTGTTTCGGACCGTCTTGTTTCCTTCACTCCCCTAAAGGTATTCACAGTCCTAAATGTACTTCTCTTTTCAAAGTGAATGCTCTGTTTGCACTGATGTTAATGGATGCTGTCTTAAATGTTGATGTGTACACAATGTACACACACAACATTGCAGGTGGATGTGGGGGCAAAGCTGCAGAGCACCGAGGTCACAAACACGGTGCCTATTTGTATATTAGAGCCCGGCAGCAGAATGTGGAGGTGTAATTGTTGCCCTTCATGCCACACGCAGCGTTTACCAGCACATTTGATAGAAACAGATTGGTGCCAGAGGTCAGCGTCGTAGCAACACAGCGGCTAATAAACACGGCTCCAGCATTGTCTGTTCTCTCCGCACCTCCACTCGCAGGTTCTTCATTAGCTCTTGGCAGCGTCGGAGCCCCACATGCGCCGCTTTTTTTCTGTTTACATGCCAGTTTCAATGAATAGTAATGAGCATTGTTGTTGTTGCGCTGTTTGCTGATGACCTTCTCCGTCTCTCCCGGCTCAGATATTACTCTGTCTTGCAGAAATGACGAGCGGCGGTACACACAAGCCATCAGCGGTTTTAATGCATGTGTAATAGGGCTTCCTGTGTTTGACATCCGCGGCTGCCTTCTGTCATTCCTGCTATAACACGGCTGATATACATTATACATACATTACGGAGATAAGTGCCGTTTGCTGAGTGCACTCACGGAGACACGCTACACAAATCCTCAATGTGACCCCGCTCGTGTGCTCGTCCATAACAGCATATGGCGCACATATCTACACAGGTGTACTCTTCTCCTTCAGAACTGGCCACAGGAAGTTCTTTACTTTGACCTTTGCAGCCTGTTTGGACCTTTTCGAGTGTTCTTAAGATTAAACTGCAGCAGGAAAAGGTTTCAGAAACACTCATAACAACTAAAAGGACAGAAATGGAAGCAAAAGACGGCCAAAATGATAAACAAAAAAATACATATTTACCTAAGACTAATCTAATCTCACACACGGACAGAAAACAGGAGAAATGTTAAAGTAAACGCGACAGAAAATCCTTACAAGCTACTTGTTTCCAACCCAGTTCAGTTACCCACTGAAGTTGTAAGTGTACGAAAGGACAGAGACTACATGGAGCTAACAAAGAGCCTTTCAATTGCTAAGAAGCAACTAAACTAAGAGACAGCAACAGCACGAAACGAAAGAGTCAGAAAAAAGGCGGCAGCACTGGATCTGGTGGTTCCTGTGCAGACAACGCAACAACTTCTAGGTGTTAGGAAAAAGCATCACATAACACGAAAAACATGTTTTTCAGACAACACAACACACAAATACAAAGTAAGGATGGATTTCATGGATTTAAAGATATAGTTAAGCAGAACGCTCTCTCTTTCCTCGACAGTGATGCAAAAGAAAACATTATTTACCGTCTTTATTTCTGCTCTGTGGCAGGAAAACAGCACACGGCCACTAACTGTGCTATTTTCAGAGCCTAACAAGAAATCCAGGCTGATTAACAGGGATAAACATCAGGCTTCGGGTATGTACTGGCACACATCAGGGGAGTCTTAAGGCTGGCCCACACTCACATTTACAGCATCTGTTAAGATTTTAAAAATCTTTAAGAGAGCCCACAGATGACAACAGATAATCATAGATTGAACAGTTGTGCTCCTGAAGTGTGAGGAGAGCAACGATATGACCCAAACAGCACACCACACACTGACAGAGTCCGACTCTCACAGCTTGACGTCTCACTAAATCTCTCGCGGTCAAACAGGACTTTAGAGAAAGCAAACATGGCGGACGACGGGCAGGAAGAATTGGCGATGATAAGTTTAGGACTTTTTGCTGAAAATTCACAAAAAAACGGTGGATGAAGTGGTGGAGACGGCGTGAACACGGGCGGTACATGTTACTTTATGCTTCACGTTTGCTTTTGTCGCCATGGCTGCGGTTGTTGTGCTTCCTGCTTCAGTCAGCCTGCTTCTCAGTCGGCTGTCGTTTGGTTCCACGTGACGATCCACAGAGCGCGTGCTCGGCTGTCCTCGGGGTTCCCCAAACACAACAGGAGATCAGATCGTAAATATTGATCAAAACTGGCAAGCTGCTTTTTTTTTAACTGTAGGCTTCAACAAAAAAGGCAGTGCAGTGCGCCTCGCTTTGTACAGCCTGCAAAACACGCTGTGTCTGATCGGGCCCTAAGAGTAAAATAGACAATACATCATCAATGTTGAATCATGTGGTTGTGCAGTCGTGTACAGCTCAGCGTGGGTTTGCATTCGTTTACGTGCATGTTTTTTATTCTGACATGATACACTTTGACTCTTTAATGACGGGGTTTGTTTGTAAGGTTTTAGCGGCTCTGTATACGAACACAATCAGAGCCGAGGCATTTAATGGGTGACATGCTTTGTTTAGCGCTCTCAGTGGACACCCGCAGTGCTGACGGATGCTTGTTTGACATACAGCCATGCTAATTGCAACCTGACAACAACAAAAACAAACTGCACACACAAAGTTCAAACAGCGCTCGGAGAGGCGCATATTTCATCGGCTGCTCGTAACAAACGCCGGGTGGTCGAGACAGAAGCGTCCTCGACAGATAGGTTGTGTTTGTAGAGCCGTGATGGATGGAGAACACACATCGACAGAACAAAACTGCACCGATGAATAATAACTGAAACGAGAGCCTGTGTTCACTGTGTGCCCTGATGGCTGCACTTTAAACAGTGTTAGGTTGAATAAATAGATGCTGAATTTAAACTAAAGCCTTCATATCAATCAGAAAGTGACTGCAGGGAATAAATAGTGAGCTGTAAACTGTTGGGGCCAATTTACCTCCATTGTTTTAGATAAGTGGGAAACACATACGACGGACACCTTTAAACCAGACACAGACCTGGGTCACATTCAAAGGATTCAGTTCAAACTGTGCAACTCAGGAGACGTCTCTTCTGTCCCCAAAGTATCCTAATGTCACGGTCGAAGTTATAAATAAAAAGGGAGAGGGCCGAGACGCAGACTAACAAAAAAAAACGTTTAATCAACAAAAGGTAAAATCCAAAATGGCCGAACAGGTCTAAAACAAACAAAGGAACAAAAAGGCTAAATCCAGAATGCCTACTCAGAATAATCCAGGCAATCAATCGTCCAACATAAAGTCCAACAAAAAAGGTACAACCAAAAATCCATCAGGAATGGGAAACAAACAGGGAGCCACGAGGAAAACAGGAAACTTCAACGAACTAGCACAGAGACGGGGGAAGACAAGGACTAAACACACTGGGGAGGTGAGACTAATCGAGAACAGGTGAGACAATCAAGGAGCAGGTGAAAACAATAAGGGCAGGGCACATAATCAAACAGGCGGGAAAACTCACAAAGGCAGGAAGTTAAAGACAAGACAAACGAAACTACAAAATAAAACAGGAAATTATCTCTAAACAATAAACACAAATAAATGCATAACAAAAAAAAAGACTAAGTCTAAATCAAGACAAGAATACAGAATACATTCAATTCAAAACTAATCATGATGACAGCTACAGTCTGAAATAAAAGCTTGTAAATTGATAACAAAGGGAAGAAGAGAAAAAGTTCCATGGATACTCCAACCAGGATTTTCTAGTTCTTCTATAAACAGTAAACTCTGATCATAACTTCAGCTACATGTGCTTTTGTGAACTCAACACTGTCTGAACAGCTTTCACAATAAAAGCCTTTTAATGTAGAATAGGCGAGTGATGCCTTCTGTGTTTTTTTGTTTTTTTTTGTATCTGGAAAAGTGCGAATTAGAAAACAGCCGCATCTAGTCGACTCGGTGTGCTACAAGATATAATTATTAGCCTTCGTCCCCAGAGGTAAATCGTCAGATTAAATTCGGTGGGTTTCGAGGAATGGCTATAATGCTGCCTTCAGGTGACTTAAGGTGTAGAGCACAGAGCAGCGTACACCTGCACACATCATATGGTAGGTCACATATAGTTGTAATTTCAATGGTTTTGTTGGACAGGTCAGCAGGTCATAGAAGTACCGTAACATTCGGTGTATAAGACGCACTTTTAATACTTATTTCATCTGAAAAGTGGGCTGCGTCCTAAATACCAGTGTGACCAATATACCAGTATAAAATGCAGAGAGAGGTATGTTATTGTGTTACGGTATTTTACCCAGACGATGGTGCTATCCTGTTGTTAAGTGGTGATGTCACATCTCCGCATTAAACTGTTTCTGGGTCCAAGCCATGACAACGTCTTCTATTTACAACATGCCCGATGCCGAACTAACTTATTTGTTGCTAATGCTTCATCACGGGCATGCAGCGTCACGATCGCCATGGCAGCCGCCAGCCTCACAACAATCAACGTTACCGTAGGCTGCCAGCTACCTCTAGCTACAGCACCACTAGCTAGCAGAATTGCAAACTCGACATGGTGATAGATGGTAGGCTGTGATTTGTGCGTTTTGAACCTGTTTTAAAGGAAAATAAATTATAATGGTGTTGAAATAACCTTTCCCCCCCTTGGATACCCCCAAAACAGACTGCGTCTTAAATTCAGCAGCGACTTATATCCTGGATTTAATGGTGCTTGAAAACAGCTGCTCGTCTTCTCTGTTGAGGTACTTACAGAGACGACTTTTGCTGGACTTGGTTGGAAAAATTAAACCCCAATGCGCCCCACACGGATCACGAGTGTGTTTCTCAGAGTGCCTGCACACGTCTGGAGTGTGTTCAAGTTTCTGGAGTGTTTACTACTCGAGTTGTGGAAAGTGGGCAACGTGTTGCTCCCGCTCTGCTGGCTCCAGATCAGTGAGGCTCTGAAGATTTTGGTGTCAGTTCAGTTCCAAATGAAATGCAAAGCTGTTTCTCACGAGTCAAACTCACAACAGGAAATGAACACACAGCACAAGGGTTTATGGGAATAATGAGATGGATGTTTTTATCTGATCAACAGCACTTGGAAAGCAGAGACAAATCCATTACAGATCGAGTAAGTAAACACTCCAATAAACAAACCACTTGTGGATTAACTTTTGAATCAGCCGAAGCAGAAATGGAAAAGTTTACTTTGCAGGATTTTGGCTTTGCTAAGATTTACAAAGTCTGATCACATTTGTGTCGAAGCTGTGAGCTGTACGAGTCAATTTATATCAGACATTTTATTTGTATTCTGCCTCGGCTCTCACTTGTGACACGGCTGCAATGGCTGCAACGTAATCCTTGTGTGCAAATGTGCCTCATCAAAGAACGTCCATTAATAGTTCTTGTTTTTGTCACTGACAGACTCGGATTGTTATTCCAAGTTTCTGACAACATTAAGCAAAGGATTGCTACAGAGATACTGTTCTTCCACACTGCAAATGGAGTCTGTTGCTAACAAAAAAGACTTCCTCGAACGCATCAGAAACGATCGATCTGACCTCCGTTCAACAAACGAGCTACTACAAACTTTTAACTAATCTGCATCGTGTTGTTTAAGTTTCGGCAAAGGTAAGACCCGTTAATTAAAGTCCATCACAAGAAAAACAGATTCATTTTCTGTAAACAATGCAGCACATGGCAAAGGAAGTTGTTTATCGGTAACCAGTGGCTACATGCCCCGAGGCTGAGCCTAGAGGCTGTGTCGTCATCAGACTATAGCCGAGATTGGTTTGAACCGTGGCCAACTGAGTTAGGGGTAAACAAGCAACTCCAGTGTGTTGCAAGGTAAAATTACTACTTTTTGTGAATGGAGTTTGGTTCTCTTTCAAGAGCATCATGTAATGGCTCTTTCTGGTAAAAAAAAAAAATCTTGTTCCTCTTCATCCAAAGGTCAGACTCTGCAGGGACCCTTTCTGTACTGTTGTCAGACAGAGAATAACTACTGTCATTCTAAGTTTCTATCAACATATCAGAAGAGAGCGATCTCTCTGTCAAAGCCACCAGACTTCTTTGACAAAAACACTCATTTGGCCTCCACAGTGGCCTAGAGCGATTATTTTTTTTTTGCTATTATCTGCTGTCATTTTTGTCAATGGAGTCTGGTCCCTTTGTACAGAGTGATGCAACAGCTGGCTCTGGTTAAAAAGAAAGGATCTTACCTCATCAAAAAGGTCGACCTCTGCAGGGATCCTTTCTGTAATGTTGGCACACACTTAGAATAACAATCTGAGCCTGTAAGTGGCAAAAACAAGAGCTTATAGTGGATGTACTTTGATCCCGTGGATTTCCCCTGACAGATCATTATAAATTCCAAAATGTATTGAACCTACTTGTCATTTATGCAAAAATGAAACATGTAAAAAATAGAGACCAGGCTGAAAAAAGTCCCAGAATTAGCATTCAAATGACTTAAACATTTCTGTGTCTGTAGAAAGTTCAGGGTATAGAACCATCAGCCTTTCCACTCACAAAGTCACTGCTCTGAGTTTTAAACTGCTGCTGACTCGCTCCCTCTTTGTTTCAACCTCTCATACTGTACAGCGCAGGAAAAGATCAATGCAGCCTAATAACAGACGAAAACACTGCGGCAGGAAAGAGGAAATTGCTCTTCCTCTGGTGTCCTTGGCCGCTGGCTGTTCCTCGCTTGTTTAAGACAATGAGATTTCTCAATTAGGCCATCCAGAGCTGATTATTAATCCGGCAGCATGATGTGAGTCAGCAGCAGCTTATCAGGACACGTTCCACTACTTTCTCCTCGACTTTGTTTCTTCCTCCTACCATCCCTCTACTTTTTATCTTTCTAACACTCTTGTGTTTTTAATCCTGTCCACTCCTCTGCTGTAATCTGCTCCAGCCTAAATTAAAAAGGACTTTTGAATGGCTACAGATAAAATGCTGAAGTGCATTTTCTTTAATAACCAGGATGAAACAACACTTCAATTTCTTGAGGACAAAAACAATGTGACAAGTCAAGATCCATCTTTAATTTAAACAATATGACTGCATGGTAATTTAGCCCCAGCAGAGGAGAGCAGCGTAGTTTGATTCAGTGTGAAACACGATATGACGACGACACTGGACGAAGGGAAAGCTCCAGTGGTAAACAAGTTTGTAGATCTAACAGAAAGAATACAGGGAGATCTTGTCTGCACATGATTCCTGTAACGTAACCCCTACAACGCCAGATTCATGTATCACAAAGAACACAGGTCTGGGTAATGGCACTGCTAGACTTTCAGGCAACTGAATTAAGTGACGGATTCAAAGAAATGTCAGTATATTATTGTCCTGATTCAGCAGGACTGTATCTGGACAAATCTAGAGTATTAAACAAGTTGCAAACGTTTACTGATTTGTCCGAGAAGCTTACGTTACACAATTTGTTTGTAGATGAGTGAAGGAAAAGCACAAATACAAAGTTAGGTACATGGTACTATTACATCTGACGGACCTTTAAACGTCCCCCAAATGTATCTGATGTATCACAACCTTGGATACTATGGTATTTTTGTGCATTTATTCCAGTATGGTGGTGGTTGAAGGCCATGGAATGGTCTAACAAACAGGAGCGTTTCGACAGCAGGCACTTTCCGGAGGAACTAGGAACCTTTGGAGCATCTCAAGGGTGTAAATTTTGTTCCAGGGTAATTGATTTACCCCCTGAAAAGTCCCTGCTCAGGGGGGTAGTACTTTCCAAAGGTCCAGGAACTTTCAGGGCGGGGCCTACAGTGCTGATCATTTCTGAATGGTAGAGTACTTGCAGCGTTTTATTTCACCCGCCATGTTTAAAAGACTGCAAGCTCACTGTTATCGTCGTGCTTCGAGATCGTTGATCACCGTGCTTTGAGATGGAGGCAGAGAAGGCGGCCAACGACAGATGGACCGACGACGAGGTTCTCATTGATTTGCATAATCTTTCCGGGACTTTAGGCTGCTGTGGAAACGCAGACAACAATGGCCACAGGAACCGTTTAGTTCCTTGAAGGGAAGTTCCTGAAACTAAAAGTTCCTGGTACTTTTGGTTGAAAAGCACCTAGTGTGACCTTTCTGATCTCTTTCTAAACCAGTTTCACAATTTAACCCTCATTTCCCATGTTCACCATCCATTGGCATTGTTTCTGTGGTTTTAAGAGGTAGCTGATACTTCATGTGTTTATGTGTGATCAGGTTGATTTCATTGGTCCATAAAGTCGACAACTCTTGCTTGTGTCTCTCAGGTTCTCCCCCCATAACTTTCCCAGTGTCGTCCAACAGCAGAACTTTATATACACTTTAATGTCCTCTGTTAGCTTAGCATCCCCACAGCCCTCTCCCATATCCATGTCAATTAGAATACCAACACCTTTGTTGGTCTTTCCTTTGAAGTGTACCATACCCAATTACAACTTGTCTAAAGGTAATTAATAGTTTACAAAATAAACATTAGCTAGATTACTCCATGGTTACATTCCAACTAAGGGGCCCTCTCTCTTTTCATTTGGGACTCACTCAATTAATTACCTGTTCTCCCTAATCCTATCACCTGTGCATACCTATATAAGTGTGTCTAAACCCTTCTGTCCCAAATGCCTCAGCTCTAACGACCCCCAAACCCCACGCAAACTTTTAATTACATTCTCTCGACTTCTCTCCATACAGGCACAATTGGGGGATGCTTAAGCACAAAGCTAATCAGAACATGCCCCAGTGACGGAGCCAAAAAAGAACCCAATTTGACCCCGTTCTTCCCCTAGAATCGACCCCCTTTCATCCCACTCCCTGATCTTCCCAGGTACTCCAACCTCTTCCAACCCTTCAAGAACCATCTTAGACATTCTGTATAAATGACCTTTTATACCATCCACTAGTCTTGTTAGTAAATGTCAGCTTTGGTGGTATGGCTTAGCAACGTCTCTGTTTACAGTCTCACTCACAGCTGAATAAACCACCTTTCATTAAGGTGAAGGCTTCAAAATAAAATCTTTGGGGCGATCTACCCTCCCTCCGACAGAAACAGAATCTGTATTAACTTCTTGTTACCCTGACCAATCACACAACGGTTGGACGGGATGAGGTCCAATTAAAAATAACGCCCGTGACCAACCTCCTGTGAAAGACTTTGAATATAATTTTAAAGGCATATGACGAGTTCTTTAAATAACGCTAATAACCAGAGACAAAGAAACTCTAGGAAGCCTTTGTTAGATACAACACGCCTCAACAGGAGGGTCAAAGGTGTAGTAGCTATGTTCTTGGTCCAGGACAGGTCAGTAGACTTTGAGGTCTCTGAATCCCTGACAGTCAGTCGTAGTTTTAAGGTGACTGCACGCTGCCTAGACAACACCCAACTCACCTCAACATGCTAAAGTTGGCAGTTGCTGGTTGCAGTCTTTAGAATGGTCCAAAAACCAACTGCCAGCTCCACTCTGACCGGACATTACCTGACAGGACGGACTTTTGTTGCCTTCTTTTTCTTATTTAAGTTTTTGCTTTATTTTGCATGGACGATGGTCGTGCGTACTGATGTTTTGGAGTATAAGCTAGTCGTCAGGGGAACGCACGCCTATAATGTTTCAGTTTGTCGGGAAAAGGCGCACATTGGTCCGACTTTACACGACTCCACCAAAGCCAACTGGACATGTCAAACTCGAACAATTCCATCCAACCAACACCAACTGTCGCCGCACACTGACCCGACAGTTGGTGTTGGTTGGCATTTGTCGGAGCAGTGTGCAGCCACCTTTAGAGACTTCCATTAGTTGGATGCAGAATCTGGCAGGCATACAGAGCAGTAAAGTAGTTCCAGCAGAGTATCGATACCGACTCTGAGCTCATAATGTTGATTGACTGAGTTCTGTCATCTGCCCTCGTTGTTAATGTGATCGGCCTCGCTGTAATTTGTTAACACGCATTAAACTGCCAATTAGTGGGAGCCATGTTAATGCCTCCCCTTACACCTCCCCCACCACCTCCACCACTCCTCCCTTGTCTGTGAAGCTGCCTACAGAACCACCTTCCTCTCTGTAACTCGAGCTTCTCCATTTCCTCCCCTCGGTTGATTTATGGCTCTGCTTTTCTTACGGTGACACTCTGAGCCGAGACTTCTCTAACTCTCTCTCAGCTCAGGATGTTCGGCCCCTCGGGCTCATTTATTTCACACTGAAAGCTCATTATTTCAGCTTCTGCTTTTCAAATCAAATTCATAGGTATTTAATTTGAATATTTCAAAAATGTCAGAATGAGACGTGAAAGAAGACGCGATAATGAAGTCTGAAGGAAAATGGTATTATTTAGACAAAGTTTGAAGTGCCAAAGCTTTTGTAAATTTCTTCCTGAATATTTCTTCTTCAGCAGTTTTTTTTAATAATGTCTATTTTTACTGCGAGGATCGGTACCTGTCCACAATCCTGTCGAATTCTGACAATTCCTTTGGACAGGTCCAATATCACTGTGCCACAAGACTAGTATGTATCTGTGTGCACTGAGCCCAAAGGAGAAGGGGTGAAACACATGATTGGGTCAGCCAAGGTTTTCTAGAGGAAGATGCCTGGTACGACAGATGGTGAATCCAGTCCTGGACGTTTGTGTTTGTGAACATCTACCTGAGATTTTGCATCCTGAAGAAAATAACTTTGGTTATGATTAGATATAGATCAAACTCTTGTCTTCAGTGTCAAAGTCTCTCTTTGCTCTCCATCCACCCTTTGCATCTCCCTGCAGAGTCTGTGCAGAAAGTAAACTTGGAACAAAATCCTCGCAGAAATGATAGTTTGCTCCATGGAGGCAGGGTGTTTAAATGAAGATTCAACTACTGCAGGGCTTAGACAACAGCTCCCATTTAAAAAAGAATGTAAGCTTTTAAAGGAATAGTTTGGATGTTTTGAAGTGGGGTTATATGAGGTACTTATTGTCCACCTACTGGCCATGAAGTGAATGTGTTGACTGATCCTGTTGCCTCTTTGTGGTGCTGTAGATCCACCAGGAGAAAATCCTCTGGTCTCTCTCTCCACCTGGCCTCACAGCAGCAGCCAGAGTAACAGGAGCTACTGCAGATCATTCGGTTCTTTTATTTTGGTGTTTTTATTTTTCTTACGATGGGACCTTTAGTCTAGTTTTCATGGCTTCATTTTTGTTAGGGTTTAGTTTTTTGGGTTTATGTCAGAGGGAAGCACTCAGATCCTTCAGCCCTCTGTGGGTTAGTCTTTGTGTCTTCAGCTTTTTGTTTAGTTTTCATTTAGGTTTTTTTGTGGTTATTCAGTTGTAATTTAAAGGGATAGTTCAGATTTTTCAGACACGAAGTTGTATGAAATACTTGCTAGTAGTGTAGTGGATGCAAAGCTATTAGCTTACTCACAGAGTCCCGTGGTCGGAGTTGTGGCCGGGTCTGAACGTAGAATAAGTAGTCCTGGTGAGATTCCAGGGTCATGAAACCAAAAAGTTTTACCCTACAAAATCATCGTCCTAGGATTTCATACACTGCGCCTTTTTTTGGCACTATTTTCTCTCTTGAACAATCCAGTATCACTACGCCTGCTGCAGGCCGGTTTCTCAGGCGACATGATCCATCGGCTGTTTCTAAGAGAACACGCTGGAGTCTGTAACTTGGGAGACGATGTTTGTTGTTACAGAGGAACATACTTTTCAAAATGGTGCCAATTTGTGATTTTCCTGGCTGCAGTAATAAAAATATTCCACCTCACATATTTCATCATTTTCCTGATGAGTTCAGCTTTTTGTAGGGTAAAACTTTTTGCTTTCATGACCCTGGCATCTTACCGGAACTACTTATTCTACGTAAGCTAGTAGAAAGCTAGTAAGCTAACAGCTTTGCATCCACTACACTACTAGCAAGTATTTCATACAACTTATTGTCCAAAAACTCGGAACTATCCCTTTAATAAATGAATTCTTATTTTTCTGGCAACTTTATGTTTGACCTCTTTGTTCTGAGCCTTGAGGTCTTAACACTTATCAATACATACTGAAGTGATGGTGGAGCTGGTTTGCATTTTGTAGTCCATGAAAACATTCCTAGAATCCAGCTGAGATCTTCAAAGGTTCGAGCAACGCTTCTGATGAGCAGCTGAAAACTTTGAAGTGGATCCTGAACAGACTTTATTTTTCTCGTCTAATTCCAAGTGACCGACCGGCAATCAAAAACGAGATGTTTTGTGATACACTGACGCACTTTAAGGATTTTTTCCTGGGTGGCTGATTTTTGCTCCTTTGATTGCTTTGAAGTTTTTATGAGTGTAAAGATGAAACAGAAGTTAGACATGAGAATTAATAATTTATTCACATTCTGGTTAGAAAAAACAACAACAACAGGCTCCTTTCACAGCTCCACAAAGACAAAGAAATAAAACAGCAGCAACAACGACAAATCAAACTGATAAAAACTCCACTGAGTCGGACAAAAGAACATAAATTTGATGGCAGAAGCCGAACGGCAACAAGAAGATACAGTAAAAAGTGACAAGAGAAATAAAGCTGTTTTTCTCCGGAGCTGTTTTGTTGTTTTCTCTCCTGATGATTCGATTTATGGTCGTTACGAGCCGATGACAGCGGAGTGGGATGGGACGAGCTGTAAAGGATTATTACGCTGTAATGAAATCACATCACAGGTTCTGGTGACTTATACGCCCACCTCTGACTGAAGGAAACCTCTGAGACCCGATGAGGAGGATCAGAGGAGCCTGAGGCCAAGTATATTTAATAAATGCTCTGTTACCGACTGTTCTGCTTGGGATTAAAACGCTGAAATATTGTATGAGAAAGCAATTTTCAACAGCATGAAAACACGGGTACCTTCATGCTCTGTTAGATGTGATCTTGTGAGTTCATGCTGTAAAATCACTATTTCAGATGCTCGACAGAACACGATCTCCCATAGATGTTTCTGAATCACAGAGCAACCTGCAGCCCGTGGAAGGAAACCTGCACTCGTTCCGTTTCTCCATCTAAATACCTCAGTCACCTCGAGCAAGGCAGCATCCAACATTACCTGCTGGAGTGCAGCTACTCAGAGCTCCGAAGAACGAGAAGGAGGGGGACCGGAGAGACAGAACGTGAGTCCGCTGTAGACCTCTACATTTCTTGTCTTAGAGGTAAAGTTGAACATTAGAGTTCTGTGTGCGCTTCCGTGTGTGCTGCAACCTCCGGAGTCGATCGTGCAGTGCGCGCCGCGGTCCGTCTCCACCGCGTCCCAGAAGCGTCTCTCCGCTCTGCTCTGCGCCGGGTCTATTTTTGACAGAGGCCGCTTCAAGCACGCATCAAGCTGAACAGAGCCGATCGTTCCAAAAAGGAAGTCACACACAAAACCAGCATACAGCATCCGGTCATTTCAAAATAAAACACCATGTGCAGACCGCTACAGACTCCCGTTTTTTTCCGTTTCAACACACTGAAATCTGGAAAACAGAACACTTTTAATGAAGTAGCTTACTCAGCCATTGTAGAAGCACAAAAATCACAGAATGATCTCCAATGAGCAGATAATCAGCCTTGGAGGTGCAAACTGAGCTGTTGTTTGTGTGTTGTTCTGTTTAACATTGATGGTATTCTGTGATTTCGCAATTCTTGCACGATATCGTTCTCCCGCGATCTTGTTATCTGACGAATCCAGCTGCTTGGGCCTGCGCTCGACGCAGACGGAGCACGGTGGACACGGATCCTGTGGGATCGAGGCGTAAGGGAGATCTTTGGTTGTCGATTACACTGGTATAATTCCATCCATCAATTATCTACCGCTTGTTCAGGGTCGCAGGGGGCTGGAGCCTAACCCACCTGTCATTGTGCAAAAGGCGGGGTTACACTTGGACAGGTCGTCAGCCAATCACAGAGCTGACACATAGAGACCTGCTGTTATACACCATCGAATTGAATCACTTCTGTGTCTGTGTCTGTACAAACTCAGCTGGAAACCCCCAAAAACTTTGACATATTTAAAGGTTAACACCCAGACGCAACATAAGATTCAAACAACATGTCACTAATGCTTGTCATGCTTGCTAGTGCAATAGGCAGACAAAGTTTGACAAAGGTAACACAAACTCTTACAGAAAAAAGGAATCTGTATTCTGCAAGTCGATGTTGATTCGATTCTGAACGTGGTGTTGAGAAGGCAGAACAAGAGAACAAATCAAAAGGGAACTCGATGGTATGAGGAAGAGAGTGACAGAATGAGGAGCCAGCTTGAATGGCCTAAACCCAGCATGTCCAGGTGCAAGACACCAGGTGAACAGCTGTGTCCGTCTCTGCCTGCAGGCAGACTGGAGAGGGAACAAACGCAGGACAGCAGGAGGACAAACTGTCTTGTTTGAATAAAGATGATTAATTTGTTTTCAGTTATTAATTCTTTATTTTGATTGGAAAAAAACACCAGAGTTTCCGGAGCGTAACTTTAGTACTTGAACGCACCATCCCAACCACAACAACTTGATGAAGAAGGTGAAGTTTAATTACACTTTAATGGCCCCTCTGCGGTTACACTCCTCTTCACCCTGCGCTCCTTGAACAAGCAGCAGGGCCACACGTGCTCCCTCTCCCCCACACTGATACAGAGCCGGGATATAAACCCTGTCTCACCTCTGGGTGCGTCACAGCCGAGGACAGCGGCAGAATATCCTCCTGGCAGCAGCCGAACAGACGCTGATGTCGTCAGCTTGTAGCTGCTGATTAATAATTACATGCATGAGTAGCTTTTCCCAGGTTTCTGTCATTACTGAATAAACCAAACAGCTTCATTTTCTCACTGTGTGTACATTATTACTGTTCTGTACGAGCCCCTGAGTGCATTGCTATAATTTTTTGCAGTGTGTGTGTGTGTGTGTGTGAGAGAAAGAGAGAGAGAAATACAGAGATCCATGCTATCTGTCTTTGAGCGAGTGTTTTAATTACGGCTGCTAATTGAGCTGTTAAGCCAACCTCTGCCTTGATTACACATCCTCTAACTGCTCTCTGGGCAGCGCTGCAGCAGCTCTCTCACCCTGCGTGTGTGTGTGTGTGTGTGTGTGTGTGTGTGTGTGCGCTGTATGACTGTTAAACATTCAGGTGATACATATTCATCCAGGCTGCACCAATATGACTCACCTCTTTTATTATTAATTAATATTTGTATTTTATTCGTGAAAGTGTCTGGCAGTACAAGCTCCACAGAGTATTAATAATAGACTGTTTAAATAATGGACTTAGTCTCAGTGACGTCGCCTATCGGTTTCTGAAGAAACGTTTTGAAGCCTGAATTGTGCCGGTGCTGGGGGTCGCCATATTGGAAATGCCAGCGCCGGCTGATCCAGAGACGGGCAAAGAGGCGGAGCGCGAGCGAGCTGAAGCCTATGGCTGAGCTCTATGGGCGGGCCGCATGAATCAGCCAGCTACGGCTAAGAAGCTAGGCTATATGCTCCTCAGCGTAGCTAGCGGTTATCAGCCATAGACTGTATAAATAATGAGCTAGTTTAACTTTGTGTTCCCACAGAGGAGATTCTGTTTGTGACGTTGTCTGACTGCAGGTGTTTAGTTATCAGAGTAAAGAAATAGCAGACTCGCCACTCGCTGGCCCGCTGAGAGAGCAGCGAGTCGACATGTAACAGGAAACTTAAAATAACCGATCTCCCCGTCGCTACGGTCCGCTGTAATCTCTCCGGGGAAAAGCCAACAACTCCTGACTCCTATTTACTGGCCGACGATTAAATAACAGGCTAACAAGCAGCTAAAGCGAGCACAGTATGCCTGCTACTTAGTGCTAAAAATATATCAATACAATAACACTGACATTTAACTCACTGAAAAGCTGGAGCTCAGACTTCTTGCACGGCCAGAAAGTTCTATAAATCCCACAGAGAGATTATTTGTCCTTGAAAGGCTCCAACAACACAAACAGGTGAAGTTCAGTGTCTGTGTCTGTGTCTGTGTTGACGTCTAGCAGACAGCCCGCAGGATCCACCTGTCAATCATGTGAGCTGGCCCCTATAATTTAAGGTTATCTTGAATAATAAAATGATCTATTTTAACGAAACCGTTTTTTGTACCAGGCTGAACAAACATGTTTATTTCTCCCGCCTGCTGTAATGTTATTTCTTGGTTTCTGGAGCCTCAAGTGGCCACTTGAGGAACTGCGGCTTTTTGCACCTCCGCATTGGCTTCATTTTTCAACTTCTGAGGTTGCCGCTTGGTATTAATCTGCAGGAGACACTTGACCTTTGACCTCTGCAAGTGGCTGTGACGTCATGCTCATGCTTCAGGCAACATCGCAGGCCTTTTGAATTTACAAAGGAACGCACCGTCTAAAAAATTGCATCGCACGCTTGATTTCAGTTTTATCTTTATTATCTTTTCAGAAGTTCACGGGACGACGACGGTTTTGTTCAGCACCTGGTCGAAGTTTTACATAATTCCTGATAAAGGACGCTGCTTGAAAGTACAAAGACTCACAATTTGATGGAAAAGACCTGAAGGCACAAATCTGACAAAAAGGAACTTTTTAGTTGAAGTCTGAAACATAAAAGGGAGCAGCTTGCTTCCCTTTTTAATTGTTGAATCCCACATACAGAACGGATTCACCTCCAGGCCGGCTGTTTTATGTCCACATTATAAATACTTCAGTTGGCAAAATCGTATCGCTGCGAGCTCCTGCCTCTCCACGGACAGCCACCTCTAGCCTGTCCTCTGTGATTGTTACGTCCCAGCAGCTTCGTCTTTACCACCCAACAGTCTGACCTCTAAATATATCTGACTGTACAATGGGAAAATAAAGGAAAAGATGTGGGAGCTTATCTGCTGTAAAAGGGAAGCTCTCTTAATTTACGGTATATGATCGTACAGGAAATTGAAAGACACATATTTACTTTCTGCTTTGACCCAAAACAGCTGATAACAAAGCTGCTGCAGACGTTGTGTTTGCACACAGAGACTGGAATATAATGGGAATATTAGATGAGGAACTGTAATAGAATAAGCACATGTGTGTGCTGTTTTGTAATTTAATTTTCTGCTGTATGAGGAGCTTTGGCTGCTGGGAGAAAATGAGGCCTTTTTGTAATAATGGTGAGCAGCAGGAAGGTGTTAGAGGAGAGTAAAAGCAGGTGGTAGAAATAAAGTCTGTGGAGACCGGAGCGATGGGATACGATTCTGTTTGTTTGTGTGAGATGATGATTTTAAAACAAATTCAGAGACACTTCAGACACATAACTCACTGTGTAATTGTGATTTTCTTTCAGTGCGTATTCGACTGGGACAAACTGATAATTCACCTCCAGAAGAACTCCTTCTCTTCTGTCTGCTGTGATCCAGATGATCTGTTGTCTGCAATAGGGCTGAGAGGAGCAGCAGCAGAATTTAAAAGGATATTTCTCAACAAGAACCGTGCATTGACACGTTTCTGGAGGTGATCACACAAGTAGGTTTCAGAGTATAAATGTCATTAAAACCGAATTAACCTGTCCCCTCCCTCATTTGGAGCCTCTGTGCCTTATTACACATTCATCTACTGACTCACTCTCCTCCTACATTTCTCCCTCAGGGCCCAAACGATCAGCCCTGTCCTCTCAGGGCCGTCAGTTTGTGTTTGTGACCCTGGTTTTTGTGTGTTGTCAAAACACGCTCTCTCTAAACTTGTCAAATATGAATCACTGGCCGAATGCTTCAAAATAAGAGGATCCAGGGGCAACCCTAGTGTCCGAGTTAGTTAGCTAAAATAACCAAGCAAAACATCGAGTTAGACTTACAAGCCTCCCAGGTTAGTGAGAATAAAAAAGCAACATACGGTTACATTTTCAGGATAAGTTGCAGACAAACTATTGACTTGATAAATATTGTGTTGGTTTTGTTTAGCCATCAAAAGACTCAGTTAAGTTCAGGAAAAAGGGCAGGTTTGAGCTTAAATTACAACTAACTCACTACTCTAACTTTCTTTTACATCATGTGGATGGCCGGGTGTGTGTGTGTCGCTTACCTGGGGAAGACATGGCACCAGGATGCATTATGGGAAGAAGGCAAGCCAGCGGCGGCAGTGTGATGCTTTGGGCGATGTTCTGCTGGGAAACCTTGTGTCCTGCCGTCCATGTGGATGTTACTTTGACACGTAGCACCTACCTAAACATTGTTGCAGACCGAGTACAGCCCTTCATGGGAACAGTGTTACCCTAATGCAATGGTTCTCAACTGGTCTTGCCTCAGGACCCACCACAACCTCTTTAATGAAAAATCACGACCCAAAGTTCTCAACCACTCAGATTTAATAAAAAAAGGTGCAGTTTGGACCTGAGACGGCCACCTGACCAGCAGCTCGCAGCGTCTCTACAATTCATTTCATTAGCAGCCTTTTTTCCACAGAAACAAACAACAACAATGTAACATAAATGCAACTACTGTGGGGCTTATATGTTAAGGTGATCAGTGGATACGTGTAGTGTGAATAAACTACACTTCTACTGCATGCACGTCACAGGAAACTCATGTCCTTCAAAATAAAAGCACAACTTTTTTTTTTTCAAGCACACATCCGCGTCCCACTAAAAACAGCTCTGTGACCCACCGCTTGAGAACAATGGCCCTAATGGCAGTGGCCTCTCTCAGCAGGGTAATGCGCCCTGCCACACTGCAAACATGGTTCAGGAATGGTTTGAGGAACGACGAGTTCAAGGTGTTGACTCGGCCTCCAGATTCCCCAGATCTCAATCCAATGGAGCGTCTGTGGGATGTGCTGGACAAACAAGTCCGATCCATGGAGGCCCCACCTCGCAGCTTACAGGACTTAAACGATCTGCTGCTCATGTCTTGGTGCCAGATACCTCAGCACACCTTCACAGGTCTGAAGTCCATGCCTCGATGGGTCAGGGCTGATTTGGCAGCAAAAGGGGAGCTACACTATATTAGGCAGGTGGTCATAATGTTATGGCTGATTGGTGGATATGAACGCTTGTTAGGTGAGTTTACTATCATGTGTGCATTAAATAATGCACGTAACGTAACTTAAAAGAAAGTCATTTTTCACACAGTAATAAAACTCTTGTGTCCTGGATGAATCCCTGCGTTTGTTCGAACCACGTTCTTACTGCAGAACACTTTAAAGCCACACATCTCGAGGACCTCACCCAGAAACTACTCTACATGGATACCTAAAGCATCGGATTTTGACACATTGGCAGCTTTGGAGTGAGTACAAGTCTGCCCTTGTCTGCGGCATGTCGGCCTTTAATCGGCGGCGGAGCTCTCCAGTGATTCCTGCATGTTCCAGGACTTCTTCCCCTATTTTTTCTCCTTCCCTCACTCCCCCAACCCCTTATCCCTCTCACCCTGACTCACTCACCCAAACACTCCTTCACTCATTCCCTTCCTTACTCTCTCCCCATCTTACTCGCTTACTAATCATCTTGTCCCTGCTCCTCCCTGATCCGTCATCCATTCTCCATCTGTCTGATTCCAGCAGCAGATTGTCTCCCCGTCCTCCCCCCTTAGTCTCTGTCTCTTGTCTCCAACACAAACATGGCCGTCTCTATCTCAGCCCTCTGGAGCTGCACGTCTCTGGCTGACAAACACTGAAACAGCTCGTCCTCGTCTGTCAGTCCGAGCGCTCGACACGGAGAAAACAACTTTTCCAAATTCGACATAATCTCTTCTAATATTCTGCCTCAATCTTCACAGTGTCAGGAGGCGACGCGGGGAAACAAATTACGGCGTGAAGGGTGTTTTCTTTCTCTTTCTGTTCTGTTTTTCCTCCCCAGAGGGACCTAATGTGTGCGTGAACTCAATTAATGCTGGGTGGAGAGTTCAGCTGTCAGTTTGAGGCACTGACAACACACTCTGATGTCCACACACATTTCAGAAACACAGTGATGTGCGCACACACAGATGAAAACACAAAGAGACATGAACGCACGCTCACACCTCCACACGCGCACACAGTCAGGGACAAAAGCACAAAGACTCCAGGTGTGAAAAGCAAATACAGTTAATTTATTTCTACTGAGACTGGAATTCAAAGGAGCGAATGAGGCAAAATGCTAAACAGGAAAGTGTCTTACAGTCCCTCCGACTTAAAGGCCTCACTCACCGCACATACCGCCAGTTATTCTGATTGATGAGACGTCTGCTGAAGGTAAAGGTAAGCTCTCATTATGATGTTCGGTCATTAAGACTTTAAAACGTGTAATTTGTCCTTTCAGTGATTAAAAAACAGTTTTAATCAGTAAAATAAGTTGTTTAAACTCGTTATATTCTTACTTATCTAAGATAAGATCACCTTTATAAGTTTTTTGGTCTGCAGGTGACACACAGGTCCTACAATACAGTTTTTGCTTGCTGTGATGTCATTGGTTAGAGTATCTCATGTGTTTTCACCACATTTAAAGGTGAAACATTTTAGCTATGCAATCAATTTTCTATTATTCTAATGTGTTAAAATTTACATAATTTAATGTTATTATTTTTCGAGCCTCTCCTTCCTCCTGAAACCAACAAGTCTGCCTCCACTCTGAAAGCTCAGTTAACCATTCTGCCCTCAGATTTATCACCGGTGTGCAAAGTTGGCTGTCCATCATTAACAGTTAGACGTAACAGGCATTGGCTACTGTTTATTTATAAAGCTACCATCTACCATCATATATCACTTCTTTATTAAACTGGTCTAAAAGTCATGATCAAACTCGCTCCAGTGATTGGCACATGCTTGAAACTCCACGAGCAAACACAAGAGCTGGGGAAACATTTACCTTTTGTGCTGCACACACCTGGAACACCTTACAACACACATTAAAACTCAATGGTTACCTGAGGTTTCTTTGTGTGTGTTTCATTTATTGTATTTTGATTGTACTCTCAATGTCATTGAAAATGAGGGCATGCCCTCAATGATTTCTCGAGATTAAATAAAGGTTGAATGAAAGGTCAGACCTTAGCCATGATTGGCTGACAGTATTTGGAGTGACCGCGTAGCCTCTCTCACCACATGTGCGACCCCGTGTTGTGGAAAACATGGCTGCTCTAGGATCGATTATTTGGCCTTATATGTACGAGCCAGAATTGGCAGGAGGTATCGGAATGAAAAGTGGAAAACGACCTGACTACAAGCCAGTGCAAGAAGGCAGCCTGAGGTGAGTGACGAGGTTATACGCAGAAACCTGCAGCTGTTCTGAACGGCCTGATTCAGAGGCGACTGTCACGTTTTCTGTAGAAACGAGAAGGTTGAGAGGACCCAGATGCAGACGATGATATATATTTCAATATAATAAGATAAAAAACAAGGCAAAACAAAAGGCTTGGTGAGAGTCCAGGTACACAAACGAGGGAGAAACACAAAAAACCAAGAAGAAAGTCCACACAGGAAACACGGTTACTGGAACAAGGACGACAGGTCACGGACATAGACTCAATGAACCGGCACAGAAGGGTAGGAACACAGAGACTCAATACACACAGGGTAATCAGGGACAGGTGAGACTAATCAACACAGGTGAACACAATGAGGGCAGGGCACGCAATCTAAAAGGCGGGAAACAGAACTAAACAAAAGTGAGCGAGCTAATGACACATTGTGAGTTACAGTTAAGTTTAGTCATTGTGTAGCGCAAGTATCCTTTAGACTTTAACACATGTGCAGATTGAGTCTCACAGCTGGCAGTTGAGATAATTGTGCATCAATTACAAAACATTTTATGCCCTGATGAGACTTCTTTCATGACGTGCATGACGATACTGCTGCAAAATCATTACGAGTGATCATACAGCCAATAATATCGTGAGTTGTATTAACGTGTTGCAAAGAGCAGCAGGACGAGGTGATGAATATCATCTGTCCCCGAGCATGACGATCACTCTGCTGCTGCTGACAGACAGAATCCTCCTGAAGGAGTCAAAATCATTTTTAATTTAATTTAACACCTGCAGTAAAATCTAAAGTGCGCACTATCTATGAATACACGGAGCTCAAACCTACACATATTACTGTTGAAATGACGGTGAATCAGAACGCTTTTCTTCACCGTGACAATCTGACAAAAGCTTTGACAGGAAGCATAAAATGTAATATCCTCTGCATTGAATATATACGAGACAATTTAAACACATATTCAGAACATTTCATGTGAATGATGAGCAAAGGTGGAAACATCAAAGTGACAGCTCTGTCTGCTCATTTGGAGGAAACAAAAGACGTGCCATGCAGATGGAATATAACGCTTTCCCATTGATTTCCAACACGGACAGAAAAACGTCTCTTTTCAATGAGAATGACTGTTAAACTGACGTCTCGTGTTTCACAGCTCCATTAGCAGTGAGTCGGTGATGCATGCGTAAATACTTTTCTCTTATTTTGAAAGAATCAGGTGACCGCAGGTACTCTAGGCACTCACTCTGAGTAAAAACAATATAAAAACAGCTTTTAAACAATATTACGGTCCATAAACGTTCGAAGGAAAACTCTAAAGCGTTTATCTGAGCTGGTGGAACGATCAAAGAATGCATGAAGTGAATAAAACAGACACGTCCATTTATATCGCTGCTAAATTGAAGGTTTTCAGATAGTTTGAAAGCTTTGTTTTGACCTTGTAGAGATCATTAATGTTTCACTTTACTGATGTCTTTATAGTCTGACAGTTTGAGAGCACAGTGAATGGATGCTTTTAAAAGCACGTTAAATAATACGTTGTTCCTCCCACCGCTCTCAGAACTGATACAGCTCGTGTCTGTAATCACTTTAAAAATGAATACGATCCACGAAGAGTTTTACTTTGTATCTCTTTGTTGTTCACCGTTGGACGGTAGACGATAGCTCAGTCTGCAGGGACTTGGCTGGTTCACGTCCCGATATGGACCATGCGTGGAATTGGGGCTGGTAGCTGGAGAGGTGCTGTGTCATCGGGCTCCGCCGAGGTGTCCTTGAGCAAGGCTCTGAACCCCCGCCTGCTTGGGGTGCATGTACATGTGCAGCTCACTCTGACATCTCTTATTTAGTGCATGAGATCCTGTCTGTGCATGTCTGTATTTCGGGCCTTTGTGTGTGAAGCATGTTTTAAAAACAGAGTGAAAAGCTTGAGGGATTAATAAAGTATATCTTCTTCCTCACGTGCAGGACACATCCAGGTTTGTCATTGATCCAGAACACTCCAGCAATCAAAGCAGGCAAAGTGCCCTTGTTGGAAGATTCGTTGGCCTCCACACACTCCTACGTGTGAGACATCGTGCCCTCATGGGATGCCTCTGTAGTTAAAAATGCCCCCGGTGTCACAACTTCCTGCGTGCTGGTGCCCCATGGCGTACAGCTGGTGCCCTTTTTATTTATTTACCCTGCCCCTCAAACAGCCCGAGTACACCACCGATGCTGCTGTTATCTTCTTGATCAGAGTTTCTGATAAGATTGCAGGTGAAGTGTATCGCTGTTTAGTGGCCATCTTGGACAACCGGCAGCATACTGATGCCTGTTGTTCTTTTCCATTCTTCCCTTTATCTTTCTTCCTTTATTTCCCCCTTCTTTCTATCTTCACGGCACGTCTTCTTTCCCCTCTGTTTTGCCATGTTTACCTACAAACAAACTAAAACACACTACAGGTCTCCTCCTCTGGTTTTTGCCCTCCTGTGTTGCTTTAGATGCAGACGCTGCCCTGAAAGGTTTCTCTGCATGTTCTTGTTCTGTCACCTCCTTTTATCCTCGTCCCATCTCCACATGTGACACCTTTCTACCCCTAATGTGTCTCCCAGCTAATGTGATTATATCTAAAGTGAAGAGCGGAGCATCCATTAAATATTAAACACCCGAGAAGTGAGAAGAACCGAGGAGCTAAACTCTCTCTGGAGGGGAGCTGAGGCAAACATGGAGGTGAAGGTTTCAAACCCTTCAAAACCTCCACTGTGAAACTGTCTAACTTAATGTATAACTTTACGTAGCATACATGTTAAAGTCCCTCTATTGCTGAAGTGCAAAGTGTTCATACAGAGCCGTTATCTGTTTGCATCAACCAAAGCATCAGGAGAGGATGTGCTTTGTGGATTATTTCTAAGATACCAAAATTAGTTATTGAGCTACAGAGGTGCTGGTAGGACTTGTTGACCCCATGAGCCAGCTGTTGATAAAAATGTTGAGGTATGCTGAGCAAACTGGCTGCAGCTTCAGTACAGATACTATTGTGTTGTTAGCCAATTCTCAACTTGCTGCAAAGATCCATCCATCCATCCATCTTCTTCGGCTAATCTGAAGCCGTGTCACGGTAACAGCAGGTTCCGGCTGCCTCTGGAGGGTCCCGAGGTGTGTATAAACCCTGGGTCTCCTCCCAGTCAGACGTGCCTGGAAAAATTCCAAAGGGAAGTGCCAAGGGGTGCCCGAACCACCTCAGCTAGCTCCTATCGATGTGAAGAAGCAGGAGCTTAACTTCACGCTCCCTCTGGATGTCTGAGCTGAACCCAGCCACCCTGCAAAGGAAACTCATTCTGGCCATAACCTCACTCTTTCGGTCACCGCCCAAAGCTACTGGCCTTAGGGTTGGAATGTAGACTGACTGGCAAATGGAAAGCTCTGCCTTCTGGCTCAGCTCCCTCTCCACCACGACGGTCTGGTAAAATGCCTGTATTACCGCCGATGTTGCGCCGAGCCGAGTCTGTCAATCTCCGGATCAATTTTACCCTCACTCATGAACAGGGCCACAAGATACTTGGACTTCTTCTGGGCAGCAACTCACTTCCCACCCGGAGGGAGCGTTTTCTGGCCGGGCCTCAGACTTGGAGGTGCTGACCCTCATCCCAACCGCTTCCCACTCATCTGCAAACCGCCCCAGTGCCTACTGGAGGTCACAGCTGGAGCCAACAGAACCACACTGTCTGCAAAGAGCAGAAATGCGCCTTGAGATCCTGAAAATCACTAAGAGAATCATTGACAAGGGACAGCCCCAGGAGTGAATGTGTGTACAAACCTGGTCTAACAGAAATATGTGAAATTTTTATGCGTGTATCTGCTGAGGCTGGTTGATGAAGGTGATGGACAGACACAACACTTTCACCAATGGGACTGTAGTTCGAGCCCAGTGTGAGAACATAGACTCTCCTTTACCTGGTTTAGTTTCCTCATTAATGCTCTCAGTCAGATCACACACTCTATCACCTGTTGCGTTATCTGTTCATGAAGCCCCACGTGTCAGTTTTCATGCATAAGTTTGTTGTGAGACGAAGACGTGAGCAGCATTTAATGACGGTGAGAAATCAGATTTCATTTTGTTTCTTGAGACATATTTTAAAGGCGGACGTAAATGTATGCCCTCTGAATCATATCTGCACACAGTGTGGATATGAGACGCATGTTAATGTCAGCTGATATTAAAAGCCTCCTTTGTCTCTCTCTCTGTTTACACCCCGACGAGGCAGGAAGCCTTGGCGGATATCATCAGTCTCACAGCTCCCGGCGGTCTCACTTTCTCACCCTCACACTCTCACCCACTCTCCTCTCTCCCTTTATGTTTTTCTTTCTCTCTTTACAGCCCAACAGAGCAGCAAAGCTTCCCGATATCAGCCTGTAATTACAAACTTTACAGCTTTCGTTCTGCCCTCGTGGTTACATTTCAAATGGATAATCAGCTTCGAATATTTACTGGATCCGTTTGTGTGTGGAGCTTTATTTACTGTTGCATACTTAGCATTGTATGAAGGGAGGAAATAAGCAGGTATAGAGGAGCAGATAACCTACAGTATGTGTGCATTTTATTGTTGCAGTATTTTTTCACTTTAGTGTATCACAATGCAGACATCGATATCTGAGAAAACTTGACTACGACAAAATAAAGCAAGAAACAGTCAAAACATTCTTGCGTTCAGTCTTTTGCTTTCAAAACATCATTTGGAACTTATTAAAGGATAAAGTGATGTTTCGTATTTTCCTTATTGTCAACAAACCCAGAAAGACAAAAACACTGAATGCCTCTACATATGCGATTTCGTCAGTGCATCAAGATTTGAAATTAAAAACGTGTCAGTTTCGCTGCAGCTGTTTTCATGTCCAACAAATCTGGTTATGTTGATTAGTTTTGTGTCTGTGTTCTCTTGTGGCTTCCTGTTTTATTTTGAAATCGAACTCTCCTCTCGTTTCAGGTACCTTGCCCCTTCCCCTTGTGTGTTCCCAGCTGGTCTGATTGTCTTCACTGCCCTGATTGTTTCCACCTGTTCCCCGTTACCTTGTCTATATATTGTCTGCGTTTCTCTTTGCCTCGTCCCGTGAGTCACAGAACCAACACCATTTCCATGCCATGCTCAGGTTTTGTGTTAGTTTGATATTTGTCTCGCCTTTTTTTGTCACAGAAGTTTTTCCTCATTAGAGTGATTTATTGTTTCTTCGCTGCTGTCATTTTTTCCTCTGTTGCGCGATTTGCATTTGGGTTCAAGTCCTCGTTCAGTTGTGCTAATTATGCTAACTTCAAAAGGCCCCGTATGTCTGAACCTGGATTCAAACCACTGCACCACCATGCCGCCCCCCGGTATGATTGGTTCTTCTTCTAAATGGTAAAATCTTGTGATGTCCCGATCAACCATTGCATGATGGTGCTGGGTCAGTGACCACAGGTTGGACACTCCTTTTTATGATAATTGTGGGATATATTGAGTCCAGAATATAGGGTGTAAAAATGACCACTCAATATTCCAGCACCATCACAAAACGGCAAACACACCATGAAGTGAGCTGTTAGTGATTTCAGACACGTGTCTTAATATTACAAACATGAAGGTCATGTGACTTCATCCTTTCCTGCACGTCTTTAACTCACGATATTCAACAGCCTTTACTGACACCCAATCTGTCCTTCAAAGTGGCCCGCTGTTTATGCACCCTCATACAGCCTCTGCCTGAAACGACTCGGTTAGCTCCGTCTCTTGAAGAAACCCCGCCCCTACAAGCTCGCTTTCTTCTGATTGGCCAGCATGTAGGGAAAAAAACAGTGTGCAACCAGGCGTTCACAGCAGCCTGCAGACTGAGCTGAGAAGCCTGGGGATTACTCCAACATACTTTTACCTACAGAGTTAAAACTTCTCCCACGTTTAGTCTGGACATCCGACATCGTAACATCATATAAATGTCTTACAATGTGAAACAGCATAATACCGCCTCTTTAAGCAATCCATTATTAAACATTAACATGATCAGCAGGAACCAACCGGCCCACAGACATAGTAGGGAAGTGAGACTATCAATAGATGGACCAACAAATTGTTTTGCACTGAAGAAGAACCAGTTTAGTTGAGAAGATAATCAAGTAGAACAACTGAGAAGCAGATATTACCTTACCTTCATTACCTTCATATTCCCATGAGAACCAGCTTTCATTAAGTTTATACCAACAAACACAAAACACATTGCTCATTAGCCCTGCACCGGTTTATTGATCTGCTCCTACAACACTCCAGCACTGCTGTTTCAAAGGCATCAACTGACCATTTAACCTAACAAGCTAACCCACCAGTTCACCAAACACCACCAGTGTTATTTATGCAGCTTCCCTCTCTCGTGAAGAAGATGCGAGTTTAACAGGAAGACTCTCTCTGTACACCAGCCTTCAATCACTGCACAGCCAATTAGTTCACAGCTGGATGTGCGTACCTCCTGCTGTTCAGAGCCTCTTTTCATTAGAGGCTCTTCATCATGACAACAAACAAAAGTTTAGACAATCAAAGCCTGATTACGCTCCGTTAATGCATCTGACTAATAGTTTTACATGAACACAATTAACTGTTTGATTAGATACCGGTTTGAAATGCAACTGATCCTCACACAATGTTTATCACGGCTTAGAAAACGTAACGCATCATTTTGTGCACAATTTAACAACTGTCTGATATGTGCTCGTCACAGATGGTCCGACCGACACTTTGTTTCAGACCCTTTTGTTTTCATATAGACAAAGAGAGTCTGTTTCAAGGGTCAGGGTTCCTTAAGAAGTGTGTTTTTACTACTAGCGTGTTTCTTTAGCTGCGTTCCATTCCCAGTAGAAATTTCCGACTTCCGAACTCGAAGCGTTCCAGGTGCACGACGGCAAACGTTAATACAAAACATGGCCGACCGTGACGAAGTGGTGTTTCTTTAGCCTCATCAGGCTTTAGTCTTTAGCCAGTTGTTTGTTGCATTTTAAACCTTTTCCAGAATAACTTTGGTGGAGAGAAGATACTGTCAGAGATTATAAGGCAAACATTTTCATGTAGAACGTGTGTTACTACATGATCGCTGTTTTTCAATTATATGCAGGCAAGCAGGTATATAACGTTGCTTTTCAGTCTCCTGTGATTCCCTATCCGTCTCTCTCTGTGCTGTGTGTCTGTGGGCGTGGTTACTCTCCCTCCTGCTCCACCTGGCTGGCACACCTGTTGATCTTCATCTCATCAACACTGCAGTATATGAACTCCAGCTCTCGTTCCACTCATCGCCAGATCGTTCCGTCACCTACGTGGTACTGGCGCTACGGCCAACTATTCCTGCAACCAGTCATTTTGTCTCGTGTTTTTTTCTTGTTGCTGTTGTTGAGCTTGTTTTTTTTTTTACCTGTGCTTCAGGTGCAACATCCGTGTGCTCAGTCTGTCTGCCTGCCCTCGGCCCTGCTCTCTCTGTGGGTGCAGCCATCGTTATGTGATGTCAGAAATCTGATTCTCGTGAAGTCAGGGTACATGAATCTGCTCCGAGTTCAAAGGTAGGAACTCCAACTTAGAATGGCGTTCCAGAGCATTTTTTCTAGACAGAGGTTGGAAAAACTCGTCAATCAGACCTGATTCCCACGTCGGCTCACTTAGCCATTGAAATGACTTCGTACTGGGGGGCTACCAGGTTAAAGCTCCTGTGAGGAGGTTAACTTCGTGCTGCCAAGTCAGCCTGTTTTCTATGTTTCCCACCGCAAAGCGAAACAGCGAATGGAAAAAGAAAGCAGGATTTTTTGTTAAACAGTTCTTGTACATGAACAGGACAAAATCAGCAAAGACATTTTCAGGAGGGCAGTGAATGTGTAAAAGGGGCTTAGATATGCTTAAGCATCTGCTTCAGGCTACTCTTGAGTAAAGAGTGTCCCATTAAAATAAATACTGACAAGAAAAAACTCTTGCTAAGTTAAATGACTGTGGACTGTGGACAGAAGCTGCGCATGTGTGAAGGCAAAACAGAAACCCACAGCCCCTCCCTGCTCTCAGGTGCGGCCAGCTGCCTGAATGATGTGCACAGTCTCCAGGTGCGACAGAAATGGAACAAAGAGGCTGTGAAATGCCGCACTATACCAGCAGTACGTACTGATGTGGCCAACATGTAGTATGTAGAATGCAAACAAAAGCAAAATGTGCAGTATGCCAAAAATGCCCAGATGTCGTACTGGTTCGGAAAAAATCTCCAGTATGCATCGGACCAGTCTGCCTCGCCTGCTGTATCCCACAATGCAAAGCGCTGGAACGTCACAGCGGCAGTTGAAATGGCAGACGGCAGCAGAAGAGCAGAAGGGGGCGCTATAGCTAAAGAAGCAGCTCTTTGCTATTAGCGGGCTGTTTACTTCTGCTTTCCAAAACATGTGTAGCATACAGCAAAATACATTTGAACAGCTCGTACTACAGACGACTGCTGAACGCAGTCGTATACAGTATATATTATGGCATTACGAACACAGCCAAAGTCTGTAGTTGGAGCTTCATCAAAGCTGATTTCCCCATCCGGGAGCACTGACCTTTGACCCCAGTGTTTATTTTAATGAGGAAGTGACAAACTTGCATCTGGCTCTGCAGACTACAGTCAGAGCCGTCGCTCATTACGTGTCGTCTGTGTAAAGAGTTTCCTGCTTTCCAAACTGAAACAAGTCCAGATTTTATTGGCCAACAGAAGCAGCTAGCTTTGTCAATATGTGTACACATTTCCCTCAGGAGAGAGTTACATCATGAAGGTTTGCTGTGTGTGTGTGTGTGTGTGTGTGTGTGTGTGTGTGTGTGTGTGTGTGTGTGTTTTCAGAAAGTTGGAAGCGCTTTGTCGCTGTGTCAGGTGGAGGTCAGCTTTTAAAATAAGTTTATTGATACAGTTTAGGTTGGTTCATAAATACAAACTCTTTACAGAAAGTAAAATAAATTTGAGAGAGTTCACTGACATTATTACAATGCCTTCTTTATCCATCTGTTTGCATAGAAAGTGTGAGGATCCCCTTTGTCGACATCATGGCACAAACTGAAAAAAGTAACATCCTGTAAACCTTCACAATAAAACTCGGCTTCACAAATCTCACAAACTCCCAAACTATAAAATCCACACCGGTGATGTAATGACAGGGACCTATTTACACCTGGTTGGTCTGTGTGGGAGAGGATGACATCAGAGTGACATCAGAGTCCTTCCTCTGCTCTTTGTGCTCCACTGAAATCACACCACTTATTTTCAAAGGTCACATGACAGAAAATAACAATAGAAAAAGCATCAGAAGGCTGCAAACAGAATGCAGTGCAGGATGTGCGTGATTCGATCTTTACAGCTCTGTGTGCACGGTGCAGGTAAACCACGCCCATTAAGAAGAATCTATACATACCACTGATCAGGTTCTTAGTCTGCAAAAAAAAACCAAACACTGTGCAGGAAACACCTCAAACACAAAACATTTCAAACTCACCGCAGATGAAACACAAATCAAAGCACAGAGACACACAGCGCTCAGATTCTGTGGACGAGGAAAAACAAACAAACATTTCAAGTCAGCGTTCAGCAGACGAAGAGATGACTGATCAGGCTTTATTATTACGGCTTCTTATTCCAATAATCCAAAGACGTGAGTCATCTCTGAGAGTGTCTCTTTGTATGAAGAAGCTCTTACATGAAAGTGAAATGGCTCCGACGCACATGAAGTCTTTGTGTAAAAAAGAACCGACCTTGACGCGTCCTCAGTTTGCTATCAGTGTTTGTGAAAGACTTGATAAGTGAGGGTCAAGTCTACACGCTGACGGTGTGATTGATGGGGAAGCTTCTGCTAACTTTTATCTTTAAACAGTTATCCTTTATGATAAGAAGAGAAATGGTTTTTACAAAGAGCATTTGAATTGAACTCGTTACCCGTTCCAGTCTGGTTCAGATAATATCGCTTGTTTTAAGATGTCTGCAAATTTGACACAGAGAAAAGGCTTTAAAGACGCAGTAAAATGAACATCTTTTGCAGCTCGAGGTTAGCCGCCGCTCACTGACGAATGGCTAATGAGCCGACCAGCTGAAGCCCATTTTTTCGGCCTCCAGCAGCTCACAGAGTCAGATCAAACAGCCTCTCTGTGCAGCCTGGCCTCGCCTTCATAAAGCGGGGGAAAGCGAGGAGCGCAGCTTAATCTGAGGTGGCAACGGTTCAGTGGGCTGATAACAGAGCAAACAAGAGAGGAGGCGTGACCCAGGCTGAACTCTGGCACGGCTCAGCGAGAGGGTCGAGGAAAACGATCAAATTAAAAATATGCTGAAGGAACTTAAAGTTTGAGCTGGTGAATGTGACCACAGCTGCTCCACGTGTGTCTTTTAAAGGGTTGGATTTTTGCCTTTCAGGAGCAGACAGCTGTTGCAGCTCTCAGCGTCTTGGTGATGATCGCTGCTTTGACTTAAAAAGATGCAGGAATGGAGGCGAAAAGGCCGGACTTACACAAGCGTCTGCATTTTTTCATTCTTTAGGAACCCAAGCGGACAGCCCGGACTGCTTCCTGCGGAATAAAAAGCTTCATTAAGGCTGAACAAAAAGCTCCAGGGCTCTTTCTCTCAGCGCTTTTTATTTGCACGTCTGTTGCTTTTACACTCAGAGACAAGGAAAGGCATAAAAAGTTTCCAGAAACCAATTTCACACATGTGATTACTCGTGTGCTGCAGATGGATAACGCCATGACGATGAGGAGGACAGCAGCGAAATGTGGAGCCGGTTTAATCATGAAGCAGCGGGAGATAACGCACAGTGGACTGCTGTCTTATGACATTTTGGGAAGATTAAATCCGGCGTCACTCTTCCGTGTTCCAGTTTCTGCTATGGATCATCAGTGATATGATCAGGAGACATTATGGAATAAAAGTAGCTTAACAGGATGCATCATTTTCAGCAGATCTGCTTTATCTCGTCTTACATAGGGTTTGATCACAGGAAGCTTTAAGTTGAGAACTGCCACTGAAATAAAGACAAAGCAGCATCAGAAGAACCCAGTCTCAGAATGACCTCGTTACGTGTTGGTGGCATTATTTTCTATTCTCGTCTCTTCCCAGGAGAGCGCTGCCCGTGCTGTGTCGAGCTTTTGTTTTTGTCTTTTCGTCTTATCTTTGAAGTATCAAATTTTCCAACCATTGGTTTAATTTTTGATTTTTTCTTTGCAGGATCAAAAGGGAAAAGTGGGAGTTTTCAGTGTTACAAGAAAACCAAATATGAAGTATTTAAACTCTCCCCCAGGACGCTAAAACCTGCACAATAATGTAAAGCAGTTGTAGCTATAGTCACGTGACAAAGGCCGCATCAAATAAAAGAATGTATTAAACTTGATAAAAGGACTTCCTTTACGATTCTGTGTAACTTCCTGTCCTCTCTTCACCCTGCTCCCTGTAAGTTGCACCAGAACTGTTTGCGCTGCTGATAAAAAGGGATTCAGTCCGGTGATGAGAGCCTCGGGGAGCTGACGACTTCCTGTTTCTTTCAGGATGAAATGATGTTTAAAATCAGACTCAAACCTTTCCGCATGTCGCCTGAAAGCAGCTTCTGAAAACTTAAACGATTATGTAAGACTTCTATCACTGACTTCACTGCTGGATGACACACTGTGAGGCACTTGCATGTGGCAATAAAGGGAAACAGGTAAATAAAGGCAGAAACTAGCAGAGGGGAAAGGTAATGAACATGACAGTCAGCAGGTTGAATCAGTAGCTTGTCCCACTTCTCATAAAGCCTCTAATAATTCTTCTAGCCATTTTCTTCATTAGCTTGAACAGTTAAGAAAATGGTTTTCCACAGGTTTATATGTCAGTATTCCAAATAAGAGAGAATCTTTCAGTGCACAGGAAGGAGAAGCATCTGCGTGGGGAGATGATCGCCACTATCCTCATAGTTTCAGTTGAAAGCCAGAAAACGCTGTGTAAACAGAAAACGTCTTTTTTCTATTTGACATAAATTAAATTGAAAACAGTTCAAATTCAAGACTCTGAGTGCTCTGGCTGTTAAAATGTCCTGTTCTGTTTAATATGCACGCATTCGAAATTTCTTGCGTGCACATTTTATTCATGTTTTACACAGCAACATGACTTTTTTGGAACAGATGCATCACACGTGACTGGTGAGTTAGATATAGCTGATTAAAGGAAAACGAGGAAAGAAGCCAGGACCTCGTGTCTTTAAAGATTTAAGCCGTTGGACAGAACAAACTTCATGTAAAACATTTCTCGTTCAGGAGGTTTCTCTGGTCAGGGAAGATCCAATGACTACTGCAGTCAACTTGAACAACGCCTTTTATTTTGGCATCTTTGAAAACTACTCCATGAACGGCAGTTTCAGACTGAAGAATGAAGAAGAAGGTGGAGATTCAGGATGGATGTTAACCCCGCGAGTGGAGCGAGAAAAGGAAGAACAGAGCGGTCAGCTTAAACACACAAGAGCTGCGTTACAGGAAGTGATCGGGTGGATGTTATCAATCAATCTGCAACGTAGTCCACTGGGTCACGCCTGATCGGGGTCATCATCGTGTGATCTGTGGATTACTTTGAGTCCATTTTTCTGCAACATTTTGATTGAATTGATTCAAATGAATCGTTCACTTTGTCAAATTAATGTTTTGTTAATCAATAATCAGATCGATAGTTGATCACATTAATCGTCAGTGGGTTCTTGTTGCCCGTTCCGCTGCAGCTCCTGTGTAACCCTCTGTGTTTTTTCCTTCTCTGCTTTTCTTCCCTTTTACTTTCACTTTGTGTGTTTGGGTCTCTCAGAATCACTCAACACGTTCTGTGGAGCAGAAGAACAAAACAAAAGCTCGCCCATAGTTGCACAATTTTTACACACAGCACACTTGGAGGGAATGCAAAGACCTCGAGCCGACAGAACAACAACAACAAAACAAAAGAAAGCAGGTTTGTGTTTGTGTGAAACGTCTGAGCTCAGCTGCAGAGGAGGAGGAGGAGGAGGCGTAAAAACAAAACCAGCTTGTTCTCCACAGGCAGACTTTGTATGCATCGCTGTACATGCTAACTCAATAGTCCTTAAACATTTTTTTTTGCCCTTTTAGTACAAAAACACAGAATGATGAACATTATAAAAGGTTTTCCTTTTTGCAAAAGAGCAGTGTTTCTCTTTCGTCGGCGTACCGACGCGGTTATGTATACATTATTTACATATACAACCGTATAAAAATGTGTATTTCTCTTGTGTACACGTATTCAAAAATCAGATACATCAGATAGGATCACCTTGTAGTGAAATATTTCTGAAAGTCCTTTAATATACAGCGACAGAGAAGCTGAGAGACAGCGAGGAGGTTGGTACACCTGACTCTTAAAAAGGATGTCACACTTACAAATATACAAATATAAAATAAGATCAAATAAAAGCTGTGCGCTGCCACGAGTGTGTTCAGGAGGTACAGGTCTACTTTCTGCTGTATGTTACCACACAAGATATGTTTCCATCCATTATCTACACTGCTCATCCTGTACAGGGTCTCGGGGGGGCCGGATCCTATCCCAACTGTCATTGGGCGAGAGGCGGGGTTACACCTGGACTGATTGGCAGTCAATCACAGGGCTGACACATCGACACAGACAACCTTTCACGCTCACGCTCACACCTACGGGTCATTTAGAGTCACCAATGAACCTAACGAGCATGTCTTTGGACCGTGGGAGGAAGTAACCCACGCACGCACGGGGAGAACATGCAAACTCCAAACAGAAAGGCCCACTGCGTCTGAACTGGGGTTCGAACCAGGAACCTTCTAGCTGTGAGGCAACAGCGCTAACCACTGCACCACCGTGCAGCACCTTTACATGTTTCCATTTCAGGTTATTGCAACAAGACTCTGTTACCTTAAGATAAAATCGTGTTAAATCTCTCTCTTTATGTTCACAGATCTGTCCGTGCCATCGGCTGGAACCTCTGCCCGAAGAGATAAATGTTTAACACATCCCAGATATTAAAGGAAAACAAACTAAACATGTAGGGCTGCCTCCTGAAGGTCAAAGGTTCGAATCATCAGAAGGGGAACCTCTAGTTTACTTGCATTTGATTGAATATTTGCACTCAGTGTACACAGTGATGTGCAGAGACAACTACGCTGTAACGGCATGGAGTTCTCCTCCTCTCTGAAACTGAGACAGTCATTTAAACAGGGAAAAAAGTTTGGAGTCCAGCCCTAGAAATATTCTGTGTTTAAAGTAAATATCTGCACATGGCAACCACAGTATGTTTATACTTGTCATAGTTCTAGGAAAGTACTAGAATTAGGAAAAATAGAAGAAGTGGTTTTGCCGACCCGTCATAAAATCCATATAAAGCTCTCAAATTCTCCCAAACTCAGATGCTTTTCTTAAAACACCAGATATCAACCTGTCAAGATGAAGAAAATAAGTGTTTAAAGATTGAAAGATCTCGTGTGGTAACATACAAGAGAAACGAGACAAAGTTCACGATACGCAGTGGAAATCAGAGCCATCAGTGCCTGTTGAACTCCACAGGATCACATGATTAAAAACAACAACAGAAACACAAACAGGTTTTCACACAGGATATTTGAACATGAAAAGCAAAGTCACATGCACGTCAGACCATGGAGCTAAAGTGGTTAATAGATAAAGAAGAAACTCTTCATCCTTTTGCAGAGTCAGGTGTGGCCAGCAGGGGGCGCTGCAGTCAGATGTGGCTGAAGGTCTTTGCATTCACACAGAGGGGGAGAGGACTGTGGGTGGGATGGAGGTGAACTGAAATCAGAGATGTTACTCGTCGATGTCAAAGAAAGTCTGTGATGTGCTTCTTCTTGCCACGAGTGCATGGACATAAGGCACGGCACAGTTCCCCTCTTCCAGCAGAGCGCGAGCATTCGTTTGTTTTCGTTTGTCCTTTTGGAAAATGTCCCAGTGCGAGGAACACGGAGGGTGATCACCGCTGACGTAACATTGACGACATGTGAAGGACCCCCCCCATGTCTGTTAACCAGGTGTGGTCTGTGATGCATGTTCACATAGGCACACTAAAAGCACTTTACAATTTCAAACACAGCATTGACTGAAGTGGCTGTTTACAATATTGGAAAGTATTCTAGTCTGATGGCTGTGTTAAGATTCTGCGTTCTGGTTTCCATTTGTATTCTGAGAAATATTTACCAGATCAGTTGCTTTATGAGGGAAACTATCGTGATGGAGTGCAAAAGATCCTTGAACCCATCTGCTGACAAGTTACATTTTTATTGATCTCACTCTTTACAGCGCTGAAAGAAAATAAGAGAGCACTCCAAATGTTCCTTAAATCAGCGTGTCTCTCTTCATGTCATGGCCAGCCAACGTGAACTCCTTTGAAAACCTCCTGAATGTGATCAAGAGGACGGATGTTCACCAGACATCGAACAAAGAGCGGCAGAGATGCATGAGCGCTGTGATTATAAACCAGGTTATTCCACCAAATATTGATCTGTGAACTCTTCCAGAGTTAAAACATTCTGTTGTTCAAATTGTTTTCTTTGCATTATTGGAGCTCTGAAAAACATCTTTTGGTTTTTCTTAACTGCTCGTCATTTTCTGCAAATAAAAGACCTCAATGAGGAGGTTTGATTTGGAAGTCGGGAGAAATGTTGTTTACAATGAAACAAACCTTTGAATAGAAGAACCAGAGAAAAACATTTTTTTTTGCAGTGGTCTCTTAGTTTTTTCCGCAGCTGTTTTTTTGCATTTGATTGCAGATTTCTGGTTGTAGATTTCGTCTCTCTAACTCGTCTCATGTCTCAGGTTAACAACAACCAGCACCTGGAAAATGGACATCCACTGAATGGACTTCTTTTTCTGTTGTATATTTTGGTGCTGGAAGTTGTGAAATATTAGCCTCGTCAGATGGTAGCCAATGGGTTTTGTCATTGGATCAGTTATTACTCTTTGTTTCATGACTCCATTAAAGCTTATATTTTGATAAATGTTTGGTGGGCAGGTGAGAGACTTTGCCATTTTAGTTTCTGGTATCTAATTATTATGATACATCCATGAAAGGTTTAATCCAAAAGGCAACTGGACTTTAACCTCTTCTTCATTATATTATCTTATATTTTAACACATTTTATAAAACCAATTTTTCTAATTATGTGCTCATAGCGCGGGGGCTTTAAATTCTTTATGAACAGGAAAGTAGAAATCGTTGTCTCATCTGTGGTAACAATCGGAGGAGGGAAAAAGAGGATGGGTGTTGCCATGGGTGATCACCCTTGTGAGTCTGGCACTGAGATGCTCTTGAGGGAGACGGGGAACAGATCAGTGTCTCTTTTAGTAAATCTCTGGAGGTTTTCCTCTCAGTTTCTACCAGGAGGCTCCTACGAGCAAAAAGAGTGTCTGTGTGTGTGTGTGTGTGTGTGTGTAACACCATGTTTAATGTATACTGTGTGACATCATGTGTGTAAGCTCGTGTGTGGATCTGTATGTTTGTACTGTTTGCATCAGACCAATATTTCGCCGATGCTGTCCTTTCGTGAAGATTCATTCATCAGCCCGTCAGTGTTGTATATTTAAAAAGGATGAAGATGAAGACTTCTTTCTGATCTCACTTGTATTAAAAAGTCTTTAAAACCTGCACATTTTTCTTTTGCTCGTGTAACTCAGTTTAAAATCCTAATAACTCCTCCTGTCCTGTTGTGTATAAAGAGCTTAGAGATGTGAATGACACTCGGCGGGGAGTTTTAATGTCCCGTGATGCTCTAACGCTGTCTCAGAGGTTTTCCACTCTGAAAAGTACAAAATTAAGGGAGAAAATATTTTTATAGCATTGAAATATTGGCACAAAATATCCGCTGTGAGCAGCTTCAATCCAAAAATTTCAGTATTGGCCTGTTGAAACATCTCGGTCGAGCCTTAACATCAGTCAGTGTTTGTGATTGTAACGTGTATAAGTACAGTATCTATGATTGTTAATATTCCCGTCAGCTCTGGCAGTCTCTGTTTGTAGTGTCTGTTTGCTGTGAGTCGGTCCTATAGAGGCAGGCGATATGTGATCGTACATACTGAATGTGTACGTCTGTACGCCCGTCTTTCTTGCAGGAAACTATTTATTTATATTTCTATGTGTGGGTCCTAGAGGCAGACATTGTTGCTGATCTTGCAGGTGGATCCGGTGCCGGCCTGGGACAGGAAAAGCCTCCCGTTGGGGCAAACGCAAACCTCGTAGACAGTCTGCCTGGTCCCAGAGGACGAGGAGCTGGTGGAGGCCTTCCCCTCGGGCAGCCGCATCAGGCGGATCCTCCGAGCATCCAGAGAGATCTGAGGGAGGGAGAGGAAACTGGTGAGACTGGGAAACAGGGGGAACGTTTTGAGTGAAGCTGAGATCGAGACAACAAAAAGGAGGAGGGAGAAATAGACCTCAGAAGAAGAGGTGGAACAAACCTCTGGAGTCCAAGTTGTTGTTATATTTGGGAACATTGTTTTTTGCCAGGTTTATTCACACTGAACGCAAATAATTTTTTTGCTTACATGCATTCAAATGAATGGAAAATCCCAGCTGGGGTTACACCAATGAACCTCAGGTGGCTTTAACATTAGGGCCCTACGATCCAATACACTTGACCCCAAAGTCTGGCTCGTTGAACTAGTGTGAACACTGTGTACCGTACTCGGGCGCGGTTTGTTGGTCCACTTGAAAAGGTGGTCTCGAGTACGGTTCATGTGTACTCGGGTACGGCACGCATCAGATGTGAAAGCTACTGTACCAAACCAAGAAAGTGGACTATAACGTCTCCTCCGAAATCAGTGTATGTGTGCAGCCCCGGTGATCTCATCCTCTGAACTGCACGTCCATGTCTGATACCGTATGAACGAAGGTGAGAGGGTCGGCTCCAGTGCACGGGCTTGGGATCATGCGATTCACACACTTTTCTACGCTGGAACGACAACATAAACAATGTTCCGTAGTTGATGATTCTCTTTTTCTTTTCGTTTTTGAGGTGCATTACCGCCACCTTCTGCCTCGGACTCCTACCGCAGGTGTACTCGGGTACGGAACAAAATTATTAATGTGAAAGCTGAGTGGTAGGGGAGAGGGGAGGGGGGGCCGAGTACGGTACAAAGCAATCGTACATAATGTGAAAACATCCTTACGCATACACGGGCAGAACGTGCAAACTCCACACAGAAAGGCCTCCTACGTCTGAACCGGGATTCAAACCAGGAACCTTCTAGCTGTGAGGTGCCAGCGCTAACATCCTCACGACCATGCAGCCCCACACCTAAACTTCTTTGACCCAAAACACAACTACAACAACTACCAAGCACATTTACTACGAGCAGTGTCTCAGTTGTGTCCTCATTGTTAGATGCACACTTTCCTAACTCCAAGCAAGCCCGACGTGGTTTTTCTATTTCTGACAACCATGTTAGCTAAAAAACAAACACCTTTGAGAAGTGAGCTCCAGAGAGGAAAACAACCACCATCTACAAATGAAACTTTTCAATGCAATTAAAGTTCCTCGTTTGCTGATTGATTGTGGCCCGAGGCCAGCTGGACAGGACCAGCCTGTCGATGGTCAGGATGTGTAAACCAGCTACATCACTCCTCACTATACATCTGCATTAACGTGTCTCTTACTGTTTGCGTCAGAACCTTACTTACTGAACAGATCCTCACTTTTCATTCAGACCAAAATAGTCCCTCATTTTCTTCCTTTACAGGCCAGAAACTCATCTTCCTCCCTTTCATCTCCACCTCAGCTAACCCTCTCTGAATCTTGTGTCTCTTCTCGTCTCTTCACTCTAATTGCTCTCAAAGCAAATCTCTCCACCGGCTCTCTTTGGCTTAGCTTTTATTTCCTTCTCAGGTCGTCTACCTCAAAAGATTCCCCTCACACTGAATAGCGTCTGCGGCTCTTTACACCTCAGCACTCAGCATTGTCGGTAACGCAGAACGGTAAGTGATCTTGATATTGAGAGTCACACTCAATAGCAGCATCTCTCCAGTTTCTTTGACAGCAGATTTTGTGTATTGGAGATTTTTTTTTCACATCAATACTCGCAGTGTACTCCAGCGCTATCAGGCATTCAGTGCACACTGAAAATAGAGGAGTGAACGACAAAGGTCATGTGTGCATGGCAGAATGATATCCACAGAAAAAGTCACAGACTGAATTTGTGTGGCATCATCTCTGTGGAGGAAGCTGTGATAGACTCAGGCAGTGGATGGAGCAGCAACTAAAGGTCATCATTCTGATTCCCTGAAGCTGGAGAAGGGTAACAGTGAGTCTTTCAAAGCTGGAAGAAGCCAGAATATATTACACAAATAGTTTTTACTGGGATTTATGTAAAAAAAAAACCTTACGAGAAACCAGCTGTGCAAAGTTAGACATGTTCAAGACCAACCAGCAGATTACTTTTATACTCTGCTGTGGGTTTCAACTGGCTGCTCTGTCGCCCACTGTACCCAATGGCACGGATCACAATTGTTCACAGATCACAATTGTTTGTTTACAATAAACAGTAAAGAGAGGAGAACGTTTCTGGTTATTCAGATTTCCATTGGTGAAATGCAAAGAGCCTCAGAATGCACCGAATTCAGCACTTAACACTAGAACAGCCACGACGGTCATTTTGACCGGTTAGAAATTTGTATGTGAAACTTTGTTCAGTAGAAAAATACAATCCTGCTGGAGCCTGACTTTTCCTAAAAGTGTCTGTATTTTCATTTAAATTATTTTTATATAAATGACATAAAAGGCAAACACATTATGATCATTTTTACCTATTTCGTCCATAAAGGGTCATACTGACCGCACAGAATTTCCGCGCTATTCTGTTGTTTATCTCTCTCGGTAAATGTTTCATCTTGGTTGCTTAGCAACTATCACTCTCGCAGTCAAAGTTACCTCATCGGTCCCTGGCTGGGATCAATGCCCACATTCTCTTCAAGGAGTGCATCAGCAGCAACATAGGCTGAGGAAGTTTTTATGCAGCAGCTGGCAGAGGAGCTGAGAGCGGAGTTCACGGAGGGACAAAGAGCAGCATCACAGACGGTCAGCAGCCGAAGAAACCACCGCAGCAGACACCGAAACGGAGACAGCGCCATGTCCGCAGGAACTGCGCTCAAAATAAAACACACCGGCCCTGCTGCAAACGTCACAAAGCTGTGTGTGGAAACTAAGCGAGGAGAACAGAGGTCACTGGTGTTGAGTGTGAAACCTAAATAGCCGAGCACGCGCTAGATGTAAAAAGTTAATATCAAATGATAAGTGTCATAAATGTGTTAAATGTTAAAATAATGTTTTATAATCAAATATTATACTATACTATACTATACTATAATATTATCATTTTTGTTGTTATGAGTTTTGATGAATGAATTGATATAAAAATACAGCTGTTAATATGTAATAATTATGGTTTGTAATCATTATAATATGAATGTTGAGAAATATATAATTCACCTTGTTAAATGTACATGTTGGTTTTATGTCTTTTTTTTTTTAATCCTAAGTAAATGCATGAATCTCTCCGTTGTGTATTTATCATGAGAGAATATAGAGTTTGAAATCTAGTGGTCAGAATGACGGTCCGCTTACAGCAGTTCTAGTAGTTACGCTAACGTTAGGCACTGCCGAGCATCGAGGCTAGCTAAAGCTCTGTTCTTAAATTAACGCTAACGTTAGCTTGCTGAAGCAGAGACACCTCGGATATATAATCAGTAACTGTGGTTTAAAGGTGACAAAGCAGGTCAGCATGTTAGTTGAATTGATGCTGGTAATGCTTGTGGGCTGAGCATCGGGTCTGACGAGCTGTGAGATAACTGTCGGGTACATTTGGTCCATGAAAGATGCCAGACATTAAATGCAGAAACATCAGATGGTTGGACCACCGTGTTAACCTGTTTATCTTTAGACTGTCATAGAGCTGAACATGTCAACAGAAACACACAAGTCTGCCAATTTCTCCGTACACTGTTCGGTTATCTCAGCTGTAGCTATCTCTGCGACTGGTTTTCATAATTAAGCCGTTAGATGAAGTTCAGAGGATAAACATCAGCTATGATTGCGACCACACAGATGAGCAACACCATGTCTGCATCCATCAGAGGCAAACGTAGTGGTGTAAACGTTGGCTGCAGTCTTGGCTGTATGGATCGTCTCTGCCAGGCATCTTGCAGGCCTACAGGTGAAATGGACGTCTTCCCTGCCTGCATTGTTTTCAGCAGCATATTGAGACCTCTGATTTCCTTTGTTTCACCGCAGCTTGGCTAAATCATGATCACGATACAGAAACTCAATGTTCCAAAAGTTGGGTCACTTGTTGCATGTTCACCAAAGGCCTCTACATGTCCCTGCAAAGACTGAATCCTAATGCTGCGTTAAATGTACGTTCAAAGAACCGATGGAGCTTGTTTCACTGTACTCGATTGATTTATTCATTTGTTTACAAAGAGACGGGGAACAGGGTGTACCTAAAACCATCGTCCAGCTGAAATGGGCACTAGAAGCCCTACAGGTTTATGATTCTCAGATCATTCGGCTCATCGCAGGAGCAACAGGAGCGAAACTCAACCACTCATTTTACTCCCTTCAGCCCCACATTGATTGAAACAAGCTGTCTTTCTCCCACAGACACAAACCACTGCTGCATGAAGCCCATCTCTCTGCCCTCTGCTGCCTCCCAGCCTCCTGGGGCTCCTGCAGAGCGGGTGTTTCAGAGAGGAGCAGAGGAGGAGCCCTTCAGCCATAAAAAGGTAAAGGAGCCATTACCGGGCTCCTCGGGGAGGCATCGCAATCAAATGACCTGGAACACTTTTAAAGAAGAGTCTCAGCTGACTTCTTCAGACAGATGCTGCTGAACAAATCTGTCACCACGAGGGGCAGATGGTGTGAAGCACTGACACAACCTGTGTGTGTAGGTGTGTGTAAGTGTGTGTGTGGCTGAACGATCTGTGTGAGTTTGATTCTGTACAAGTGAAGGACAAAGGCACAGATTGACAGAGCAAGTACAGGTAGGGGTGGTGTGTTAAATTAAGGAACACATGATCACGAACGATATTATACATCAACACTGTCCTAAAAGTTCAGTACATTGCTTTACAGTGTTCGTACAAGATCTGTCAGTGTGCAACCAATCAGACGAGAGCTCCGTCTGAGCCTGACAGCGTCCTGTGATGGAATCTAAAGCCTCCATCTTGGTTTCGTTTGCGAGTCTAAAAGGTTTCCTGCACCCAAACACGTCCGGTTTCTCTCTGTTTGTTCTCCAGTGGAACATGATTACCATTGTTTAACTGGAATACAGAATCAGTCTTTGCCAATATTGTTGTATTCTCAGGACTTTGCTACCAGTCCTCCAACATTGTCTACACAGAATGAGTTTGGGCTCAGCGCTGAGTGTTGGCATCCCGCACTGTGGCAGCTGCTCAGAGCGCGATACACAACGTATAGCACGACTGCATCGTGAGGCGGTACGCAGCCTGCTGACAGCTGGGCTGATAAAAATAGAAGTGTACCTTTTCTATCACGCTCGTATGAGACAGAGGATGGAGAAAGTGTCCGGTGTGAGCGTACAGAGTAAATCCAAACTAGAAAACTTTTGGAGGGAGGAAAAACACCGGCTGCTCCGGCCTCTGTTGGTGGCCCACAACGAGCATCACAGCTACAGCAGGTGTGTTTTGTTGTCCTTGTGACCACGCTACGCTAACAGGTACTTTACACCATCAAACATCACTGCTGCGCCGAGTGTGGAAAACGCATGTCGTCACCACTAGTTGGCCGGCTGAGGTTACTGTTAAAGAGGACATCCTTGTGTAATCGAGGGTCCGTGGTGTGACCATGACTGGCCTCAGGACTTCACCAGTGTGTATGTGAGCTATTTCTGCATCCGCCTGTGTGCTTTGTGGGTCTCTAATGACTAAAAGCCACTCTGTAATTGCCGCGCCGGTGCCCAGGGAGTCCTGAGGAGAGAGCGCGACTGTGTGTGTCTGAGACAAAGGTTGACAAATGGACATTTGCAACACTAATGGAGCAAAAAATGTGCTTCTAATTATATGAATTGACCATCACAAGTTCAACAGCCTCGTTTTGGACCACACAGCCATGAAAACTGCAGGACGAAGGTGATGTGGGCGTGTCTTCAGGCGGCTACTTTTAATTGGACTAAACTGAATCCAAGGGCACCTTCCCGAAAACAGCCTCTCTCTCCTCGTCCGGCTCGTATCTGCCGCCCGTCTTAATGTCTGAAAGTGTTTTTGTGGGAAACTTTTAAACACTTTCTTCTCCCTAATCCTCCCTCGCTGATTTTAACAGATCTGACATGACACGACTGCTGCTACGTTAGGTGGGAAATCCTTTTATCAGCGCAGCCGAGCGTGATGAACGCGAGGAATGATGTGTGTAACGAATTAGGGGATGGTTGGAGGAATTTAGGAGCAGGGAAGAAGGGATGAAAGAAGGGAAGAAGCAGCATGTCAATGGATGAGCGAAGAGGAAAGAAGATGGCATTTAAGCAAATTTAAAGACAGAAAGAGGACACAGGAAGGAGGGGGAGGAAAAGAGAGGACAGGAAACAAACTTCTGAAAGAGTCAAAGAGAAGTGAATTACTGATTGAAGGGAGGATGGGAGAAAAAGAGAGAAACAATCAACTTCTCTTTCTGTGAGGCTCGATCAGACTCTGGTGGACGGCCAGTGTGGGGGGGAATCGCCATCAGCCAATTAGCTAAATGCTGGTCCATGTTGGCCGAGGGAGCCGACTATTGTTTGGATTTTTTTGGCTAAAAATAAGTTTGGACAGGAGAGCGGTGAATTGATTTTGAGCCACATCAGCCAGTTTGTCCAAAAGGACAAGAAACGTTAATTTGTCAGCCTGCCAGCACACAGAGAGGGAGGCTTTGTGTAGCATGTGTTAGGAACTAGTTTAACATGGAAATCTAACACAATCTAATAAAGACTTTGATTTAAAAACAAAGAAGGCAGCTTTTCAATGTGGCGTTAAAGACCCGTTATCCTTAAAAATCCTTTAACACAGCACTACATGACCCAGCATGCACCTGAAGCCCTGAAGCTCAGAGGGATTCAGCCATCATACATTTTAATGTTCTGTTCACACACTGGCACGCCCAGCAGCTCATACGACCACATACAACCCACAATTTCCTTCATGTGGAACAAGCTTCCTAAAACAGTCACAGTGTGATGAGTTAAGGTGCCACAAATCCTTAAAGACCCCCTCCAGTAAATATCCGGTAAACATCTCCATGTGGTGTTCTTCATGAGCTACAAGACACATCAGGGACAACATCAGCGTCATCTCCACGGCTGGGCCTGTCTGCTTTTAAACTGCAGTGTACCAAGGACAGGCTCAACAACACGTTTTCAGATTGGCAGGTTTGAGACGTCACAAACCCAAGGAGCCAATCCCGTTAATGGACGTGGTGACGCTGTGCATATCATTATGTGTAACCTATGGCAACCACTTTGCGAGCCAGCTGTAACCATCATCGTAACGTTTGCAAACTCATTACTGATGACTAACGTTAACGTTACTAATACTGATTGCTACATTTCAAGCTAGCTAAGTTTTAACAAGTTGCCACTAAATGATGGCAGAGACGTGTTTTGGAGGGGGCGGTTAGAAATTTGCGCAGTGGGCGGGGCCTATGCAGATTCAGGAATTTTTAATGAGGCAGAAGGAGGAGACGCCTTCGGAGGAACATATTTTGCAGAAAAAATATATCAGACACAGTTCATTATTTCAAGCAGAGCATTTTGTATGTCTTAAAACACGACTGGAGCTGCTCTTTAACTTCTTAACCTTGACTCAAACTCCAGTCCACTGGGTTCAGGTCTTGTGTTTACTTTACTGATCCACCGTCCTGGAACGACACACCAAATGGTCCTGACTTGTGTCTTTGCTCCTGTCAATTACTTCGACAGATAGAAGTCACCAGCTGAAAAGTTATGTAGTTTAAATAACTCTTTCTATGCTAATTATTTCAGGGCAGGTTGTTAGCAAACAAGTATTATGTCCTCATTGTCGTAACCACTGTTTTTGGATTTGAGTGCACCAAAAAGTCTGTATGGGTTCACTGTAGGTCCAACTTTACCTTCAGGTTTTTCTTCCTAATACGTTTGGCTAACCCGGGAGTTTGTTTCAAACCTGTCTAACTGAGCGGACGTTTTTCTTGGCTCATTTTTAGTGTTGTCCAAAAGTAAATAAACTTCTATTGTTGACAGAAATATGTAAATGAGTTGTGTTTAACCAGTATTAGTTCAGTCCGGGTGTTTCAAACAGACAGAAAGTTATGTTGAGGTACTGGTTGACACACCTCTCCATCTTTGGACTCCAGTCTCAGCTCGTTCCTGCAGATGGCCTGGATGTCTCCGGCCTCGGCCAGGATCTGGATGCCTTTGGGAGCCTCCATCAGTAGAGAGCGAGTGGGAGACTCCAGCCTGGGAGGAGACAGAGACAGTGACAGCTGTGTGAGTGAAGAGCGAGAAAGTTTAACAAGTTTGAGCTCCGAATACTCCCACAGATTTCTGTTTGTTTTGATGCTCAGGAGAAAATGATCTCAGGTCCATTTATTAAAATTCAAACAGCCTTATTCTGTCAAGGTCTCGTAAACAAACGTCAACTGTTTCAGTAACAACAAAATAAACCTCCTCAGGTAATTTCTGCTTTTGTTTTCACCACCAACTGAATGGTAATGATGTGCTGCGATAAGCCTCATTTATTCATCATCAGTGCATACCTCAACAGAAATACATGATTCATGTTTTATCCAATTCTATAAGTAAACATTTAATTCATTCATAGACACACAGTACACACACACACACACACACACCCTTAATGACCCCCCCATGGCTGGAGAATTGACTGAATCTGACACACAAGCGTTACAGCCCACCTGCCTGCTGCGGCTGCTAACAGACGTGCGTATGAGGATTAACAATCGGCTCACTCCTCTTCACGTCAGAGACGCGATCTTTAAAGGGAGCAGCAAAGGTGTCAAAACGCTTCAGAGGCTCCGGACCTGCAGAGGAGGTCTCTGTTGACTTCCTGTCTTCCTGTCACCGCAGCGTTTGCGGATAAAATACCTGATATTTTCTCCACAGGGAAAGTTTGCACTGATATCACACACGCGCTGCATTCAGCTGGAGGATTGTGAGGCCTTCGTTCTGAACATGCATGACGCCCATCATCAGCTCTAGTCTGCTGGGTCCGAGTGTGTTTGCATATTTATATCACATTTGGATTATTCTGTTGAGTGGTTTATTTATTATGGAGTGGAGGCGTCTCTTTGCTAGTTTTCTGTTGCTTCAGTGTTCATTGGTGGCGTGGATGGATTCCCCTGGTCCACCTCATTTCACACACAGTCTGATTGACGCAAGATTTCACACTTAGGATGAGTTTAATGTGGTATGTCAGACGTGTTAACAATTAGAGTAGTAGTAGTAACGTGCCATGGATGCATAGGTGGCCAGGAGTGAGGGTAAAATGGATCGTGAGACTGACAGGCGGATTGGTGCAGCATCAGAAGTACTGCGGGCGTTGTACCGGCCCGTCGTGGTGAAGAAGGAGCTGACCAGTCAAAGGCAAAGCTCTCATTTTACCTGTCGGTCTACGTTCCAACCCTCACCTGTGGTCATGAGCTTTGGGTAGTTGCCGTAAGAATGAGATCCAGGATACAAGCGGCTGAAATGAGTTTCCTCTGCAGGGTGTCTGGGCTCAGCCTTAGAGCGAGAGTGAGGAGCTCAGACATCCGGAGGGAGCTCGGAGTAGAGCCGCTACTCCTTCGCATCAAAAGAGCCAGTTGAGGTGGTTCAGGCATCTGATCAGGACACCTCCTGGGCGCCTCCCTTTCAAGGTTTTCCGGGCACACCAACTGGGAAGAGACCCTGAACTCGCTGGAGGGATTGTATGTCCTACCTGGTCTGGGAACACCTCAGGATCCCCCAGGAGGAGCTGGAATATGTTGCTAAGGAGAGGAACGTCTGGGCTAACCGCGACCGGACCCCGGATAAGCAGAAGAACATGGATGGATGGATCTTGATTTAATTCCCTACATTCAGACTTGAACTTTATTCTTGACAGTTGGACTTCTTCTCCACTTTATTCTCAACATTTTGACCCTGTTCTTGACACTTCAGTCTCGACAGTTTGACTTTATTTTCTACCTTATCTAGACAATTCAACCTTCAGGACATTTCATCAGTTTTAATCTCATTTCTGACACTTTGTTTTTAAAAGTTATTCTCAACAGTTTGACTTTATCACGTACATTTGGACTTCATTTGTGACATTTCGACTTAAAACCCTTCCCTTATACCTCCCTCTAATACTCCCCCGTTATATTCAGTTGCATCCCTTTGTGGGTTACATGATGTTTGCTCCTGTAACGTGTGTGACAGCGAGGGGTGAAATGACGGCTGAAAGCTGATGAACATGGAAGAAGACAAAGCGCACCCTCTGATGAGGAGAGGGAGCAAGTTTCCAAATTAAAACTTTAATCTCTTTAGCATTACCTCTCGCTCTGCGCCCAGCGGAGGGTTAAGCCTTCACACATATTAACAGCAGGGTGTGTAATGTGGTGATTAATTAAACACATATCATCTAATGCCTCTTCATTGCACCGTTTGATTTTCTACATTGTGTTCGTGTTCGATGATAAGACAGTTTAAAGAGCCACTGAACTAAATGGGATTAAACAGTTTTTAAAGCATCTTTGCTCCAAACATATCGAAGCGATCGCTCCGTCAGTCTGGTTTTGCTTTAACAGCTGACACACTTTATTAGTAATGTCACCGTGAGATGCCACCAGAGGGCAAATAAAAGCAGATTTAGAGACTTTTTAAACGGTTGTTTCAGAACTCTGAGACTCTTCTGCTTTGTAAAATAAGAAAGTAAAAATTGATCCCGAGGAGGCTGCGGTGAGAATACTGAAGGCTTCAGACTTTAGAGAAGCTGAAAGTCAGACGGTGTTGTTTTGAGTGGAAGTGGACGGTGGAGCAGCGTGGTGGGAAGAACGTCTTACAGCTGAATATCAGTGAAATCACAATAAGCAGGGTTTTTTTTGCAGGGAGAAGTCAATAACATGGACATGGATTTCTCAACTTTAATAAACTCACGATCAATTAGGAGTCATCGTGATGGTGCACATCCAAAGGGAGACAGCTATCATGTCTTAAAACATCTGCATCCTGCATCACAAGCGAGAAATGTAGCTCAGCAGAAGTTCAAGCAGGAAGACTGATTCAGACTCATTCTCCTTTTAACTGAGAGTCACTAGAATAAACACTCAGATGTCATCGTATGAGGAGCAGGAATGCCCGCTTGTAGTGGTAGTTTGAATTGATGGGGCGAATAAACACGAGACTTTCAGTGGGAGAAATGGCAGAATAAATTTGCCATATTTCCACAGCTAATGCAGAAGCCGCTCCAGAGGCTCCAGGTTGAGCTTCCTCCGCTCTTCATCCCTACATAGAAACACTGGCTGACGATGAGCACCGAAATACTCCGACGTATTCGATGTGTGTGCATGAGAATAAAATAAAAACATCTCTTCCAGGACTCCTTCCAAACACCTCCGTCCTCGCTCATCCTCCCTCTCTCGCCCAGGATGCTCCACAGGGAGTCAGGCAATCTCTCTCTCTCTCTCTCTCTCTCTCTCTCTCTCTCCTCACCATCACTGCAAATTAAAATGTGTCATGTTTTTTTTCCAGTTCTTTCAGTCTTATTTCTTTCTCGTTCAAATATAAACAGTTCTCATATTTCTTATGAAGAAAGCTACGGTATAAATGTTGTTTCCTCTTTCTCTTACATCCTCTCCTTCCTCTCCCTTTTCTTGGCAGCCTTTCATATCTGCAACTGGGATCAAAGGTTAATAACTTTCCACACATCCTCCTGTTATCGCCCGCCTTCAGACAACAACGGAAATGACCGGACGGTTTTGACGTGACAGAGTCTGTAAGTTGTGGGCAGCTCTTACTCTCCTTTGGCTCTTCATGTGAGTCCTTTATCCGTGCGGTCGACGCCTTCTTCAGATGATCTGCCCCAGTGTCCTGTACCGTATGAACACAGCGGTCAGGACAGTTTGGGGTCATACATATTGAAGCTACAGTTAGCTAAAGTGGGCTGCCATCGTGCCTCGCAGCAAATCATAGGTTAAATGGGAATCTCTGCCGGTACGAGTGCAGCTGATTGCTTTGCGGGTCTTTGTGACCAGCTGGGAAGATGACCCACACTGTGTGCCGGGGAAAAGACCTTCCTCTCTATTACTGGGATCAGTGTAAGCTGACGGTTTGGAGGAAGACGAGGGGAAGGAACAGAAAGGAGCAGCTGTGAGATTACAGAGGACAGAAAAGGGCACGGATATGGGATTTTAATTTGCTACTTATTGGCTTTTTCTTTCTCATTCTGATACTGCTCAGGGTGCAAATGCCGCAGGTCACGGCTATCCATCATCGTACTGAAGTAAGGTAAAAAATAAAGAGAGAGACTAGTACAAAAAACAGAATAGAAGGACATCCTATGAAAAAACAAAAGAGGAACAGGGATGAAAAGGAAGATCAGAAGTGGAGTTGGAAAGGAGGGTGAAGCTGGGACGAGAATAAAGGTAGATCAAGGTTAAAGCAAAGGAGGACGAGTAGGATGGATGCAAAGCGAGGTCAGGGTGAGGATGACGAGGGAAGATGAGGTGAGAGAGGAGAGGAGGGCAGAGACAGGAAGAGTTGAAACAAGAGGTGAGGTGGAGCTTAAGGTTCTCTGATGTGTGCTCAGACCACACTGCTCAGGTCGGTCATGTCTTCTCTAATGATTAAGAATCTTTTCTGCGGAGCTGCTGGGACGTTGAGGTGTTTTGGGAAAAGGTGCAGCTGTCGAGGACAACGGGAGATGATCTGTTTCCGAAGTAAATCCAGTTTTATCTTTCTATTAGTAGAGTGAGAGAGATTAGATACCAGGAAGATTTGATGCAGTGTTTAAGGCCAGCCCTGTTCATGGAGCCATGGTGCTTAAGCTTAAAGGTATAATAAGTAGGATTTTCCCAGACCCTTGTAAGACCCTTGTGAGACACTTCCCTCGGCATCTATTCTGTTGTTTCGCTTTGCACGAGACGTTTTCAGGAGGGGTGCTGTCGTGGTTCCCTGAGCCAATCACAGCGTACAGGTGAGTGTGGGAGTGGTTCAGATTAGCAACTGGGCCCCATTCAGACCGGCGACCATGGCGAAAGAGCGATGCAGAGTTGGCCTTCTTTCTGTCAGACAGGTAGGTGCCTCAAACCAGGTACGACAAGCTCGCAAAGGTAACAGTGATGCTGTCGGTGGCAGGTCGGTGGTCGCATGAGAGAGTGAGAGCGAGCTTCTGGTGATGAAGAGCCCAGGAGGAGGAGGAGGGGCCCAGTTTGAATGTGTTGTTGACAAAATGTGTCATCACACCAAAAACAAAGCTAATTTCTTCACATAGTTCAAAAACATACAAAGAAGAAAAAGACACACACTTAGCATCTCTGTGAGGTTGTTCTGAGACACATGGGGCTTTGAGCTAAATGCTAACACGCTTAAAGTGACAGTGCTGATATTAAGCAGGTATTTACTTGGTTCGTTAGCATGTTGGCATTTGTTAATTACTAAACACAACTGAGGCCCATTTTGCAGGTAGTTATTAATCAAAGTATTGGATTAATTCAAATCTTGACCTTATGTTAGAAGTAAAATGAAGCACTGGAAACAGTTTCTGTAACTGTCTCAATGTGTGTGCTGTCAAAACATGTTGGGAACATTTCACACTTGAGTCAGTTGACTTTAGCCTCCTGCTGTGTAACACGGTCTGTCGGTTCAAGCTCAGCGCCGCAATGTTCCCATGTAGAGCGAGAAGACTCCGGGGAACTGTCCACACAGGAAGTGCTGCACTGAGTTTCTGTGAGTCGACCAAAGTTTTCATGATGTGGAAACGTTCCGCCTCTCAGCTCCTGCAGGAAGTCAAACACTCCACGTCTCATTTCACCTTTAGGAAAAAGTTAACCTCACAATTCTTCTCGCTGTCGTTTCCATGACGTATCTTCTGCTTCCTGCAGTCGCTTTCTCTCTTATGGCTTCATATTTTTATTTCTGTTATCTGTGCTCTGAATTGGTCAGAACATAAATCACGGTGCGCTATCACGTTCACACGCGCTGCCGTTACACTTCCACAAAGGCATCCGTCTGATGCAAGGACACATCCTGTTGACAAGGCATTACCACGCAGATGGATGTGACGGTTACGGTTCCCATAAAAAACTGACAGCTCTGGGTGGGATGTGCCGTGTGTGTGTGTGTGTGTGTGTGTGTTTGGGGTTAATATGATATCCACAAATAGGATTTGAATCCTCAATTGCTACCTGCCAAGGGGTTGGGAGAGATTAGAGTAAGATTAGATTTTAGCCATGCTCCAGCGAGCTCGCTCCCCTTTTCTGACATAATTGGATAGTTTGTGCCGTATTTCATTCTCAATTGGCTGCTTGTCACAAAAGATGCAAAAACCTCGGGGAGAAGGAAGAGGAAAAAAATCCCCTCGCTGTGGACCGTGACTGTCAAATTATACGGACAATCACATGATGAGGGACTTTGAGGCGTCGCTCAGAAATGATCCGTGCAGCAGTGGAGGGACTTTTTTCATTTTTTTATGATTCGAAATGACGACTTAGAAAAGAAAACAGCAGTGATAGATGAACCACAGCTCATCTGGGCGCTCACTGAAATACTGTTATTAGATATTTGTCATCAAAGTCTGTCTACGACCTCTAATTCCCGTCACGCCTGTCTCTGTCACATGAAGCTCTCTCTCTTTTATCCTTTTGTCTCTTTTAACTCTCGTACCTTTCTAAACAAACGTGCTGTTCTCTCTCCTTTTGTCCTCCCTTCTTTTCTTTCTCGTTCCTGCTTTTGCCAGTGTCCCATCCACTCTGTCCTTTCAGCCTCTCTCATTCCAGCTCACGCCTTGTTTTGTCCTCACTATCGCTTGTTCTTCAGTCTTCACACTTTGTACCTTTGTCATCTTATTGTAGATTTTGTTATTTTCATTTCACAGTCGTTCCACCGTTTTCTGTCTCTGCCTCTCTTTCAATTTAGATCAAAGGACGTCTTCAGATGTAGATTGAAAAAACAGTCACAGAAGTCATTAAAAAAATGAAAGTATTTTTTAAAGAACATTGAGGTCTGTTTGAGGTTTCTGCTTTAAATTCCTGTGGAGCAGGTTTCACACTGGGGCTAGCTGTTGTTTCACTGTGCCTTAGCTGTTGGGGCCGTGGGGTTTTAGGATCAAGCTCTATGACCTCTGGTTTCAGTGTTTCTGTAGGTTTAAAGGCATGACTTGGTAGTTTCTATGATGTTCCTAGTATGCAGGGCCCAGACACAGATGTACATGTTGTACCAGATATTTATAACACAGCTAAATGAAGCTGCTAATATATAATTGTTTTAGAAAACAGTTGTTTTTAAAAAAGAAAAGACCGGACTGATGGCGAGAGACGTGTTCTTCAGGACATAATGATGTCAAATTGAAGTTTGCCCTTTGGGGTGAGATTGTGTCATTATTTATGTGTACGACCTCTTCAGTTTTGGCCAAAATCATTTTTTGAGAGGTCACAGTGACCTTGAACTTTGACCTTTGATCACCAAATTGAAATTAATTAATTCTTAAGTCCATAAGGGGACATTTGTGCAGAGATTTAACATGTTCCTTCTTGGCTTTACCGAGATATTGCACTGTCAAGAATGCCTCTTCAAACCTTTTAGAGAGAGAGAGAGAGAGAGAGAGAGAGAGAGAGAGGGATCGATCGATAGATAGATAGATAGATAGATAGATAGATAGATAGATAGATACTTTATTGATGCCGAGGGAAATTGAGGCATCCAGTAAGACATATGAAATCACACATCTGTCAACCCAACCACCCCCACCCAACCACGATACACTGCAACACTGAGTAGTGGCAGTATTAAGGTACGGTGCAAATGTGCACAAAGATTATAACCATAAATGAGTGAGCGTTAAAGTGTCATAATACTTTTTTCTAAGTATTTATTTAAGCCTCAGAAGTCAGTGAAGTTTCCCTCATTCGTAATGATGTTGAGATAGTTGACAGGTTTGAGATCATCGCCTCCATTTGCCTGAGAGAATCCTGAGAGTGTGTTGGAAGTAATCCCACGTTTGGAGCACAAAAACTAAAGGTGGATTTTCCATGTTCAGCGGTAACACGAGGGACTTGAAGCATGAGACAGCAGAGCGAGTTTGGTCCAGTGGTCCAACTTTGTTATACAGAATACAATGATGAGTGTTGCAGGGATCTCCGGTTCTGATTCTAAGAGCAGAGTGATAAACCGAGTCAAGTGGAGAGTGGAGGCGGCAGCATGTCTGTAGAATATGTCACCAATATTACTGCTTTCACTGTTAAACCAGAAACTATAACACAGGTGAAAACTTTAAACATTAAAGGTGCTGCAAACTGTCACATGTTCCCATTGAGTCTGGTCGATTAGACTTCTGCAAGATGTCAATAAAGCCTCCGCCTGCAGACCTGAGAAGAACTCTAATCAGGTAGTCAGTGCAGCCACATGTGCATGCTGCAAGCTGTGAAGTCAAGAGGTTCAACACTGATATTATGGTAAGTATCCTGATATATGGAACTACATTTTTCTATGCACAGCCTGTTTTCTTGTACCCTTCTCAGTCGGTCGGACTCTGTTATAAACATCCCTCACTCTCTCCTCTCCGGTGCCATGGGTCTTTCTCTCTCCCTCTGCTCTGATTGACTGTCATCACATCTGACAGTACAAGCGCGAGAAAGATGATAAACAAGACATTTACACCAAGGAGACATCCTCACACACACACACACACACACACACAAATGCACAGGACACAGCGGAGGAACACGAGGCAGGATGCAGCCACACACAGCCCGTCACAGCTGAATGTGAATGATATCTGTCATGGTGCTGATAACTCGAGACACCTGTCTGCCTTAAAGGGACGGTGCGCCTAAAATCTTGAACTTAAACCATGTTTAAAAGGTGGCTGTTATTTGTTGTGTTACTCATGTAAATAAACAGCTAATAAAAATGTAAATATTTTTACAGAATCTTTGGAACTTTTCTTACTTTCTTTCAACTTAAATCCTGTGTGTGTTTCAGTGAGTGATTCGTCTGTTGGGGCTTTGATGTCTTTATATTTTCTATGAGTGTCAGCATTTTTTTGCATTACATTTAAAGGAGCGGCGTTAGTTTCGCTTGAAGATGCAGAATAGCTTCATTACTTCTGTTTACACATTCATGAAGGGCTCATTTGCAAAAAGAGTTACCTCTATTTTTATGTATTTTCCTGAATCATGTTTTTATGTGCAGTTAAGGGATATCAATCAAACTGCTGTTGGTTTGTTTCAAAAAGTTATACATTTCTTTTCATAGATCATAAATCATACATTTTAATCGGTTTATTGATTTCAGGAATGCCGCTTATCTTTCACAAATGAACCCTTTGTACTCTTACATTTGCGTTTGCTGTTCTCTATGCCGATGTATGCGTTGTACTCACCTCAGCTCTTTGAATGGCTCAGCCCTGACATGTGGCGTCTCCAATGATTTGCTGAACACGGCTCCTTCGGCCCCTGAAATCACAGAACACAACCTCAGACAGGGAGCCGCCGTCGATTGAAACCACCAACCCCTCCTGCCCGATCAATGGACATAATCTCTGCAGACTCTGACGATCTATACGGCTCTAGTCAGCGTGCACTGCGGGCCTCTCTGCTCCCCCTTGCATCGGTGATAACATGGCCTCACACACATTTAATAGGGATGAACACTCAGCTTGTATATATATATATATATATATATATATATTATATGAATATTACAAGCTGAATTTTTAAACTAAAAATGTTATTTCATTGGGAAGGAAAAGAAGAACAAGTTTAAATGCTTCTATAGCGACTCAGAGAAGTGAGAGTTCAGAGAAACATGAATTAAAACATGCTCTCTCCACTGTAGCAGACAGTCTTTGCTGCTCGGCAGACTGGATTTCAATCTTGCATTTTTATTCATGACCTCCTGTAGGCGGTGAGGGGACTCACAAAGAGGGTTTACAATAAGAAGCAACAGAACAATTGTGGGATAAGATACAGTACGTGTCGTTTGAAAAGAACATCTAGGCCGGTTCCTTTTCAAATAATCAACAATAAATGGGTCAACGCAGAGTCTCATACGCAACATTTGGTTGCCTAGAAAATGCTAACTTTCTGAATGGTGGTTCACACGTGTTCGTCAAATCTTCAACTTGTGGTTGTGGCCGACTCGGCAATTAATTATCTGAGGATATCATCCAGGTTCCAACATTTTATTGGTCATTTGGCCACTTTCAGTCATAAGGTCAATGTGACCTTGTTCATTCATGGCCAAGGTGGTCAACCTGACCTCATGCATCATCCATGGTCAGTGTGATCTCATCCACTAACCAGGTAAACATGACCTCATGCTGCAAAAAGGTCACCTTGACTTCACCCCCTCACCAGGTCAAAATAATATCATGCTGCAAACAGGTTTATCTCATCCAAAAGTTATTTCATCCTCTAACCAGGTACATGTGTCCGCATCCCGTCACCAGGTCAGCATGGCCTCATGCTGCACAGATGTCAATGTGAGGTTATACTGCACACAGTTCAATGTCATCTGATCCCCTAAGGTCTAAATGACCTCATCCCGTCACCAGGTCAGCATGGCCTCATGCTGCACAGAGGTCAACGTGAGGTTATACTGCACACAGTTCAATGTCATCTGATCCCCTAAGGTCTAAATGACCTCATCCCGTCACCAGGTCAGCATGGCCTCATGCTGCACAGAGGTCAACGTGAGGTTATACTGCACCCAGTTCAATGTCATCTGATCCCCTAAGGTCTAAATGACCTTATCCCGTCACCAGGTCAGCATGGCCTCACGCTGCACAGAGGTCAACGTGAGGTTATACTGCACATAGTTCAATGTCATCTGATCCCCTAACCAGGTCAAAATGACCTCATCCCTTCACCAGGTCAGCATGGCCTCACGCTGCACAGAGGTCAACCTTACCTCATTCCCTCATTAGCTCAACATGACCTCATGCTTAACTCTAGGTGAAAGTGACCTCATCCCATCACCAGGTCAACGTGACCTTGTGCTTTACTTGGATCAATTTGACCTCATGTCCTATCAGGTGAAAGTGACCTCATGCATCATCTATTGTAAACATGATCTTATTCATATAATAATGCAATATTTCAGTTAGAACTAAGTCATTTTGTGGCAGGTTGTTGCTGTCTGTTCTTAACAAGTTACAAGAACAGACTGGCTCATATAAAGCTTTTTTGAAACCCAACCGGAGGTAATTTCTATAAAAAAAAAATTGGACATGTGACATGTAAAAAATGATGGAGCATTATGCCCCAGAATTCATCCAGATGAATGCAGGGTTTTGGTTTTGGTTATTGCTGCTCATGTATAGTTCACGACCATCACCAATCATTGAGATTATTCCTGCAGGGAGTTTCTTCTGTGCCTCGTGTGTCTCTGTATTTCATCACCTCTGAGATACTCCAGGCCACAACTGATTATATCTGCCCCTGGTCTGACTGCTGCCTCATAAACACAAACACACCGATACACACACATACCCTCGGATGCACATGGACACACAGCTGCTCACACAGACACATTAATCTTTAATGGCATCATTTATTTTCTCAGCAGACCCCCCAGCCCCCCACGGGTCCATGAACATGTCAGCACAGTGACGTATCGCTGCTGTCTGCTCAGTATTCATGCGGAGCCTGATCAGAAAATCTGATAGATCAAGTTTTATTCACAGACGTGGCCATGAATGGAGCCGTCACACTCCGCTGCATACAAATAAAGACAGCGGGGAGAAAATATAAACATCCGCAGGGTCACAGTGTCAATAATGTTTGACATTTAATGTGAGTGAATGTCTCGTCTTTAAACTCTTCATCAGTGTCTAACAGACAACGAGAGCCGGACCAGGACAGGAGAGTTCATGCGGATGCTGAGCGCAGTGTTTGAAATCTGATGACAACAAACACAAACACTTTTTAAGGATGTCTGGACTTTCACTGTAACAAATTGTGACCAAGAGTCACCAGATATTTGGCTCAGTTGTCATTTCAGCAAACTGAAAAACGTCCTGTATTCAATCTGGATGAGTTCAGTAACATTGTGCTGTGTTTTGTTTCAGCACGCCCTGCACACTAGAACCTTGGATCCTGCAGCTCTGAGAGTCGGCTGCTGCTGCTACTTTTCTGTGGACCGATCTTCAGATGAAAACATTTTCCTTTCGAAAGATGAATGAATCTTTTTTCACTCATATCTGTAAAACACATCATACTTTTGAATCATCAAGCAGAAACTTACGTTTCTTAAATATTCCAGTTCTGTCAAAAGAAAAACCTGTGAAAGAAAAAGTTTTATTTGTACATTTTAAAAATAAATTCTGTATATTTAAAGCCAACAGTTTTCTACCAGCTGTTTACTGATGCAATTTCATCTTACAGGAGATAAAATGTTGGTTTGAATACAATAAAATGATGCTGATTTTATCCTTCAAACTATCGAGTGGAGGCGGAGTGACAGCCACAAGCAACGTACACAGCTTTTTGTTCTTTTTACTCTGAGAGCTGAGATTTCCAACGTGAGGCTTCTGTTTAATCTTCACTCACTTTCCTGCAGGAGCGAGGCAGCAACACGCAGCGAGGCTTCCTCTCCACTTTACATCCTCCTCTCTGTACTCCGCCTCCAACCATCACAGCTGCAGGTATTTAAATGCCACCCGAGCTTTCGGGAGATACTGGAAATACGTATTGTTGTTGTCTCTGGCGAGCCGTCATCTTTGTGAAAACATCAGAAATTCGCTTTTAAAACTTTAATTGTTGCGTCTTATTATAAACCTTTATGTTCTGAATTTCATCTCATCAAACAGGCAAAGTTTACACAGGAATTCAATCCATTTGAATAAAAGAAGTAAAACAATTGAGGGAAGAGAAATGGCTCCACCTGTAGCAGTCATCAAGCGCAGAGTTAACTCGCCCTCATTGGCCACATAAGATATTTTATGTCCCTGCTTATTGGCATGTTTAGCAGTTATGAAGAACAAGCAGGAAGAACGAGCAGGATGTAAATATCTCCAGAAATAAACCATCAAACATCTGTTAATTAACAGTGTTATATTCTGAATCCTGTCTGTATTGAGTCGAACTCCTTCTGCCATTTCAAAGCACTTTGTTATTCAGTCTGATGTGGTCATGCTGGCAGAGATTAGAGCAAAACGCTGACAAACATAACATCTGACGAGGAGTGCATATTATGTGTGAAAGCTTCAAAGTGTTACAGGGTGAGAGATGTTTGATTCACAGCCTCAGAACGCTTTGAAACACACTTAGTCATGGTCATTGATCTGCACATGATGCTTTGTTGATCTGATGTACCTGAATGCATCAGTTTACTCGTGCTGAGCTGCTGTATCGACACGACAGTCAATCACAGGCGCTGGGCGAGTGCGAGCAGAGTGGTGCTCGGTCTTTTTAAAGCTATATGCTCGTACTTCATCACAAACAAGTTATGGAATAAATGTCATACTTCAGCTGATTTAGGAACTCAGGATTTCACAGTGTTTTACAGCATTTTTTTATACTATCAGATTATAACCTTCAAACCTCAGATGGTAAGTTTGGGTTTTAAAAATCTAATCTAATACAAGCATTGATTTATTTTGCTTCCATAAATCCACGACATTTCGGCTTTCAGACAGACTTCCTTCAGAAATGGCATCCATCAAAACTGGCCTTTAGCAGTGTCAGTTGTGCAAGGAGCTAAATGTTCATATTAGCATCCTTATGTGCTCGTGCTAGCATGTCAGCATGTATGGATCTGATGTTAACAAGATGTCTGGAATCATCAAACCACACCTGAGTCTTCACTTTATGTACCTTTACCACCTGCAGAAACGGTCATAATATCATGTTTATTAAAAAAAGAATTAAACATACAACATTAAATCTGAGTAGCAGCACAAATTATCATCTTGCACCCTTCTTCACGCTTGATGGAAGAGACGTTGTACAAAAGGTCACGCGTCTGATCACTCATGTTTCTGAGCGCACCTGAATGCTGCATCCCCCCGAAACACGGCAGTGAGAGAGACATGCCCGGACTTGTTTACTGGACCTACTACGGAGACCTACTACGGAGATCAGTGATCGCCGACGGACTCTTTTTATCGTGTGTGCGTCCATGAATATGTGAGTTAGTTTTGCACTGATGTTTATGTCACACTCTGTTAGCGTCAGCCTTGGGCGTGAGTGTGTTTTCGGCGTGTTTGATGTTAAGTCGGAAAAATGACGAGAATGTGAGCTAACTGTGAGCTAGTTAAGAGTTATGAAAGTTGTTTAACTTCATTGGCTCAAGTTTCTACTTTTTAGTCTTTATTTATATGTTGTTGATAACTTTGCACATGCAGCACGCGCACACACCCGCGCTGAGTTAATGTCGTAGCATTACCTCAAGTTTTTCTGGGAATCATCGAGTATTTAGGCTGAATTAAAGAGCTGTTTTTATTGGCGGAAAATATCAGCAGGAAAATAAAATCTCTGCCGATACCGATTTGTCATTTTCAAGCCATAATCTGCAGGTACCGATAACGTGCCGATAATATCTTGCATCCCTAACAGGAAGCATCAACAGAAAGTCCGGATCTCGATCCCTTTTACGTGATGTTTTTGCATCTCCTCCTCTAAGGCAATGTCTATTATTCTTAGCTAAGCGGTGTTGTTCTGCATTTAAATGTCATATGCAGAGAAACATAATTGGCTCTATCATACATAAATATTAATGTCACGTTCATCCCAGACACGTGAGCATACAGCCACACAGCCACTCACTAACTAACCGACTGTATGCATATTTTATGAATGCATGGACACGATAAAAACATGTCCAGCTGGAAGATATTAACCACCAGATACATGTGCGTCCATTAATTGAATCATATTTAATCCACAGAGTAAATGGTTTGTAACATAATCACGACCACGCCGGGCCTGGAGCTCCTCTGATTAATTCACCAGCTGTGTAAAAACACTGCAGACAGAAGCTCGACGAATCTGTGAAGCTGTTTGGACACCTGAAAAATTATGACCGCTGACTTTGGACGTCTGACTGCATGAAACCACCGCTCATCCACTCAGAGAAAATCCCTCTCTCAAGCTGTTAGATCAGAGCGATTTGTGAGCTTTGGTGTGTTCCACGGTGATTTTGTGATGAAGTGTTGTAATTTACTGTCATAGTGTTTCCACTTTCCCTCAATCAGCCTCAACTGCATCTGCTGATTGTCTACTTTTCACAGAATGACTTCTCGTTCTATGAGACAAAGGTTGTTGTCTGTGGTCGCAGATACAAAAGTAGAGCATGGATTCTTGTGCAGGTTGACGGTGCGCAGAATTTTTTTAAATTAACCATAAAATATAACGTATTAAAGTATAACTGCTGATGTTGTCCCTGATGTGTCTTGTAGCACATGAAGAACACCCCATGGAGATGTTTACAAGGTTAAACACTTGATTTTCACTGGAGGGGGTCTTTAACAAGTTACTTTGCAAAAATACAATGTTTAGTTTGTCACATTTTTAGCATTTCGGTCATTAAGCAGCATGCTGTAACACAAACTGTAAAATGTTTAGCTTATACATCAGTTGACTTAATATAAACAAAGTCTGTTTTGCGTGGCATTCGAGGGCGTTGGATTGGTCAAACAAACACACAATCTTCCCAGGGTTCTGGAGTCCCAGTCCTGTCTGAAACCATAAGTCAGCGTTGACTTTAGCACGTATGTAAGTTGTAAATACAGTATGTTTGTTACTTAGTAGGTTAGTACTTCTTAAAACCCAAGCTAATCTTTTACTCCAACCCAACCAAGAAGTTTTGGCCCCTAAATGTAACCAAACCTCAACACTTTAAAAAGTTTGACATGTTTTTCTGGGGTAAATGTTGGTGCTAATTTAGGAAACACTTCCGTGGGTGGTATTATAGGGTCTGAACTAACCTCCTATGTGGTCGTGAGGACCAGTCAAAAGATTGGCAGGTTCTTTTACTAACCGTTACAATAGTCTTGACCTTTTGGCTGCACAGCATGAAATGTCATGGGATAATCAAAGACATCTGAATTCTTCCTCTGGGTCTCATGAAGGTTTGTACAATCTTCATGGTGCCCCATCTGACAGCTGTTGAGGTGTCTCAGTCTAGACACCAGACTAAGACAGGATGAATCATCTCAGGAGCCATCAGCGGTCTGAAATCTGACTCATTAAACTGCATTATTGATTGAAATGTAAGAACAGAAATTCTGCTGCATTTCTTTAAAAAAGAAAGAGTGCATTCGGAGTCACAGTCATAATAATAAGACTGCAAACTCCTGCAGGTGAGTCTGTAGCATCCTGAGGACAGGCAGAGCTGCCTCGCTGAACTGTCCAAGCCCTGGAAGTTTAATATTTACCCATTTAATATTTCTCTCTCTCTGCCCTCTATTATCTTCCTCTCACATGCCATCATTGGCTCGTTCCCATTTCCTCTGCTGCAGAGTCTATAATATTCTCCTCTTTTAGTATTTCAGTCAGGCTGGAGGTGTAGCCAGCAGCCTTTTCTAATAAATAGCCCGCGCTCCCTGCTGAGGAGCTTTGCCCTTTCTCCTCTGAATGCTATAAGCAAATCAGCAGCTTTTATTAAGGGCGGCAATCCTCCACCTCAACAGTAAGTCTAGGCTGTCAGAAAGTGTCTGCAGCCGGCGGATTAGAAGAAGTAAAGAGAGAGAAAAGAGATCAAAGTAAGTACTGAATGTAGAAGAGAAGGGGGGTGTAACTGAGGAGGGAGGCGCAGACATGGAGGGAAAAAGCAGAGAGACAGAGAAGCTAACTACGGCAGCCTGGTGACAGACGGATCTATCTTACTCAACTCAACCTCCACTCGTCACATACAGTATGCAGCTGGCGGATTACAGCCCGCGAGGAAAGACGTGACAAGCCACCGACTCCTTCTCCCACACAGCAGGTGAATATAAATCATTTACCTGGGGTCGTATCACTCCCCAAACTTCTGATTTTCTTCTTTCTTCTCTTGCTAAATACGCTGACAGAGCGCAGACACTGCTGAAGGAGTGACAGGCGAGCCCGACAGTGATCGGCGAGAAAGTGAGAGACGTTTTAACAATGCCGGCGTGACACCAGCGACAGCAGATACACTGAAGCCTTCCACAGTGTCATCTGCAGCATCCATCCAGCCTGCACCCGGTGATGAGCTGTCACACTGTGTAGAATAATACAACAACAACTGTGTTTGTGCTGCTCCGGAGGCAGTGCTAGTGTTTGGAAAGATTTGGATTAACAGCTCACATCATATATTTGTCAGGACTCTGGGTTGGGATGTGAGCACAGAAGAGAGCACGTCTGGTCATCATTAGCCGCGCTCACCACAGGCTGCCATGTGGTGTCGTGCTGAAAAGGCCAAATTATCCGTCTCCAGTTCACCAGCCTGACCCCAGATCTGTGCAGGAGTCTCTCTCGCTCAGACTCGGCCTGATTTTGTTCCTTCCAATTTGTTGACATGGAACAAACTAGCTCAACTGTAAACTGTCAACTTGCTTCCCTATCCTCTGATGAAAGTTAGTTATTTATAAAAGCAAAAATACATTAGTAATTTCTTCAAACAGAGGACTATGAATACAGAATCTGTAGGCGGAGGACGTTTGTAGCTGACGTTTTAATTTGAGCAGGCTTTGAATGTATGAAGGTATGATGAAATAATTTCAGTCTGGTCGTTAATCTCTGTTTACAGATTCTACATAGAAATGTGGAATCTGGCAGTGACATGGATTTCCGGGATGCAGGTGTTTCTGTTTGTACTACACTTGTAGTCCGAGTAATATTGACCAATCAGCAGGCTGCGACGTATGCAGGAAAAACAGTCGTGACGACATCCTGCCTCCCATCTGCGTCATCTGATGACGTTTTTGCTTCTTATTAATCTCTATAAACAGACTCTGCATGCTAACAGCTAACAGCTAACAATCTGTTCTAGAGCTAAAATTTAACTTGAGACAAATTCCCTCGACGCTGTGTCAGGAAAACCGTTTTTTTTGACTTCCTCGAATGCATCAGATCGATCTGACCTCCGTTCAACAAACGGGTAAGTTTTCTTCTCCTCTTGAGGACAGACCTGACAAAGCTTCATTTAGACTTTTTTACTAATCTGCATCATGATGAGGTAAGAGCCGTTAGTTAAAGTCAATCACAAGAGAAACAGGTTCTTTTTCTGTAAACAATGCAGCACATGGAAAAGGAAGTCATGTATCGCTAACCGCCGGCTACATGCTCCGGCGTGTTCACAGGTGTGCTCAGAGGCTATATCGTCATCAGACTATAGCCGATGGGATCAGAGATTGTCTGGTCGTAAACCTCGTCACCTTACTCCCACTTCATCTCTCTCAAGTCTCAAGCTGCTGGTCGGACTGTAAACAGACCAGTGGACAAAAGAAGCCCCCAAAGAAAGAGCTGGTGGGTCCTGAGATTGATCCATAAGAGTTAGCATGACCCGATGTGAAACCAAATTTCTGGTCATAATATTGTTTACATATAAAAAACTTGAGTCTCTGAGCTGTGGTTTGCTCCAGCCCTCCATGGCCCGTCTTCAAGGATGAGCAGGGTAGGAGCTAACGGATGGAGGGACGATTCACATGAGGCAGGTTGAGAATAAAATCAACTCTCATTTCTCATCTCACTTTCACAAAACCTGACCAATCAGAGTCAATCATTCATCTATCTCTCCGTCTCTCTCACATTCACACAATGGCTAACACACAATCACCATTGTTATCATTGTTCAGGAGTTGTAGCAGAGCGGTGGTAATCAGTCTGCACCCAGATATAAAGATGATTTAAGGGACGGCACAAGGAGATCATCTGATTGACGCTCTACCTCCTTCAGTGCCACCTTTATACCTCCACTCTGTCGCCCTCATTGTCGTAAAAAAAAAAAAGGGAAGAACAAGCTCGGCGATGTTCCTCGCGCTGCGGTGATAGGTGTCCTGATTGTTCTCTTGTACCTCCAACACCTTCGGATGAGCTTTCAATCAAAGAAGTTGATTTACTTTTTTCATTCCTACCAGGTCCTCTAATGTCATGAACATGCCAGTGGCACGGCTCAGGGATGAAAACGTCTGCCTGTTGCTCGATCTGTTCACCACTTCAGTCCAGGCTGAAGCGTCTCAGCAGCTGCTGGAGGGATGCAGTTAAACTCACGGTGCCCAAAGGAGGAACTGAAATAACTTTTCATTCAGAGGCAACATCAGGTGAAAATTTAAATTCATCCAACACCTGAAAAACTAATGTCATCCCCATCAGCACCAATTAGCAAATGTTAGCATGTCAACACTCTGAGGGAAGATGGGGAAAACAGCATGTTAGCATTGTTCCTTTGAGCGTGTTAGCAGACTCAAGTTAGCATTTAGTTTAAGGTACCTTCGTGCTTAAAGATGACTTATTATTCACGTTTAAACCTCTACATTTTTATCCTGGGATTCCACCTTTTATTTATCTCACACTGTCTGAGCACCGCCGTTTTAGCCCCCGTCTTTAAACTCCTCCTCCTTAAATAGCCACTTTCTTCTGATTTGGCAGCTTGCTGGGGGGCGACAGCGGTCGCACTCAACAGAGCTTGCAGACTCTGTGATCACTGCTTTAAAAGTGAAACTTCAAGAGTAATTCTGAGCAGAGCTTTGAGAAAACTTTGGTGACAGATCAGTTGGATTGGTGTACCCTGCACTCGGCTCCTGCGCCTGAAGCAGAAGACTGAATAAAGAAATCTTCCACTAGCTGAAGTCAGCTAGACGAGACATTGGAAGCAGAGCATTAGAATTGTGTTACTTCTACATGAGTTTATTTTATCATCTGAAACTGGCCACGTTAAATATAAACACTCGACGTATCGTCGTGACAGAAAACAAGGAACTGACTAATAGGTCTCCTGTGAGTTCAGCCTCACAGACCTGCTAACGTCGCTGTGGACGTTTTACAGACTGCTGCATTATAACAGCTCATTTGTGTTTACTCTACATTTTTCTATACGCTTTCTATCATCCATCCAATCCTTATCTATACCGCTTATCCTTGGGGCTGGAGCAAATCCCAGCTGTCATTGGGCGAGAGGCGCCACCCTGGACTGATCACCTGTCAGTCACAGGTGACACAGAGAGACAGACAACCTATCACACTCACACCTGGATCCCACAGGATCCGTGTCCTCCGGAGGTCGCGGCACACACAGAACGTGCCGGAGACGGATCCTGTGGAATTTTAGGGTCACACCTACAGCAAACAAGCATGTCTTTGGACTGTGGGAGGAAGCCGGAGTACCCAGAGGGAACCCAGCACGCACGGCGGAGAACATGCAAACTCCACCATAAAGGCCCACTACGTCCGAACAAGGAACCGTCTAGCTGTGAGGCGACAGCGCACTGCACCACCATGCAGCCCCACGTTCTTGTCGCCACAACAAGAGGAGACCATTTACTGTTCGGAAAAGAAAAGATGCTGTAGTCACTGAGTCTGGACTTGCACTGTTATCCCTCTAAAGCCGCTTGTGAAGACAACACAGTTTTCCTACACTTGCTTTACAATCACTCTCTTGTCTTGAAGGCAGAGAGGTTAATGACAACAATCTCTGCTGGTACCGAACAAACAAACTGATGCACAGCAAATACAGCAAGTTACAAAGTCCTGAGGTGGTGATGGGGAATAAAGTGAGACAGGCAGACAGATGGACATTAACAGACTGTAAAAGATGTCTGTCACTCTGTCTGTCTGTCTGTGTGAGTGTTTGAAGCCTGACACCGGCGGGGCAGCAGTAATGAAGTCCTGAGCCTCTAATTGGAAAGAATGATAGTGAGCAGGATGTTTGATATTCCTCTTTAAATGGGCCTGCAGGGGACGTCCACTGGAAGAGTGCTGGACCAAACTCATTAGCATCCTGTGTGTTTGTGTGTGTGTGTGTGTGTGTGTCTTAAGTTCAGTTCACTTCATTAATTTGCACTTTGTGTATCTTGAGAAAAACATGAAACAGTTTCTGAATTCTCGCGAGTTGTCCTGAAAAAGAGCACAGCTGATTCTGACGTTTTCCATCTGTTCGGCTTTACTACAGCAGAATCTGAGAGTGTTGGAATAAGAGGTTCACATGCAGTTGAAGTATTCAGAGAGAAATGTCTGTACGAGATATGATTTTGTTAAAGTCAGAAACGAAGACGAAGACTTTATGACTTTGATATGTTCATGAAAAGCCTGCATCAACACCTTATGGCTGACTGTGGACGCCGGGTTCTTTCATGCTAACAGATAAATAAATAGAGCCACTCAGGCACATCACATCAACAGCTTGATGAGTGAAGAAAGGACACAAAGCTGTGTAAGCATGTTTGTATAAGCGGTCCACTATCTCAGGGAGCGCGTGCTCCGTCAGCAGAAGCACCAGGAGACGTTAGCTTGACGTTGACTTATTGCATAGAAAGGTGTGTGCAGATCTCAGGGGTATAATTTCCTCCTCATGTTGTAATGAAGTATTATACTTTAATGTTATAGCCCATTAACTATGACTGATATATACTTTACATCCCTGCAGACCATTTTCCAAAGCAAACTCAACTTTAGATTGATTTCCTACCTGCTAGGCAGCCGCTGGTTTTATCTCACGACAGGATGAAAATCAACTCGCAGAGATTAGAGTTAATCTTTTCACTGTCACTTCGACTTTTGGATTTTTAAGTCTTATTTATCTTTTTTATTAAGAAGAAGTAAAGGCTAAGAACTGCGAGGGAAAAGTAAATTAATCTAAATATAGACCTTTAGATCTCTAGATGTCCCAGGACCTAGAGGGTGATTATGGTGGACATTTTGCCATTGGTCAAAAGGCTTCTGAGCTTTGTCTGGTTGGGAGTCCCTCACATTTAATCACCACGAGGTCAGATAAAAGTGGAGCCGACTTTCAAATGAAGCCTCTTATTTACAGCAAGGTCCTTTCAGTGAAGTCAGAAGAACATGGTTTAGAGTAAAAGCAGCTGTACACAGATTCAAGGTGTCCGTCTCTAAGCCACATATGTATTATTTGCTCTCCCAAACCTGATTGCTGTTGGCGAAGGCGGCTAAAGAAGTACCAGGAGTAATGGGGTCTCACTGCTGTAACAGCGACACGAAGCACAGAGAGGATCTGTGCCTGCAAGTAACGGTTAGGGTCAGGGTGAGGGGTCGGTAACAGCGGATAAAAGTGACGTCCTGCACCAAACAGGAAGCAGAAAACCAGGTAGATCGTAAACATGTTAGACAGTCAGACAGTCAGTGGCAGTGAGGATGGAAGTGTGGGTTAGGGTTAAGCTGAAAATGCTAACCTAGCTAACATTAACGCCTAAATCACTGCAGATAACACAAACTACTCTCCACACAACACTCTTCCATGTGAGAGTCTTTTAAGGGAGTTTAAGTTCAGCTCAACTTAAATCTTTCAGCATGTGTTGTGATAACTCCTTTAACCTGTTTTACTGACTGTTTCTGTTGCATTATTTTACAGCTTTAAAGGAGCAGTTCACCCCCGTAAAAAAGCCACTGTCAGTCAAAGCTGGTGTTCTCTGCAATCGATAGAAGCAATAATATTTGAAGTTGGCGCCATAGGCGTGGAGAAAGTTCTACAAATTGTAGAACTCAGTTCGCCCTGAATTGAGGAAGTGTAGCTTAGCGAGCTCCCTGGCCTCCGCCAGATGACACGTTTTACATAGTCTGGCGGAGGTTTTCCAGAGCCCATTGGAGAAGCGGATAGCGTCCTCAAAAGGCCCAGAGTGACACTGCATTCTTTTCCTATAGTGGCATTAGCTCCCCATAATAGCATGATAGGACTGAGGTTGAAAAGCGGCGAACTGGCCCTTTAAGGTCCCAGGTTGTTTCAAAGGAGCTGGACACGTCGAGGTAGCTGCTCTGAGTGGCTGCAAAGAAGTTCACTTGCTTCTTTCACACCTCAGACACCTTTTTGTGTTTAAGAAAGTATCAAAAATCACGCGCAGCCCAACAAACATAAAGTGTGTGACACCTGAAAGATCGGATCCAGATGCAGGACGCATGAATGTCTGGTGTAACCGCGACGACTACACAGGAAGTGATATTTCTTATTTGTGTCATTACCACATCTGCACGACTGATCAAGCACAGACGGACGGCCTCATACATGACATCTTTTTTTAAAGGTATTTATGACCACAGAGGACCATTAGCAGCGTTTCCTTTCATGTGCTTCTTAACTGCGCTGTAATCAGTCCTCATCTGCTGCTCGGTCGATGAGCAGCCCGCAGACTCCGATCGATACGGCCCACCTGCATTTACACACAGCCCGCCGCCACCGCCTCCTCGCTCTTTACCACCCTGTTCACTCTGTTCTCCGCCCTTCCTCTCATCATCTTCCTCCCTCTCTCTCTCTATTTGCCTCGTAAACATGTACAAACAGACTGCATGAGCGATCGATAAAACCCATCCCAGGGTTTTATTTCCACTTCCTCCAGCCAAAATATTACGCCTCCTCCTCGGAGATAATTCCATCAGGAGGTTTCCCAATTGTGACCTCAGTGATAAAGGCACACTCCTCCTCTTTGTCTTCTTCCGTCCTTCATTACTCCTTCTTTAGTTCACCCTTTCTTTTGTTCCTGTCTGACCTAATTCACCTCCCTCTTTGTCCTTCATGCCCTAGTTCTTTTCCTTATTTCACTTCATCCTCTCGTTGTTCACTTCTCTCTCTCCTCTCTCCGTCAACACGTGAACGTGTCCCAATGTGGCTGTCACACTGCTCTCCTTTGCTCTTCATCTCTTTTTGTTTCCTTCCCAACTTGCCTCACCTCCTCCACTCATCTTTCCCCCATTTTTCCTTCCCTCCTTACCTGAAGCCTTTATCAATCCTGCCCCTCTCCTTTCCCTGAGCGAATGTGTCTGGCTCTTCCCTTTCTTCCACCGTCCATGGTACCATCTAACTCCTCTCTTCCTCTACCAGTGTTCATCACGGCCTGATGGCCCATGGCAACAAAAAGTTTCTCTGAGGCAGAAAATATAACAGTTAGGTGGCTCACTTTTGCAACTAAGTTCATCCCCATACTTTAGTACTTTGCCAAAGCATCAGCGAAGGCAGACTCTTCAGCTCTGGAACCTCTCCAGCAGAGACGGAGCTTGAGCAGATCAACTATACACACTCGTTCAGCAGCTGGACAGTGCATCCACATCTGTTGTGGCTCTTTGAAGATTTTCATTTACTGAAGTCTCTATCTATCGCAGAATGAGGTAACACAATGGTGATTGAGCCTATGGCCCGCTGATGAAAGATGATCGCTCGTTGACACACCTCTCTCTTCCCTCCATGTTCCATTTCACCTTATTTCTTCGGTCCTTCCTTTCTCCCTCCTTCCCTTCCTTGTTCCTCTGTTCCTTTGCTCTGCCTCATTCTTCCTTCTTTATATTCCTTCCCTCTTGTCCCTCTCTCATTTTTTTTTCATCCCTGCCTGACATCAATCAGGAACTTGTGAAGCATGCAGCGGGATAAATCAGTGGCGTTTCGGAGGCCTCATGAAGATTTGCTTAATGGCGTTTCATGTCAGCGGGCGAGTCGTACTGATAAAGAACAGCAGCATCGCAGAGTTAGAGTGAGGGATAGAAAATGGGTGAAGAGGAGAAGGAGGGGAGGAAAAAGGGGGAGGAGAGAGAAATATGGTGAATAAAGAAAATCGCCCCGAGTGAGGAGAGTAAATAAAACAAAGTGCAATTGAAGAAGAAAGATTAACAGCCTTTATAAACCCCATAAGATGGAATTTCAGGCCATATGCCACTAAGAAGTTATTTTGTTTATCCAGACCAGAGCCATTGGTAGCAGGGAATTGTGGGTATTATGGAGAAAATGGGGGTATTATAAAGACTTGCAGAGATATTGCAGAGCCAGGGGGAGAGCTGCAGCTTTAACCTTTCCCTGTGGTTATTACACGCACATGTATGTTCGGTGAGTTACTGCCAAGGTGAAACATCACAGTGACACTGATACAGAGAGTGAAATACTGCAGAGCTACCACCGCACAGATTACACCGTTAGATCCAGTAATTTATCGCTCCCGAGGTCTGGGAGCATAAACGGTTGTGGAAGTTCATAAAATGAGTGTAAAATTAAAAAATGCAGGAGGAGGAGATTATGTCCGCACATCAGCAGGTTTAGATTCTCCTTTGATTGATAACTACTGTCCCCCGTGGGCCACCGTAGCTGATTCATGGCTGTCTGTAAAAATGAGTGAGAAAGGAGCACCATTTTTACAGAGAGTGTGCAGCCTGCAGCAGAAGATCTTTGCTCACAATGTCTCATATTTAAATGCAAAAATATGTCAAACTTGTTTGCTGTGCCAGCAGAAAATATTACAGCTAATTAAAGGTTATTTATTTTTATTTAAATACTTTTTATAGCCTTGCACACTAGATATTTTCAAGTGGTATTAAAGACAGAAATGATCACGTCAGAATAAAAAAAGACACTTTTGTTGTTGTGGTTAAATTATCGGACATTTATTGTCTTAGCGAGTGAAATACTGACGTGAACATCGTCAACAACCAATAGGAAGGCTCTGTCCAGCACCAAACAGGAAGCAGCAAACCATGTGGATGATTAACATGTCCAGGATTAATGTGATGTCATAGCTGGAAACTCGCTTCTAGGACACAGTGTTTGCGACAATAGCAATTAGCTCCAGTAAACCATCCATCCATCCATCAGTTACCTATACCGCTTATCCTGTTCAGGGTCGTGGGGGGGGTGGAGCCTATCCCAGCTGTCACTGGGCGAGAGGCAGGGTTACACCTGGCCTGATTGCCTGTCAAACACAGGGCTGACATAGAGACAGACAACCTTTCACGCTCACATTCACACCTACGGGCAATTTTAGAGGCATCATTTAGTGCTACAATTTTATTAAAGCACTGTCTGTGACAGCAGCTGCATTGTTGTTTGAGAGTACAGAGGCTGTGCACAGAGAGTGTGAGCTTCTCTCCAGACTGTCAGTCAGCCGAGCTGCAGCAGGAGGAGACGCTGTGGAGCCTCTGATGTATTTTTCTATTAGCTCTCTAACCCAACCAACCATCTGCTCCTTAAACGTTCCTCTGGGAGAGAACACCCGGCCATCAAGACCACGACGCTCTTACCGCCTTAAAATCCTCTCCACAGGTAACAGCACATCGCGATGTGTCAGCGAGTGTCGAGGAGGAGAAATGTTGTCTGAAGTTTAGAGTCTGCTGGAATAATGTGGTCAGTTTTATGGAAGACAAGCTTCAGAGGATGCAAATGATCAGAGATACTGCCGACCAGAATCAAGATATGAAAGTGTTCACAGTCCAGTGATTCATTATCTGTTAAATACTAAAGTTTGTGAGGCGGGACTTTTTGCTGCTGCGGGTTTAAAAAGTTGTGATTCATTGAGACTTTGTGCGATACATCACGACGTGTCACTTTAGTGAAAGCTGTATTTTTCTCCCCAACAACAAAACCACATAAATTAGGAGTGTGTCTGCACATTTACAATATGTCAGAGCAATTCAAACACCATAAAGTTAATTGTCTAGCAAGATAAAAGACTGCGAGCCAACTGAAAATGTCAGCCTGCCCGCTCCTCTATAATTAACAGGACTGTCGTCTAAATGTTAAATTATGGAGAAAAAGTTGGTAATAAATGTGTTCAGCTACAATCTGTGGCTGCGACACAAAGCAGCATCTCATCATGTTGACATTTTTATTCACTTTAAACACAAATAAGTAGCTTCGCTGAAATGACGCTACATTTATTTTTTCTTTAAATAAAGATATTAAAAGCATTTTACAGGAAGCCACTGGAGGGACGCAAGAACAGGGGAGACACGGGACCGACTGGTTCTAGTTTAGTTTTGTTCTTGCTGCATTTATAACCTTTCTCTTTACTCAGCTTAATCATGTCATATGATGCTCGTTCTGTGCACTTCCAAAAGAAAATATTACAAGGTCCTACACAGAACTTGCAGATAAACATTTAACATCAAGGAATTCACATCATAAACACTAACACTGACCGTCTATGTAACCACTTGTTCAAGTCTCGCTGCAGAAAAGGAAGCAACGTATTGAACACGAGCTGAACATCGTCTCTTTTTAACAAACACTTCGTTACACGGGGGGGACTGTAGCCACGTGGGTCCGTATGAGACGCTGTTTTTCCTCCTGTTTGCCTCCTTCATTAAATGCATTAGCTACAAACAGACTTAAGAGCTCTGAAATAAGAACCCTCCTGCAGGTCTCTGCTGAAAATGCTCCGGGTGCAAGGAAATTAGTGCCATCCGTCTGGCTGCGGTACGTCTCCATCCGTTTAAAGAGAAACGTATACGTTTGTGTCTGAGGAAGCAGGAGAGAAACTCTGCAGGTCCTGTTTACTTTTTACTCAGGTGCTTGACTTTCTTTCGTTTGCCACTTCATCCCAGAACTTTCCCTCCTTCTTCTTTCTTCTCTTCACTCACACGTCTCTTTAAATCTCACATCTTTCTTTTCTGCTCTTCTTTCCTCGTTTTAGCCGCTCACAGTCATCAGACATCACTCTTCACTCCCTCTCCTTCCTTCCTCATTTCCTCCCTCCACCCTCCTCTATCTATCTGTTTCAGTTTGCCTCCTCTTCTGTTCCTCCTTTCTGTCATTGTGGTAATTTCTCCTTAATAACTCTGGTGATTAAACCCAGCAGCAGGAGGAAGGAGGAGGAGGAGGAGGAGGATGGAGGTGCATGTTGGACTTGATGTACAGCTGATGAGGGTCAGGGGCTGGACGGGGGCCTGTGGGGGCCTCAGGCTTTAGTCTCACAACAGGACGGTGAGATTGCACATTAACATGAAATATATTTGGCTCTCCTCTGTCTCATTACAGCGGGTCAAAGAGAGCTGCAGGAGGAGCTGTGCAGAACAGAGCAAAACGAGCCACCGGACACATTTAACAAGAGGGGAGACGAGGAGCCGGAGGCGCTAATGGACGATTAAAACCCATGTTTCAAAAAGAGGAACTGAACTTCAGACAGAATGCTTCATTTATAAATGAGGACAGTGTGTTTTAGAAAAGGGGAGACGGGTTTGGAATTAATATATTTCCTAATTTATGGAGTTAAAAACTGCACAGCCTGCACTGGGTTTGGAAACCAACAATTATAACCATATTTGGGTGATTAGAACATTTAAAAACTAGTTATTTATAGTGAGTATAGAAGGGTTACACAGAGAGGAAGCTAGGACTGGGTTTCAGTGTTTAGTGTCACAGTATGAGATAACAGCATCTGTAGCTGCAGCAGCAGCGGGTCAGAACAGGAAGCTGCAGGAGCCTCTGAGATCCAACTGATGCTCTGTGCTGGATGATGGTGGACACTACAGGGGGAGTGACACAGGATGCTGGTCTGAAAAAGGTGTTTTTAAGATATTTGCCTTTATTAGATCGGATCAGAAATCTGGACAGAGAGGGTGGGGATGACATGCAGCGAGGGGCTGAGGGTCTGCTGCGTCAAGGACTGGGTCTCTATGCTTTAACGGCTAAACTGGTGCCCCAATTTTAATTTTCAATAATATAAAATCCAAATAAAATCTTCACATGAATCCTCACAAAAAAAGCATATGGGGCACCGGATTAGCTCAGCGGTTAAGGCACACGCCCCATGCATAGAGGCAAAGGTTCTACTCCGACCCTCGGCCCTTTGCTGCAGGTCTCTCTTCACACATTTCCTTCACGTGGCCTCGATTGCTCGGTCATGTCCATTTGCCCTGTACAACATGAGGAAGATCAGACCCTACCTTTCAAAGCATGCAACACATCTGCTGGTTCAGGCTCTCGTGATATCACGCATTGATTACTGCAGCTCCCTCCTGGCAGGCCTTCCTGCATGCACATTCAAACTTCTGCAGACAATCCAGAATGCAGCAGCGCGACTAGTCACACGTCACTCCACTGCTCATATCCCTCCACTGGCTCCCAGTCGCTGCTCGCATCAAATTCAAACCCTGTTGCTCGCTGACAAAACGACAAAAACGTCTCCTGCCTACCTGAACGCCCTCATCCAGGTCTACACTCCGCCCCGCCCACTACGCTCTGCCAATGAAAGGCGCCTGGTAATCCCATCACAACAGGGCCCTAAGTCTCTAACTAGACTCTTCTCCTCAGTCGTCCCCCAGTGGTGGAACGAGCTACCAAACTCCACTCGGTCCGCAGAGTCCCTTTCACCTTTAAGAAGAAGCTAAAGACCCAGCTCTTTATGACCTCTGACCTTAATGATGTTGATGCTATTGATGATGACATTGAGAATATTGTTTATGTTGATTAGCATATTCATGATGAGGATGATGACTATATTGACCTTGTTGATGTTGCTGACGATGATCGCCTGTGTCCGATCGTTTGTTGGCTCTGACTGACTTCGTTCCCTCCTGTCTCAATCGTTGCTTGTGTTGTAACATTTCCAACTCTACCCACTGACCACTCCAATGAAGGCAAAAGGCCAAAAAAAAGGGTGTTGATTTCACTTCCTCCCCTAAGACAAACTTTCCTTGGACTTGTCCTCGATACCCTCATTTTTTTCTTGTCTTGTCTAGACTTGTTCAGATTCATTTATTCATTAGCCATCATTTATTCATGTCACGCTCTCTCTCTCCCTCTCTCTGTCCTTCCTGTCTGGTGATCAGCTGATCATGGGTGTTTACTATTTTAAGCACTAAACCAACCAGATTCAGCCTCGACCTCTGTCGACCAATCATCCTGCTGCTGTCAGATTTTAAAGCCGTCCTCTCTCCGCCGTCAGTTTGTCGTTTTAGTCGATCATTGCGAGCCTCCTCCACCATCTCCAGTTCATCAGTGTCCAAGACCAGCGCCTCAGCTCATCCTGCTTCCTTTCTTCACCACCACCACTCATCTTTCCAAACTTATAATGAAGTCTCTCCTGATCTAAATAAATGAAGGAATGAATGAACACAGCACAGCATGCAGTACCTTGATGTATTGAGACAATCGAAACCTACACTAACAGATGCAACATAGCCGAGCATGTCTCTGAGAATCTGTTTCCAGTCTGAAATTCTCTTTATTTCCTGATGTTGACTTCCTCCCCGTGTCTCCCTCCCGTTCAATCAGCGCCTGTTATGATGATAATGAGAGAGCCATATGGCACGCAAACACAAATGAGGGCAGCGCTCGGGCAAATGACAAGCAGCAGAGTATTTACACGACAACAGACAAAGATCCATCCTGACAATTAGAGCAGGACGTGTCGGTGGACGACGCGTGTTTGTCGTGTTCTTATTTGTCTTCCTGCGAACGCATTAATCAGGAGCTCCGCTGCGGCTCGAGTCAGAGCGAAACAAGTGGAGGTGAAGGAGGAATGTGAGGCCTCAATTAGAGTTACTCAACCTCAGGGTCTGGACCTCGATGTGATTCGATCTTAAAGACAAGAAAATGAGTTCTTCGATATGTTTCAAAAGGCTGAAAATGTTGCAAAGCATATTAAAAAAAGGGCAGACGAGTTATATCTTCTTCTTTATGCATCCAAAAAGAAGAAGGGCAGACGTGTCAGGGATGAATGTGATAACAACATCCTCGAGGCCGAACATCACAGGGTACAAAACGAAAATCCAAATCAGACTGGAAACAGGAATTAAATATCTGGATAGATGCTGCAGAAGTCGGCTCAAAGCAAGCGTTTGCAAAACGTTACATTAAGCGCACTAAGAGTGATGCTGTTATCCACAATGTGCCGTGACATTCGGAGGATGTGGCAAGTGTTTCGTGAAATGTATCTAAACACAGCTTCAGTGCTCCTTGACTTTCAGTCCTCAAGTCTGTCTACTTGTGGGACAGATTTTATAATAAAAATAAGGTTCATGTTCAAAGATGTGTCCCGTTTATACTCACAAAGTGACCTAGATGGTGTGCAGTGTGCTTGTCTGGCTTGATCATGGTTTTCGATCGTGTTGTGTTTAGTTGTGTTGATGTATCTGGGTGTGTCGTCACGTTGGTGACTGTGTAGTGTCGACGTTTTAGGGCCTCCATACTTCTCTGACCGAGCCGACTGAGAGAAGCTTCCTCTGGCCATGCTTGAAGACTTCCACTTGTCTCTTCTCACACTTGATTTGCATTAAATAATGTGTTGATATATCTTTCTATAGCCTTTGAATTTGAATAATTGTTCTAATAAATAACTCAAGTTCTGGCGGTGAACTAGCAGCTTGGATTGACGCCATTTTCCCTACAGATGCTGATAATGTCGGTTGGGAGTGCAGTCTAAATGTGTGTTTAGACTTTACATTTTTTAACCGACATTTATTTGTGCAAATGTGATTCCTGTCGTGTTTGTACGGGCTGTTTAATCACCATGCACTGTACATATGTGAGCTGTATCTGTGTGTGTGTGTGGGGTGTGTGTAGTTATCTTCCTCCACACATGTACATGTTTCTCTGCTCATTCATCAGGTTGTCACCTTCCTGCGGGCTGTGAGGAAAAGACAGAAGAACAGAAACATGTTGTGAAAGAAGGCGGGACTGTTCCTCCCAGCGACACCACAGAACTCACAGTGAGTGGATCATGTCCGAGTCCAGCCTTGTCGTTGCCTTCCTTCCTTTGTACCTCACGAACTGATCCGAGATGACTGTCAAAGTCACCTCAGCGTACATGCAGCCATCAGTGATGAAAGAACAGCATCATGGCTGCTGGTTATGCTTCCATGCTGGATGTTATGACTACATTAGTTCTAACTGCACTCGCCTCCTCTCTCACACAGATGGCCCGTTATGAGCTGGGGTAAAGATAGAAAGAACATTACGCTCCTCTACTGCCTATAGGATGCACACGTCCTGTCTCTGACATATAACTGTCTTTGGAAAACAAACAACACCAGCCGTGATCTCTGCAAACAGCTTTGCCGGGGCTCTTGAACACCCGGAGCAGAGACGAGGAGAGAGCACCTTCCCTCCACCGCGCTTACAATCTAATCCGGCTTCATGATGCTGCTGTCTGGATTTATGTCGGCCATGAAACAAGGCTGCAGGAGACGTCCTCCAACCCTGAGGCCGGCCAGGTGTGAGGGACAACAACAAACGTACACAAAACCTGCGACTAAACGTACACACAGAAGTGAGTGTTCTCTTAGACAGGTGTGATCCCTCCCAGGAAACTGTCTTTATTAGACACTTCGAAAAAAAGCTTTAAAGGTTGTGAGGAACTCCAGCGACACTCACGACTCTCTTTGCTGCTTGTTCGTGAATCGCGTCATGGTCCAGTGTTTGCGTTAGGATCAGACAGCACATTCTTTCTCACTCCTTACCAGTCGAATGTGGCAGCTTGGTCAGCGGCCCTAAGCTTCGATATGACCATCCGTCCTCGAGCCTTTTGTATTAATGTTCTGCTGAAGTCACGTAACGTAGTATGAAGAGCGCACAAGTCTGCACGGGGTAGAGGTTGGGAAAAGGCGATGGAGAGATGCAATTTGTTTTACGTGAAAGGGCTTAATTCAGGGTTTGGTTTTGGACGAAGGGGAACTTTTGGGGAAAGTTCTGCTCTAGAGAAAAACCTTGTGAACCAAGAACATGAACCAAATCCTCACATAGAATGTAGCTGAGCGCTAATACACAAGCTGGAAGCAGCTCAACTTGCAGCCTCTCCTGACGCCTTTTATCTGCTGAAGAAACTTCAACCTCACAGCTTTGGTCCGGACTTTCGGACTTTACTCGGAAAGTCCGGTTTGTTTGGACACGTGAGGAAACACGTTGGAACTCTGGTGCGGACCAAGATGAGACAGACGGGGGGAAGCAACGAGGAAACATGGGCTGACCGAACTCGGAGGTGTTCAAACTGTTGTGATCTGTGGAACGACGTCGGTTACAAGTAAAAACAACATTAAAGTCTTCGATCATGTGGAGTGTGATTGATCAGTGTTTACTTCAGGCAGTTTACAGGAAATTCTGACCAATCAGAGAGCAGTGTCCTCGCGGATCAAAACTTTTGGTCGGCTGGTAAACGCTGCCGTGTGAACACAAACCAAACTTTAGGCAAAATGCAACTTTGCAACAATTTGGTCTCTGATTCAGATCAAACAAAGACCCTGTAGGTGTGAAGGCGCCCTGAGAGACACACTGATCCATTTGTTTTGCCTTAAGTGAAGAGCTGAAGAGAGACGGGAAATGTGGGGAACGACATGCAAGCAAAGCCACAAGGGCTGGAATCAAACCAGCGCTGCTGCAGGGATGACTTGAGCCTCCATGTAAGGGGTACACACTCTACCAGGTGAGCTTCAGGGGCTCCAAACACTGATTTAAACTGCTTTAGTCGGTCACTACAGGTACGAACCTTGTGAACGATGAACACTGAAGGGTCATGTTGAGACTCAAGCCTGCAACACTGTCGCTCTACATTGACTTGTGTACTAAGAGGCTAAAAACGCACAGAATCATCCTACAAAGATGACTTGACGTTCCTTGACTTACGAGGAGGCGGCCCTTCATCAAACCATCGCTACAGAAGACATCTAAAACCAGCCAGGAGTCTGAGAGTGAACAAAATGTTTTCTCAGGTTTCTACAAAGCTTCATCTCGAGCTGTTCGTTATGCAACAGGATTTAAAGCTCTGTGATTGGATGTTCCTAACTGAAATGCACCTTGGGAGTCATCGTTAAATCTCTGTCTTCCAGTTTTTACGCACACAGGTCTGGAATATTTCCTGTTCCATGTTCACTCAACACGCCCAGGCCTCTCTTCTCAGTGCAGCTGTGACATTCAAGCTAAACACAGTAAACAGCCTTCGACATGCATCTTCAGAACGCACATGGCTTATGACTGCAGTTTACAAGTGTCCCTCAGTTTGCTTCTCATTTTATTGGTCTGCTTTAAACACAGTGCAGTAAAGATGAGCAGTGGTCTCTCACACACACATAAACAAACACACACACACAGGTCAGTAGTCGCTGCAGTCTCCGGGCTTTAATGGATTCTTCATCATCTCCTTAACGTGGTCAGCTGACAGGAATCCAATGGCAGCTCGCACACTCGCACATTTCCCATTCAGTCCAGATAAAACCATGAAATGTAGGCTGCCTTGAATAAATTCTGCACCCTGACGTCCCCCTACGCAGTAACTCTGGAGTGTCTTTATGGTCTTATTACGGCTTAACGGTGTCCACTCCGAGGCAGGCAGAGCTGGGAATAAAAGTGTGAGACAGAAGCTGTCGGGGGGGATATACGGGCGAGCCTGGCAGAGCTTTGATGGAACATAAAGATGAAGATCACTGAGGTAGTTTCAGGTTAAGAAAGATATTTTCTCAAGTGTTGGACTGCTGGTCGAGGTTACAGCAGACCAGTGTGTTCGATTTGGTGCACTGAAACTCAAACAGGCCTCCAAACATGAATATAATGTAATAACTTTGCTGAGGTAGAACCCAGGTTACAACAGGACCCAGATTTATTTCTAAATGTATATTTTGTATGTATATTATAACACTGTTATTTTAAATTACAAAGCAAAAGAATCCTACTGTTAACGGCCATCAGTCATTTTTGCATTTCATCGTTTGTCAATAAAAAGTCATCACATTTTAGTCAAAACGTTTTCTGTCTTTAAACTCGTTCAGTTATCCTGACACAGGTTCAATCGTCTGTAAAGCGCCCTGATGATGTTCTCCATGGTATTATAGCTCCTCAGCTGAGGTTATGTGTGCATGTGGAAACAACTGGAACGTAACATTACGTATGTAAAGCCACAGGACGAAGCCGTGCAGTTACAGTAGCACATACTGCACACTCCTCTCTCGCCTTGTTTGCAGCAGCAGTGTTGGTTTTTACCAAAAACACTTTTTATTTATTCATCGTGTCTTATTCATTTATTGGCTTTGTATGCCTTTTATTTTAAGAGAGAGGACAGTGGATGGTGGCGTAAATGGGGGAAGAGAGAGTGGAGACGACACGCGGCAGGGGGCCGAGGGCGGGGGTTGAGCCCGGGGCCGCCAAGGACCGAAGCCTCTGTATATGGTTGCTGATTTAACCGTTGAGCTAAACTGGCGCCTATTGCTTTCTGACTGAAGCAGACACCAATGATCGCTCCTTTTTGTGCGGAAGAAGCGTCAGGTGAGCATTTTTTTCTGTGAGTGCGCTCAGAGCTTGAAGCAGAAAGTTCACAACCACCTGTGTGATACATGTTTGTTTTGCTTGCGTTGCTTCAAGCTGCCGCTTTGGTACGTCATCATCTGGGACTGATTCAAAGGGATCTGCACGCACATCAACCGATTCAACCAGTTACACGAATGCATTGTTTGTATTTTGACGACAGATTAGACTCACAGTGGGGGAAATAAGGATTTTAAATGTATGACAGTCCACCATTAATATTTTAGTCTCATCTCGTTAACGACAAAAGTTTTTATCATCAAAGATCTGTTTTTAGCTCGTCAACGTCTCGTCTTCATCATGGAAGACGAACATTTATCATCATCATTTTCTTTAACGAAATGAACACTGATACAGAATATCAGAATATCACTTGAGGTATGTTCCCTTTTGTTTCTGCTCTTTGAGGTAAGCATCATCGTGACCTAACAAACGTTGTGTATGCTACTGCAAAGCTTGAAACCTCGCTTAAGCTTGGAGCTTAAACCAAGGAGGAACTCGCCCCCGAAACAACTCGAAGTCTTTTATTGTGAGTTTATATTTCAGCATGATATTTTCATTGTAAGTATTCAAAAAAACAGTTTTTAGTGACTGTTTTGGCCTTTCATTCATGTAAATAAAGTTTTATTCTATACATGTTTGTGATTGTATCCTAAGATCCAAGGGAGAACTCCAGAAAGAATAATAGATATTTTTAGATTTTGTATTTGTGGTTCCTTGGTTATTAACAAATTCATTTTCACATCACTTTGTTGTCACTGCCCCTCTGCTTGATACCCTCTTCTGTTGTTTGGCTCTCTGTCTCCAGGGCTGCAGGCCTGTTGGTAGGCTGATCAGGAGAATGGGACACACCTGGGCCCGGTGTGCCTCGTGAATTTAAGCCAGAGCAGCAGCCAGTCTTTGGCAGACCTCCTCTCACACACACCTCTGCGGTGCACTTTTGTCATCCACACCTCACACGACTGACTTTACAGATTATTCATGTCTACATGTTTTTGTTGGTTTTGACTATTTATGTTGTAAATAAAAGACTCTCTCGATTAGTGTACCTGTGTGTCTCCTGTTTTTGTTGCAGTCTAAGAGCCGGGCTGTGACAGAATATACATTGTACATTTGTCCATTGCTTATCCCAACACTTTATGAGGCTTTACATTACCTATCCTAGCATTACAGATCCATTTACTCTAAGTTATAATCAAATGTATGAGAGGTCAGAATTCATGCTTTGGTCATTCTCACATTTTAACTGTTAAGACTGGCGTCTCTGAAAAGTGCTTCCGTGACTGAACCTGGAAACTTAAAGTTTGCATAGACACCATATAATCCTGTCCTCACTGGTACTGTCGGGTTAAAGTGATGCAAAAATGACAACAGAAAATCATTGAAAGCACGAGATGAGTCTTGACACAGGAGAGGTTTTTATTGCATTAAGCTCGAAAAAAGGTCCCTGACGTGACTGAAGTTTGAGACTTCCCGTCTCTCAGCTGCCACTCACAGCTTGGGATGGATCCCCGAGTCGTGAGAAACCTTTCTTAGCATTAAAAATCAAACATGAGAGAGGTGTTTTATGGGGCCTCTTAGGGGGCTTATTATTTTTTAACCATAATAGTGTCTCTCCTTATTCACATGTGCAAGTCGGGGTCCTGCTTCACCGAGTTGGGGTTTCATCGAGCTAAAACAACCCGCTCACTGTACGTTATGTCTTACATGTACAGTTTCTGATCATAATCATATGATGGACACTTTAAACCTGACTTAAGCAGCATTCTTGTGTGCTGCTTGTCTTTAAAGAACATTTGAGAAGTTTGGCTCTGCTTTGTTTATCGACCACAAGGTTTTTTTTCTCTCTCAAAGTACGCTGTTTGGGAAAAGTATCACTTTATTGGTGGTGACAAACCTTGTAACAATGACTGCAACCCAGTCAGGAAAGCAGCAGCACACATCCTGGGAAGATTGCTCCTGAGAGGCTCAATTCAGGGCAAAAAGGTACTCTTCTCTCTCAGAGGGACCCAATTGGCTCAATTTAACTTCCTGGGTTCAAAATTCTCCTGCGATCTTTGCAGCATGTTATCGCTCTCTGGTTTTGTCCCATCTATTCTTGTCTTCCCTGAAAAATGCTGCAGCACATAACAAACAGAGAAGCATTAAAAGTCCTCGCAGGAGTTCTGAGAAAAGGCTATTTCCCAAAGGGCAAATATTTCAACAGAGACTTCACAACATCTGAGGCGACCCCGGAGCCAAAAGGCTGATGCGAGGTTAGCTGCAGGCTACTGAGGGGTCCACAGGGCGAGCACAGAGGCAGAATAATGCCAGCTCTGTCTGAGCAGCCGCCAGGAAAACATCAAAACACAAACAGACTTCTTTCATAACAAACGAGGCGAGGAAGAGCGGCTCTGAACTCTCAGGGGAGCTGAACCCTGAGCCCTTTTGGGTCGTGACCCTGTGATGAAGAGGCTGTCCGGTGGACCAGTTTTTCTCACAGCTGCTGAAGGTTGGAGCTGTTTCACTAATGACAGAGAATAAATCAAAACCTGAAGGAAGGAGGTCAAAGGTGCAGTTAAAATAATCCCAGAGCTCAACTGTAGAAAAACACCGAACAAACAGGAGCACGCTCTCTCTCTGTTATGGTTTTTTAAACCTTCCAATTATTTCCTGAAGGTTTCCTGTCCGTCTCCCTCAAGGACGAACGCTTTTATAATCTCGCTCTTCTTGTAAAATTCAGTTTTCGCAGGTCATGACCCCAATGATAGCACAAATTTAGGTTCTAGACTCTATCGCTGATGCTCCCAGCTGGTGACTTGCAAACATTAATGAGGTGAGCTAAAAGAGTTTGACCAGAGAGCTTATTAATTTGCCCTCAGTTTTCTCAGAGTAAGTACAGGACGCTGAGTGCGTTAAACATTAACAGACTGACATTATTTGGCTCTTTAACTTTCACTTCTTTAGCAGAACTTAAATATGTGTTTTAACAAGAAAATACAAATCGTTATGTTGCTGTTGAGAGATAATGAGGTCAGGTTAAAGGTCAATCAACTGTGCATGAAAACCCCATTACCGCAAACCTCCAATTTATCTCTCTCGTGACTTCATTAAATCGGTCAAAACAGGTTTTCAAGGTTCATTCATTCACCAAATATGATACATCATCCCTCCAGTGAGCTTTGGGCCTACTCGGAGCATCTCCTCCTTGTTCATCATGACCATGGACTGAAAAAAGATGGGCGACATGACAGCTCCCTGAAAGTGAAGCCAGACCCTCTCTATCGCCCCCTGCTGACTGGCTGCAGTACAGGTCATAAAGCCCGCCTCCTCCATGTTAACAGATGGGACATGAGTCAAACATGAGTCATTACAGTTAGTTCTTATCATGCTGATTTATGTTTTTCTGACACGTTTCTTTTAAGTAGTTATTTGATACTATAAAAAGGGGGTGTGGCCTCATGATTGACAGCTCTGTGGACAAATGGGGCTCCTGCAGCGTTCTGTTCCCGAGTAGCAGAGTAGAGGAGGAACGGCGAGAGGAGACGTAACTAACACTAACACTACAGTCATTGAACTTTCCATCAGCGTGAATATCTGCTTCAGACCGACACAAGAAGCTGTTCTGCTGCAGACTGAGCCCACCTGAGGGCTCCGACACGGCAAGGACACCTGAGGGCTCAAACACGGCAAGGACACCTGAGGGCTCAAACACGGCAAGGCCACAAGGTAAATCTGTGTGTCGGGTAGAAGAAGGGGCGGTCAGGGCGGTTTCCTGGGGTTAACTACAGTTGTGTTTGTTGTTTGATCAGTGCATCTCTCCCGGCCGCCATCAAACAGACTTATTGCTCTATGTAATACTTCAACTGAGTTCCTGCTTCTTTCCTGAATCCTTACGACGACCATATACGATAATAACAGTCACATTTTTGCTGCAGACAGTCTGGTTTGTATATTGTGTCTCTGTTTTATAGGCTTTTGAAAGCTAGCATATGTATCAGCTTGTACTTATTTTACTTTCTTTCTGTAGTTGCTTTAAACGAAAAACAAAGCGAGGAGAATTTTAAAAGAAGAGGTCAAAGTTCAGCCAGTAATATGAGAAGTAAGCCTTTGCTGTGAGCTGAATCCACAGAGTTCAGGTCAGGGCTTCTCTGCAATCCAAAGCAGTTTATGAAATAACACCACTTCAGAATGTATTTTCAGGCCACCTCTCTCTGTGTCTTTCTCCCGTTCTCTTTGGAGTCCTCCACTTAATATTTCATGCTTTTTATTCTCTTTTACAGTTTCAAGTGTTACATTATACAAAGAGGCTGTTAAAAAGTTACGAGTCTGGCATGGAGGCGTCCATCTGCCATCCGAAACTCTGATCCCGCTTTGAGTGGCTCATCCTCAGACGGCTCTCTGAAGGACCAGAGTGGGGGTGCAGATGTTGCCTCGGTCTCTCTTCTGTTAGCTGAACTGCTGCGCTGGTTTGGCAGGAAGTACTTGGCTTTAGAGAGGGGAGGATTTAACTGTGTTTTATTGTGAAGTTAAAAATCTGTGTAAATGTTTTGTTTTGTATGACATTGATTCGATTGATCCATTATTTAATATTGACACATTTATATAGAAAAAATAGACATTTTCCTGTGTTAAACACTACAGGCTCATCCTCCGGATGAAGACTTTCTAAGGCACACTGATGACATCACTTTGACATCATCAGGGTTATACGCTCAGACGTAAAAAAAAGCTCGTACAGGGCCACAGATAACATGATAAGACTAAAGAGCTGACCCAGCAGCCAAACGGGTACCGCAGCATGTTTTATGTTGGTCAATCTGGTCTGGGTTAGGCTGCAGGGATTAAGGCTGCCACCTCACAGCGGGAAGGTTCCTGGTTCGATTCCCGGTTTGGATCTATTGGGCCTTTCTGCGTGTATGTTCTCTCTCTGCATGCGTGGGTTCCCTCCGGTTACTCCGGCTTCCTCCCACAGTCCAAAGACATGCTCGTTAGGTTCACTGCTGACTCTAAAGCCGTTTTTCCACTGGTTAAAAACCCGCTAACACACGACTTTCTTGCTTAGTGGGAAAGGTTACAATCTGCATTCAGACCCGGGTCAAATGACTCTGCAGTAGACCCGGGTAATTATCGCCTCGGCTCCGATCGGCATCGTGACACAAAACCCGTGCCGACACGCTAATCTCCGCCCCCTTTCTGACGTGATGCTATGCTCCGTTGGTAACTTCAGCGACTCCTCGTCATCTCAGCTACAAACTCCACCCGTCTCCGTCCGAGCAGATTTGTCGGCGCCGAGTTTGATAAACAGACTGAACGAGTAACAGATACAATACAGACCTAACCACTGTAACATCTTCACTGTTCACTAACCCTGTCTCCAGCGCGTTTGTGACGTCAGACGGTGACGCAGCAGAGAAGAGACTGACAGGAGGATACTTCACTGGCAATGGGAAAAGAGACAATCAGCATCTATAAGCGGGTCTGAAAAACCTGCGTCAACGCGCTAATTTTGGTGGGAAAGGGGAATAAAACTGCCTATAGGTGTGAATGTGAGCGTATAGATAAAGCATGGATGGTCCCGGCCCGGGTCTGTTTGTCAGCGTGTGTAGAACCTGAGTGGATCCGAGGACGAGCTCTGATCAGACTTGTGTGAGGATTGTCGCTCTCAGGATCAGATTACCAAAGTGAAACTAAGCGGAAGGAAGTTTGAGAAGTTAAATATGGGCAGGTCAAAGCTAGCGGCTCCTCGTGTGCGTGTGGTCCTCCTTCCAGCGAGGTAACTGCTGAGTGACGGTTTACAGTTTGACTTTTTTAGACAGCACATCGCAGCAGCTCGTGTCATTTCCTTTATCTTTTATTCAATTAATTTGAAACCCCACTAAACTCTACAGGGACGCATATAGACACAGATTGTGTGCTTTAAGTGGCTGCCTGCGGGGATAACGTGTCTAAGTGAGCAAGATAAAAATAACATGACTCTAAGCACGAGATAACAGGTGTTGTCGCTCTTCTATGTGCATCCTTTCAATAGGAACAAACAAAACAACTGTCTTCTGAACTTTTTATTCTCTTTCTTTATTCTCTAAAGAAGCTTTCTGATCTCTCGGCTGATCACATCCTGCAGCTCTGTGTGTTTAAATTCACATGTATTTATCTGATGTCTCTGATCTCCTGAGCAGTCAAAGAGACGTGTGTGAAAGTTAGAAAAGAGAGACAAAAGAAAAAAGTGTCTTCTCTCTCTGACAATGCTTTCCTGTAATCATTCGGCCATCTTTGATTTTCCTCTGCAGAATATGAAAGAGGCCGAGCAGCATAAAGTGGAGCGGTAATTACTTAGTGAGAGCATCAAAGCAGACAGGCTGCTGATAACGTGTCTCGCATGGAGGATGAAGACTCCTCCAATTACCTCTCCTCACCTTTCTTCTCCTCCTCTCTCCTCACTCCTCCCCCCTACAGTCTGTTCTGGATCTATTACAGGACCTGGATTCTCTTTAATGCAGACATAAGAGCATCAAAGGGACATAATTGAGGGTAATGATCTTAATTATAATTACAACAAAAAAGGAAAGTAAAAGAAACATCAGCAGGTAACATCAGTATTTTGTCGTTGCCTAGAAACTTTGGATCCGTTGTGAAAATGCAGCTCCTCTGTTAGATGTGATGCTGTTTGAACAGCTGACATTTCATTTGATGTGTCACCTGTGTGTGGAATATAAAATACTCTGAGCAGCGAGTAAAAAGGCTGGAACCAGGAAGTGGCTATAATCAGAGAGACTACCACTGATGAATTGATAAAAATGATATATGTGATGGACTGTGTGGACTGCGTACATTCAGCTGCTGTGAGGAGCTTTGGGTTTGTGTTGATTTTGGCGCCCCCTGTGGACAAAGCCGTACCTCTTATCTCTTCGCTGATGTTGCCCTGTTCATCTTTAAGCGGTGGTTTTTAACAAAAGTGGAAAATGTACAAAGGCAGCGTGCAGGTAATTGTCTGACACCTACCCCCCGCCAGCAGTCTCAGGCAGTAAAAATAACGTTAGAAATAATCCGTCTTGTCGCTGATGGTCTGGTAAGTCATCAGAATTCATTTCAGTCTCTTTTATAACCAGCGAAAAACTCCTCACAGGAGCTTTAAGGTTATTTCACTGGCAGAATGACAAAGAAGACGGTGTGGTTTTTATTATTTTCTCATGTAACAACTCATTTTGATTTTTCAGACAGATCGTGTCTGTATTAACTCAGCGAGGAGACTGCATCTAGGTTTTTATTACGGGACGAGCTGATGAGAGGGACGGCGCGGGTCAGAGACAGGTGATCCATGCTGTGATCATAGCAGTTAATCTGAATTTATCTAGTGATCCAGCAGTGAGCACTTTATAATAATGCAGCGCAGTGATGACGCTGATCTGTGTGTTTCTCAGGCTCTGCCCCGACACAGAGCGTAAGAGGAGCATCAGGCTTCATGATCAAAGTTTCACGGGATGCGATTTTGGGATTTCACTGGAGATCTAAGTTTGGTTCAGTGACAGAGTTCAGTGAGAGTTGAAAAAACTGTCCAGTCGGATGAAAGGAGAGGCGGGCCTTCTGACAGTAGACAATATAACGGTTAGGTTAATGACAGCTATGGTTCGGTGGTTGCCTTAACAACAGTAGAAAAAAAGGCCCAGCGAGCCACTCTCTTTTTTAACCGTAGGCTTCAACGAAAAAGGCCGTGCAGTGCGCCTCGTGTTTTGCAGGCTGTAGAACGCTCTGTCTGATAGGGCCCTAAAAGAGCCTACATTAAACAGGAGAAGTCACACCAATCATCAACAGGACAGACATAAACCCACAGGACCTCTCTCTCTTCCTGTTTCTCAGCAGAGCACGAGACCGACAGCCAACCCTTCTCAGGTTAGACGAGGAGTAAACAAGGAGAGGTTTGGACGTCACCGTTCTCTCTGACACAGAACATTAAAAATAAAACGGATGTGATAAAAGTCCCTCCAGACGTTGACGATTAAAAAGGTGCTTTGTTAACACTTTTAAATTTGCTACCATTATTTTTACTACGGCCATAAATTAAACATTGGTCGTATTAGCTGATGCACCAACGACCAGAAGTCTCATATACAAGGACTTCCACAATTAGCACACCGAATATCGCTTCTTAACAGGCCCAGAGTTTCTGTGTGCTGTATTCCAGCCAAGAAATAATCCACTTTAATGACTTATTTTTCTAATTTTCTCATATTCAACTGTTTCTTCCTGGATGCCTTTATGCTTCTGTTTGAGTTACTATATCAAACTCGCTGTCAGACTTTATTATTATTCAGCATTAAAGCGGTAACAAGGATTTCACTTTTTTTATTGCTCTGTTTTCACAACCGTGTTTCTTGGCAGCCAAAATTTTGGCCGGAATTTGACAGAGAAAAAAGCCTCAGTGAGATCAACAATAAACCTTTGGCCACTCTCAAGTTGATTTTATTGGAATCGAAAAAAGTTAGATTAAGTTCAAGCATGTCAAAAATACTGTTAAATACTGGAACCTAACTGATTTAAGTTCTGATGCAAAAACTGAAACACTTCATGAAGACCGGTTCATGTCCGCCCTCCCCGTGTCTGTTTGCTGGATGTGGGTGAAGTAACGGCCTGCAGGGCTGCAGCCCGGTGCTGCAGCAGACGTTTCTAAGTCACTGGGTCAGCCGATTCTCCCTCAACAGATTTCCCTGTGAGCTGCACGCGCTCAGACCGGCCTGGAATCAAACTCCAATAAGCACTGCTCACTCATGCGATGTGTTCACGCTGTTTTTCCCCTCAGAGCTCAGGAGGAAAGTGCAGAGCAGCCAACTGTACGGATAAATACAGTTTACAGCTAACAGCACAGGGGTGTTTAAAGTTTTACAGTCAGTCTGAAGGGAGACAAACCTCGGTGCTCAGGTCACAGGCATGTTAACACCTCTGCTCTGGACACGAGCAGCAGGTGGGAGGCAGGATGACACCTCTACAACACAGGTACTCATCATGAACACAACTGGGCTGATGTGGTTACTAAAAAAACACTTTCACACACACATTAAGACACTAATTTTGAGCCAACTAGTCACTCATACACGTTCTTACCTGCCTGTCAGGCTCTAGGAGCAGTTTGGGGTTCAGTATCTTATCTTGCCCTTTCGCTCTCCTGAACACCTGTTAGTCTGTCAAAATCAAGGGCACATCGCGCCGACAGATCACGTCACCGTAATTATCATAATAACAGCAAACAAAACCTCAACACACGATCAGCATTGTTCAAAACAGACAACGCACGATGCCTCTACATAATTATAAATCAATAAGGCAAATATGCAAAATGGCTTCAACAACTCGTTTCCTGCATGTGTGAAAGGTCGTCTGTCTGCTGACCTGTCCAGGTGCAACCCCGCCGATCCGAGGAAGACCTGCAATCAGATTTGATCGAGAGAAAAAAAGTTCTGTGTGTAACTCGTGTGAGGAGTGTCGCTCTCTGGATCAGATAACAGCAGTGAAACTAAGCAGAAGAACGTTTGATGCGACAGAGGTGAAGTGGCATTCAGGGTTTGCGTTCCACCATCGGCATCACGTTAAAGTGAAACAAAAGGGAAACAAACCCAAATAAACTGATTTACAATTGACATGAATTATCACAATGCTTGATGTTAACAAAAACACCATGTCGCACTTAAAATGTAAACTTGTGCTGTCGTGTACATACATGTATTATGTCCGACTTAAAGCTGAACAAATACACGACAACAAGAAGGACGCTTAATGTTCTCCAACACGTCCACATGACATGAGTGCCATTTCAGAAACAACAGTCAGAGCACATAAAGGGAGAAACAAATCACAGAAATTATATCTGAATCCTGAAGTAGTTTGTTAATATTTATTAAGTCTAAAGTTGTTTTGCTGGTGCCTTTCGGAGACAGACTGCACGTGTAGATTCCCGCCCACAGGCGTGTTTATTTCATGTGGACTGACATTTGAAGTTAATCAAAATTCAAGTCAGCGGATCGATGCCTTATTTAGCTGCTACCTTGTCGTTTTACAACAGGACTAAAGTGAGTGTGATCATCCTGTGATTATCTGCGTGTTACAGCTGTTCTCCCGTGTGTCCAACCTTCCTGCTGCCAAACTGAGCTGAAAGAAATCATTAAAAAGAGTATTTTATCTGTGATTTGACCCAGCCTGTTGTCGTATTCCCACAGTTTGTGTTCTCATTTACCGCGTGTCTGCTGGGAGCCGGGCAGCGCGGCTCTGACTGGACTGTAAATAGCTGTAGAGGCAATAATGAAGCCAATGATAGCAGTATCATGGATTTCCAATGACCTCAGTTGGGCCAATTAAAGTTATATGCAGGGTGTAATTATGTATTTTATTGGTCGGGGCGGAAGGATGGGATTGGTAATAACATGTGGCAGCTTTATAAGCCTCCACAGACGAGAGATCAGACAGCAGCTCTTCTCCAGGTCTGATCTGCAATTTCACGACTGCTGATTCACTTGTTTTTGTTGGACAGACAAGTTCATATGCAGATAAATGCTGACTGTGAATGCACACAAACAGCACGTTGGAAGAGGAGAAGTTTTAAACCTGGGCCTCATAGGAACGAAAACGTTTGGAATCAGTCCAGTAGATGTCCTCCCGCGTAGCCGCGATACGGCCGCAATAGCTTCAACATAATCCCCTGGGGCAACTGCATCCGATCAAAGTACGTCTAAGTATGTAGAGTTTGATAGAGATTGTTGTGTTGGTGTACAGAAGGCATAGGTTAGTGTATTTGTTTTATCCTCCTCTGCCTGTTGCCCCTCTCTCTCTCTCTCTCTCTCTCTCTCCTCGTTCTCTCTTCAATTTCTACGAGCTCTTCGTCCTGATACTCTGCCCCAAATAAATAGGGACGGCCATCGAATTCAAATGCCTCGTCTCCTCTATGTAAACAAATCCTCTCTCCAACTCTCACTCACATTTCCACCGTCCTGTTCAGGTAACACCTCACCACCCGCAAGATTTCAAAGCGAGACTTCTGTTTCTGGTTACACCAAAAAGGATCTTACTCTTTAAAATAAGGACGATCTTTGACGGGATCATTTCTGTAATGTTGTCGGACACCTGGAGTAACAAAAATAACTTTTAGTGGACGTACTTTGATCGGGCGCAACTGCCCCATGATTATGCTGCAGCCATTGCGGCCGTATCGCGGCTACGACGGAGGCCATCTACTGGACCAATTCCAAACCTTTTTGTTCCTATGAGTCATTTCGACTCCTGAATTTCTTCTCAAACAATAATTACAATATATTTAACTTGGGATCTACTGTTACATAGTTTGGAGTCTAAATAACAATAACGCTCATAAATATTGGAATTGCTTCAGTAGATTACCTGAGCCGTGAAACAGACCTTAGTAGCCCCAATGTAAACGGGCCTAAGTGCACAAAGATGCATGTTATGCCACTGACATTAAAGACTTAAACTCACTATCTATTCTGAAACGTTGTTAGAAACTAAGAATGACAGACGCCTTATTTGTAAGCAGAAACAGCCCTGACATCGCTCTGTCAGCCAACAGACTTCACTGACACTCAGTTAGCCTCCACTGCTGCCTTGAGTGGTTCATTCTTTGTGTCACTGTCTGCTGCGCTCTGCGAGGTGAAACTGTTTGTGTCGATGGAGTCTGGTGTCTTTGAAGAGAGCGATGCAACAGCAGGTTCTGTTCAAAAAGATCCAATGTCATCAAAAGGTCTGTAGGGATCCTTTCTGTAATGCTGTCAGACACTTAGAACAACAATCTGGAATAAACAAGAACTTTTAGTGGACCTGTTTTTGGTGCATTTGCTCCAAAGGATTACACAGCCCGTTTCATGGCAGCTGGATGAAGCAATTTACCACAGCAACAAACTTTTTAGTGAAATATTTTTGCACCCAATCGTGATTTAGACCCCAAAATATGTGAAATATGTTTTAAAATAATAGTTTTCCCCACTTTAGAGCAAAATAGTTACTCTTAAGATACGAGCCTGTCGATGGACACATTAACAAGAGGAGGTCAATTTGTGCTTTAGTGGGCAATGTGTTACAAGGACCGTCCTTATGAGGCCGATGGCACCGTGTTGGAAAGCAGGTGTGCACTGCAGACGAGCAGCGGAGGAGCAGCCCCGCCTACTTCCCGAACAAAGTATCCAGAGCCATGTAGAGAGAGAGTCGCGTCGTTGGAGGTCCAATATGCTCCATGATCCGCCATTGCGATGTCGCAACTCTCTCTCTCTCGGGCTCTGAAAGTACCGTCACTCACTCACTGAGTCACATACAGACTCATGTGTAGGGCTGACCCCGGCAGTCAGACAAAAAAGCTAAATCACTGCTAAGTTTCTTCCCAAATGACCCTAATAATCTCCCCAAAAAAAGGTCATGAGCTGTTTTCTGATTCGCCACCTCTACAGTGAAAGTTTGGTTACATTTCGGCAACTGAAACAACCTGATGTATATTTAAGAAAGATTGAGGTCGTTATAAACAGACAAAGTCATGTGCAGAAACAATCAGACAGTCAGACACATGAACACAGATTCAAGAGCTACACAAAGAAAAGTTTTAGAAGTCTTCCGGGAGCTCAGAGGGCGGTCTGTGTCTGAGGCGGCGGTTGCCGAGGTGTTTGATGAGCCTCGTCGCCCTGAGCGGCCTCATCAAACGGCTGAGCAGATAAATGGAGTAATTGGCAAATCATCGGCGCCCTCTCCCTCTCTCCGTCTCTCCCTCTGATTCTCTCTACATCTGCTCCCAGAGGACTTTAACTGTTGTCACCCAGACTGACAGAAAGGCTGTGACTTTCCTTTCTTTCTCGCTCTGTCATGTCTGTCTCCAGAGAGGAAACATGAATGCATGATTTGTGTGATGGACTCTTGGATATGCATCAGTTAAAAGAAGAGTAAGAACAGACATATTGTAAGATATTGTAAGATTTGGTTCTCAGAAGAACGACAGCTTCAGTCCGACTTTGTTCGAGTCCTGTTTCCATCTAACAGCCAGCATTGACGTCTTAAAACCATGACCACAATTACTGCGATAGTCACATGGTGCAATAGTCTCATTGGTGGAGGTACAATATCAATTTCAGCAAAAATATTATATAATGCTACTTGAGGTTGTCCATTTTCTATGAGTCTGCAGGTCACCTGCATGTAAACGTGGATGCGACTCGGGTGCTGTCACAGATAAATCCACTTCGACGTGTACATTCCCATTATCAGCTGCACCTCGTCCCCGTTCTCTTCAACGCTGCGTATACCAAACGTTTGCAGAGCTGATGAGCAGTGCAGTGCATCTTATTGATGGCTACACCTGCAGCAAACTCACTTTCAGATCATGTTGAACTTTGTTTTAATCAATCTTTGTTGCGTTATCAGTAATGCAACAAATCTGTCCTGACCACCCGCTGCATGCAGAGTTTGATCTCCTTCCCCTCTTTTATCCCTGTTGCCATTGACAAGCTAAGATTGCATACCTTGACTATTACGTTACCTTGACTGTTATCATATTACCTCCTTCACTTCTTCAACTTGACTAAAGTTGTACTTTACCGTGCTGCTTTCAAACAGTCTCTGGTTCAGTGAGTATCTTTGTTTGCACTTGATTTGTGGAACTTCAGTGTCTATATTTTGGATGTCGTCCTTTATGTTTCTGTTTTGTCTTGATTCCTGCTGCAGATCAAATTTCCTTCAGGATATTCATAAAGTTGAAGCCGAAGTTGTAATCAGATCTATCTGAACATCTCCCGGCAAAATCAATAACTGTTGCTTGAGTTGAAAGTTTCAGTGAAAGAGTTGCTTTTCTCAGAGACCTCTCCACCTATTCTCTCTCCTCGTGAGGTCCCCAGTGATACTCGTCCTGTGCGGATAGAGCTTTAGTCTACTCAGACGTGCTGACGTGCAAGAAATCTTCCAAAACATTTTATTCTTGTTTTTGCTGCAGATCTTTTCAAGCTTCACGTCAGAAATCAAAGAGGCCTCTCAGAGCGTGTGAGCGTCAGGCAGCAGCGATCACAGCAGTCTGTTTGTTGAAATAAAGCTTGTTGTGTTTACTGATGTCGGGATTTGTGGATACTACATTTTGACTCTGAGTTTACATCAGCAGCGACAGGTTCATATTAGAATAGTTTTGACTTTGAATTAAATACAGCGTGAAAAACACGTCCCTCCTGTTAAACAACTCCCAACTCTACCTGTCCCCCCTCGTCCCCGCCCGCCTCCATCACCGCCTCCATCTGTGTCTTCTTCTGTTAGGAGGAGCTCTCTGCCGAGGTGGCTGACAGTAATGAACTCTGACTCAGTGAGGCTGCAAAGGATGTAAATGAGTGTCGATGAGGAGGTGGCTGCTCACACAGAGGGGCTCTAAAAGGTGTGTGTCAAAGGAAGAAAGAGGGAGCACCCACGGGAGCTCTTAAGTGGAAGTGTGCGGCCCAGTGAAGAGGGAGACACTTCAAATATCTGTTTATCAATTAATGAGAGTGAATGGATGGGCTGATGAACGAGTGGGCGGACGGATGAGTGATGGTGAATGATGGCAGATGGAAGGATAATGGTGAGTGATGGCTGAGAGGAAACAGGAACAGCAGGAAGTAAAGACGGTTTTAAGCAGAAGAGGAAGAAATTGAAGGAATGCGAATCATCGAGGGAGTGAAGTGAGAGGAGATGAACCGGGAATCAAAGACATCACAACTTCAGAGAAACGTGTGTGTTGGTCGGCTGGTGCTTAACATCTAGCAGATTCTGTAATTTCTGATATCTTAATTATGCTCAGTGCAACTTATTCCACTTCCCCAGTAATTATCCTGCTGCGTGAGAGGGTGTAAAATATAAGAAATAAGCGCTGATTAAATCTGTCCCTTTGTGACAGGGACGGCTGATTTCTTTAAAACTAATTAATGCTGAAAGTTTTTTTTCTTCAAGTCTGGAGGGAAAAAGTCTTTTATCATATTTAGCAGAAGTATGTGGAAGCTCATATTTTCCATGGTGTCATTATCACCCATCCCCAACTTAAATATGATATATAGAGTCACGCACATGGAAATGAAGCACCCTTTTACTTTAGGATGAATTGCACATTAATGTTTTTCAATTGGAAGTAACTTCGTGCCTGCAAAGTGAAATCCTTACGAAGCATTTAGAAACAAAAACATCAGCTGGCCGTGGCAGTCGGGTCCAACAAACACAGGACAACTCGAGTTTGTGTCCAGTGCAGGGACAAAAAGCAAAGTTTAATCATTTAGATGATGTGACCAAATTTCAGCTTTTATAGTTTAATTTCTATTCTGTATTTTGGGCGAGGCAAGGCAGCTTTATATAGTGTATTGAACATTTAAAAACACAGAGGAAATTCAAAGTGCTTTAAACAGGCAAAGAAAAGCCTGACATTAAACAGAATAGAATTAATTGTTGAAAAAATGAGATTTAAAATACATTACATTCAGCCACAGTGCAGATTATGGAGCAGTTACAAGGTGAGAACAAAGGCCTTTAACCACTTTTGAAGTATATGTCGGAGAATTTCGCTTTTGTCAGACTTTTGGGTTTCTGTTTTCAACCAACTAACTTGGTGTCTCTAAAACCTCGACCATCCCGGACCCTCCCCTCTGGCAAGAGGCTGCGCTCCATCAGGACCTAAACCTCCCGACACAGGAACGGTTTCCTGCTCTCTGCTGGGAGGGCTTTCTCACACAAAGTCCTGAAGGCCACCAGGACACATATTTGGTGCACACACAACTCTGTGGTTGTGCCTGACAGAAAAAGGCACTAAATATATATACTGTCAATAGTAACACATTACTTTTAAATTCTGACATAAGGTGAATTTCATGAATGGATTGTACTATTTCAAGCTTTAATTATTAGGTTATTATTCAGACTTTTTCAACCCTCAGACTTTGCTGTGATATGAAGGAGGATCGTCTCTGTCGCTGCTTGTCTTGCACACAGATGGTTTGTTTGTGCTTGAATTCATGTTTTCACAGTGAGCTAATTTTGCCGTCTCTTTCCTCTGTTCCGCCCCTCTGCTCTCACAGGAAATCATCTGTCGCAGAGACGTCACTAAGAGGCCGAGTGTCCCGCTGCCGTCACAACAGCTCTGTCACTTCTTATCTCCTGTCAGACGCACAAAACTCATTTGTCTGACGACTCCAGGCCACCTTCTCCCACCCCTCCCCCGAGTCCTGTTGGCAGATATAAACTCTCCATCATCACTCCGCACCGAGCTTTCATTTCCTAAAAGCTTTAAAGACTCTTCTTCATCCTCTCGTGCCTCATGTCATCTTCCTCCTCTCATACACGAGTGCTGCAGATGAGATCTGAGCCCTGCTGTCCTCGCGACGCACTGATTATAATGCTAATATAAGCAATACATTATTCTTTCCAGTTATTGTGTGGCAGCTTGACACAGAACGTCAGCTCAGTTAAAGAGCGATGGGTGGAAAGTGTGTATGCGTTCAGTTTGGGATTTCTGGTGGGTTTAACGAACAAAGAAGAGTCATTTTCAGATTACACTTCTACTCCAACAGAGGATAAAGGCAAAAAAGGCACTTTTCATGTCCTTACAGAACTAAAAGGAAAGCTGTAATGCTTTTTCAAAGGTCCCTTCAACATTAGAAGTCACCTTGATGTGTTCAGGAAGCTAATTTGAAAATAAAGCTTTGCAAAGTACAAATGAGTCCAAACTGGACGGAGATGAAGGTACAGTAAAACCACCTGAGAGAGAAATCATGTTTGGTTAACTAAAGCGACTAATTATTTCAAATTACTCGAGAAAAATCAGATTACATTTGACATAATAAATGACCTGTAAAACTATAACAATTATTCAGTAAAATGCCAGCAAGAAAACAACTCCTTTTAGCTTATTGCAAAAGTGTAAAGATCTTCATAAGTCATACATTTACCAGAGAGCAAATAACCCACTATTCATGGGGACGTGTGAAGACAGTCAGCTTGGGTGTTGTAAGTAATCAAACAGTGTTGGGTAACATCACTTTTAAAAGTAACTAGTTTTTGTGTTACCAAAAATGAAACCCCCTTTGCGACTCGTTACACATGTGTGTTAAATTGTCAGGAAGGCGTGTAGCCTGCTGTACGTCTACCTTTGAATGTATCGACTCGACCGTCATTGCATCGCCTCGTTTACAATGAGAATGAAAACAGTACAACACAGGCTCTTAGTCCCACCAGTGTTGTGGAGCTGTGTTTAACTGCAGTTCTTCACATTTGAAGTTGAGCTCTTCGCAGCTGACAACACTTATCCTCCAGACACAGCTTACATTTCACCGTCATGTTGTTCTCGTCCCTTTCCCCCCCAAAAAATGTTGAATGTCAATATTTCCACAAAGTAAACGCTGTCCTCTCTGCCATCTCGCTACCTGAATTAGCTAGCTACACATGCGCACTGACACAGCTGTGTTTTGTGTTTACCTTCTGCTTGTACTGCCAAGACGGAGGAGAGAAACAGAAACAGCGGTTTGGGGATTTACACTTTTTTGTGGCGACAAAAGGAAAAGAGAAATAACATGATTTATTTCCAGTAACAGATGACTTTTTATGAAAACGTAACTAAATAACAGATTACTTGACTTGCAGAACTAACGCAACAACTTCTCCGAACTTGTGTTTACAGAGATAAAAACTTAATAAAACAAGCGATACTCATGCACCTCCTGGGCATGTCTTCACAGTGGTCAGGATGACAGAACAAAAGAGGGCACGGCCAGTCAAAGAGGTGTTTCTCAACACAAACGTCCCTCTGTTTGAGCACCACCAAGGGAACTCAGAAGCAAGTAGTCGCTTTGATTTCACACTCTGGGTCCTGACAGAAAGTCAGCTTCTGTACATGTCAGCTGGTCACTCACCCATCACTCGGAGCCTCTCGGCGCCCACCACCACCTCCTGCTCGTCAGCGGAGAACAGCAGCTTCCCAGAGGTGGATTTGACTTCAAACATCTTCCCTCGTGCTTTAAATCCACTCGATCCTGAAGTGAACACAGAGAGAGAGGAGACATCAAAGAGGAGCGGCGGCAGCCGGAGCCGATTTCTCTCTGAATTACCTGAGGATTTGAAAATGTCAAACCATCCAAGTGTTAGATTCAAGGTGTCCTACAGGACGTGCTGACTCAAGCTAAAGTTTTCCCTTTTCCTGTGAACCAAACCTCATGATACTTGTTATGAATTTTGTTTTCATTCATTAGATTTATGAATTTTAAACCAACACGTGTCCTGGTAAAAATGTCATTAAAGATGTGTGATCAAAGTATACTTATAGTCTGACGGCATCCAGAAAGTTTGCAGTCAACATGTCTGAAGTTAGAAAAGCACAGAGAACAAATGAAAGTAAAATGAATAGAATAAAGTGATGAACTAAATTGGACCTTTTGGTGAAGGAGGTTTCCCACCCTGACATGAGTGTAAATAAGTCTGCAGGAGGCTCGAGGAAACACTCCCTCAAACTGCCAAAAGTATGACTGGTGTCGCCACAAACAAGAAAACAGAAATTGCAAACAACTCCCTCCAACTCAAATTGCTTTGTCTCCTGCGACAGATGAAAACACGGGGCGCCGGGGGAGGGGTGACTGATTGACACGCGTGCAATTGATTCTGTCAGTCTCCATCTGGGATGTGAAGTTCCTCCCCGAACGCGAACAACGCTTAGTCATCCAAGTGAAACATAGACTTCATTCTCCTCCTCCTCAGACCCAGGAGGCAGATGTCAGTGCACTTTCCAACGTGAGAGACACTTCCCGTGCATGTTTACACAAAGTGATTTCTATTCACTGAAGACTGCCAACTCTATTAGAGTGTGACAGGCGGAGAATGGGGGGATGTAAGGAAGAAAGTGTGATCACAGAGTTATTGTGGAGCGACTGAGGCGTCTGCTGGCACAGTTACAGGGAACGGAGGAAGGATTTATGATGTGCTAATGTTCAATCTTGGAAAACAGGGAATGACTTCCAAGCTGAGAATCTGGACTCCCCAAAAAGTCACAGGAAGAATATTCAAACTGATGGTAAAAAACTTCCTCTAGTCTTCGTTCAGTGGTCCCAACATTCCTTTTAAGTCTCCTTTTAAGTCTAAAAATAAAACATTCCAAAAGAAATCCTGTGAAAATGTGAAATTTGCCAGGCGTACTTTCAGTAACAGTTTTGTGGGAGTTGTGGAACATAGCATTTCTTCATGCGGTGCATCTGTTGCAGCCGATGTCGTCAGGTTTGATGTGTTTGATGAAAATGAAAGCATACAACGTATCAAAAGAAAACATCAGTACACTACATGAAAGCAGCGTGTGCTTCTCCTGCCTGAGTCTTACCTGTAACAAGTTGTGTGAGCAGCTGGTTGTTGCTGTTGACGATATTGACCGACACGTTTCTGGACGATTGCAGGAGCAGCGGGCGACCCTGCAGAGAGAGGGGAGAGGTTATCTGTTTAGTTTGTGCTGTGATGGCTACAGCAGAATAAGGAGGAGTAGTAATAGGAGAAGAAAACACCTGTATGGATGAATGGATTTGTGCTTTTGTCTGTTCTGTACTTGTAAAGATCCTCGTAGACATAATTGACCTTCAAAACTTCACATCGTCACTGTCACTTCTAAAGTAAAGATACGTTTGGCAAAAGAACCTCACAAAAAGTCTAAATGTTTTTTGAAAAATCCCTGTCATGTTGGAAATTCTTTATTAGAGATGTGTCGTCTCGCTTTCGAGGGGATCCATAGATACAGAAATGAACAGTACAAGTCGACAGGACATTTAACAGAGCTCGAGACAAGAAACAGAACAAAGAAAAAACTAAATGAACAAGACAAAACACAAAATATCAAATCATGATACGGCATGAGCGATCAGGAGATCGTGATCAGTAAATACAATCGGTACTCTGGACAGTGATAAGCACAGTAAAGGCAGATATACCTGCTTTTAACCGTGCGACGGCCACCACGCGCTCCCTGCGTCTCCCCAACGCACCACCCACGCACAGCCCCAAAAACCAACGCGACATGGACGCGAGACACAGCATGCGCATGAACGGCAGTTTGTTGGGTAAGATATAATCTGTCTATGGACCACCGTGCATGAAAGTTACATTTGATAACAGGATTAAAATGAGATTATTGCAATGTGACCCAGCCTTTGATTGTCTCTATAGGATCAATCCAAATTCTTCCTTTGGGCCTACCCCTTTAGTTGTTTTGTACACTGCAGTGTTGGGTAGGGTGGACTTCTTTTTGGGATTGACGGTAGTGGTCGTCCTGCCCTAATGTACGCCACACAGAAGTATTACAATGAAAGTCCCTCGTAAGGAAACTAGCATTTAGCTAAAAGCCCTGCTGTAAATCACGATGCTGCTACCTGATGGTCGTCTACTGTGATTGTTTATTTGACGTCCTTCCTGGTTCTGCCTGATCACCTGAATAACAGGAAGCTTTGCTGACTCGTGGGTGGAGCCTATATAAGCTGAGCCAGCTGCACAGTGATAATAAAACAGCTGAAGAGCTCAGACTCACAACAACACGCACACAAATGTATACCTTTATACGCTCAAAGACAAACACCAGAGCTGTCCGAGCGCAGAGACTTCAGCCTCCTGTTTAGTTTGATAACTTCCATTTCCCAGAGTGCCTTGCACCTCTGTAATGCTGATCACGTCGGACACTCTGCTCCGTCTGTGCCCGACTAATCTTCATGCCTCAGTCAACTTCTTAATTAGAGATAACGGCCTGACCATTGTGCCGCGCTGCAGCCGTGGAGGGGATCTGCCTTGTGTGTATATTACTGATAACATTATGGCTCTCGCCAAACTTATTGAAGTTCCCACAGTCAATACACAGAATGGATGATATGCAAGCAGGAAGTTATAACAATGACAGTGTGGTGTCACTGGATGTTAGACTAACAGGAGGTGGGGGCAGAGTTGGTACACAGACAGCAGAGAGGTGATGATGATTACATTCACGTTAACTGTGGGGTCATTTGAGCATGTCAGGTTTGACAAGTGCTCCAGGTCTTTTGAGGTACCGGTACTGTGCATTCTTTGTTTCTAACAGCAAACCATAAACTCCATCTCAGAAGTGGATGTAGCTTCTTCGCTTCAAAAGTGAGGCCATTGTTAAAGTCCCTCCTGCATTCTTTGTAATGACCAACGATTGGGGAGTCCATTGAATGCAAAAGATGCCAGCTGTATCAAACTGGGGCAGTGACTCCTCCTCACACTGGTGAACTGCCAAAACACTCTTTTCCAATTAACCCTACAGTACATGTATGATGGGTGATTTAAAACTCTGAGCAGCTCTCTGTAAAACACTTCTTGGTTCCGCATCACGTCAGCCAACTAAATCGTAAAGCCTTACAGTATATACCGTCCCATTCCCTGCCTTATGATCTCTCTTAGCTCCAGCCTTTGTTCTGCCTGCCTGACTGCTTAACCTGCTCCCTGACCCCTTCACAGATGAGTCTCAGGCAGGCAGTTTGATCTGCCTCCCTGTTTCTGGCCCTTTCCTGCTGTTTGACATCAGTATGTAGGAACTTTTCTCTCTCTCGGTCTTTGAGTTCTGGATTCAACTTTTATGAGCCTTTTCAAAAGATTAATGGTTCCAGTAGATTTATATCCTCCAGTGCCATATCAAAACTTTTCCTGCAACACCCAAATATACATTTGAAAGGGGGTTTAGTTTGAGGCAGCGCCTCGATGTCCTGAAGAGTCAATAACAATGTATCAGCTCTCATGACCTGTTACATGGTTACTGAGTGGCTCCACATGGACCAATATCAGTCAGTCCATTCCTTCACCCACCTAACCTGACGTCTTTCACTGCAAACCTCTCCTCCACCTCCCCGTCCTCCTCATGATGAGGGTCTGCTCTGACAGAAAACTTGAATTTGTTTACTGCAAATTTGCAGCATTGACATGTGGAGGGAAAAGTTGCAAGCAGCTTTTAAGGGGCCGCGCATACTGTACTTGCCATGCATTCAACCATCCAGGCCAGCAGGGAACGTTCCCATTACCTACAAGTTCTAATTACGTTTGAAAGAAAACATTGTGATCTTATATTCAAAGAACGCTTTAAGGATGTTTATCATTTTAAATACAGTTCTTGTAACGTTAAAACTTTAACGTTCTGCAGATATGTTCAGGATGTTATTGAGGCCTGGGATGTCAGAACGCCTTTTATAAAACATTCACTCTACGTTACATAAAAACAAAGGTAAAACATGCTCACTGCAACATTCTGAGGATCTTTTCAGGATGTTAGTTCGGCCTGAACTATCAGAACGTGATTTATTAAACGTTCCTGAAATGTGATTTGAACATTCTCACTGCAACGTTCTGAATATGTTTTCAGAGAACGTTCTCCTGCTATTAAAAACATTGCACGTAACATTCTCAGAACAATAAAGTTCGAGCCAGGATTCATTCCTTTTGGAAACTGTGGGAAGAAGTTAAATGTCACTTCCTTCCTGTTTCAAGAACTCGGCAACCGCAACGTTGTTCAAGTAAATCACATTAGGTCATTTCTAAATGCTGACCAGGTCTGAGTTGGATTTGATTTGTCAAGTCAAGTCAAAGTATATGAATAAAGCATATTTAACAACCACGGTTGACCAAAGTGCTATACAGGCTTAAAAGCAATATCAAATAAAAGAACCAACATATGTAAAATGAACAATAAAAACACAATAAATAAGAGTAACAACATAATAACATGTCGAGCTCAACTGGAATTAAAAACCAACACAAAGAGGCAGGTCTTAAACAAGGATTTAAAACTTTCAAGAGTCCGGGCAGGTCTGATATTTACAGGTAGACTGTTCCACAGGTTAGGGGCAGCCTCTGCGAAGGCTCCGCCTCCTCTGGTCTTGAGCCTGGATATCGGAGCATCCAAGAGCATCCGGTGCATTGACCTCAGTGCTCTGACTGGAGCATGATGGTGCAACAACTCAGACAAGTATGATGGTGCCACATTAAACTCCTATGAAGAGTCTATTGCAGTATGACCAAGAAAAGCAAGAAACAGACATTTTTTTCCAGTTTCAATTTCCTCTTTTAAGTCTTGCAAAGTTTGGTGATTGTTTGAGCACCTGAGCCCCTATTTTTATATGTTGTTTCTTCAGTTGCAATTGGCTCCTGGTGAGATCTCAAGCTCTAATTAGAAATAAGTTATTTGTATTACATAAAAAAATTCCATGAGACATTTCGTTTGCCTTTGATTTTTTAATTGAAATCACTTTTATAAAATCTTAAATCTTATCATTTTGCTGAGATTTAACGACCTGAGGTTTTTCCAGCCTGATTAAAAACAGTTGAAATGTGGTCCGTCTTAGCTCAGGTAATATTTAAAATGTTATTTTTCTCCTCAGGTTGGAGCTACAGTCGGGGATGTGTTACAGCAGCCGGTTTATCATTCCATCTCTCCACACTGCCCCTGCTCCGGCGTGTTGAAAAGCCTGAGAGAGGATACTGCAGCAGTCCTCTGAGGCTGTTTGTGTGCAGTACATGTGCTCAGTTTGTTGTTGTGTGTAGCCTCTGATCCACACCTCCTCCCTCTGCTCATCGTTACTAATGCAACACACCATATCACTCCCAGCAGGAGGCCTCTCACACTGAGGAGGAGGAGGGGGGAGGAATAAAAGAGGAGAGCCAGGGAGAGAGTCTAGGAGAGAGACTGGGATCTCAGTTGGTTATAGAAACATTTTCTGGAGGCAGAGATGGTCCAAATGCTGCAACAGACTCTGTAGTTGAGTTAAACCTCAGTGAGTTGAGTAATGTCATGTCATATAGGCGATGTAACCGATCAACACATTCTCACTCTCAACTCATCAGATGCAGCAGCCTCGTCAGTGACCCTACGCTTCAAAATATGATGATCTAGGTACCCTTTTAGAGTCGTTTTTAACGTGCAGGGCTCCATGATAAAGTGAGCAATAATAAATATGTAAAATCTGCTAAATACACATCACAATCACATAAATCCATAAAGTAAGCGGTAATAGGTAAGTAAGGTTTGTAGGGAAGCTTTATTTCAAGAGACACGCATCAATGATTGACACTACGGATGCACGATATTATCGGCGCATTATCAGTATCTGCAGATAGATCGACAGATATGTCATTTTTCTGCCGTTGTTTTCCGCTGATAAAACAACGCTTTAATTCTGACTAAATGCTCGATGATTCCCTGAAAAACTGACGAAAAACTGTCTGGTGCAAGATGTCAGCGATGCGGCAGTTTTTCAAAGTTTCCGAAGCGGACAGCATCGGTCACGCGAGGAGGGGCCACATCTCATTCATTCACAGTTTAATCTGCCAGTGGAAGAGTAGGCATGATATCAATTCCACTGCAGGGGAGACTCGATGATTCTCTGCAGTTAGGTGGAAAAAAATGTGCCTAATATATCGGTGTTGAAATCAGCAAAAAGGGTTGGAAAATATCGACATATCGGATATCGACAGAAAATCCAATATCGTGCATCCCTACTTAACACCTTGTTTGTTGTGAAACTGTCAGTTTGGTGATGTTAAGCCACTAAAGACAGTGAAAAAGATATAAACAAAGTGTGAGGAGGTTTTAACTACTTCTTAAACAGAGTCAGTTAATTATTCAGGCCCCGACACAGGCAACAAAAGCAAACCAGACCATTAGCAAGAAAATGTAATATTTCAAAGTGTTTATTGGCCGGCTTTGATGGAGCTATTTACTGCACACTGACTAAAAGAGCCTTTGTTTACATGTTTCCCAGCAATATTTCAGTGAGTACTTCATGAGCCAATTATAAGGAAGCAGGAGGAGAGCTTCCTGGCAGGTACGGGACAGGAGCAGCAGAGAGATAAGAGGTAACGCTTTGTCCACAGAGGACGCTTAAAATCCATTCAAATGAAAGCTCCTAACGGCTGCTTACATAACTATTGTATATGTGTTAATGTAATTAACATGGATTAAGTAACTTTAGAAGAACATGTTATGTAACGTTTTTATTACACATAATGAACCTCGGGATGAAAGCTGGTGTTTTTTGACCGCATGGCTTCAGATCGCCACCAAAGGGGACTTTCAGCGCTCTAAATATGACGTCACATGACTTCAGCAGGACATCAAACCAACAAGGTTGAGGAAAGAAATCAGCTACAGGGGAACTTAGAGGGTTATTTTGGAAGCTTACGGCCACTAACCACCCTGCCATATTTGACAAGTTGGGAGTGATAATGTCCTGGATTAATATGTATAACTTTGCACTATATAAGCTGCTGGTAGATTGTGGCTGCTCCATGAATCTGTCAGGGCTTAAAGTATTCCGGCACCGTGCCGGATTTCCGGCGTGCAGCGTTTGGCTGCGAAAAAAAAAATTGTCCTTTATTTGAAGAAAAACGTCTTGATATCACTTTCGAGTTCATGATTCGTCTGCCAATGATAGGAGAGGAACACAACTCTCCCTCTCTCAAGCTAACATTATTAGCCAATCAGAAGTAGAATGGGGCGGGTCTTTGAAAAATGTGCTTCAGCCGAGTTCTATGCTGCATACATGCCTGAGCGGAGACGTCACGTAGGAGAGTAGGATGGAGAGTAAATTCATGAAGCCTGGGGAAGATGCCCTCCTTATTGATAAAGGATTAAAAAATAAACGGCGCTGGGCGTGGATAGAAGAAATAGGGAAAGACGGTAAGCCTTTTGATAGCTGGTGCAAGAAGTTAAGAGAAGCAGGTGCTTGCTTCTGCACTTTGTGTGCGAGAAAGCTAATATATGCAACTAGCGGTAAAAAAAGTGCCACCACGTCACAAATCCGACCCCGCTCATAAAGCAGCTGTTCGCGCTCTCCAACACACAACACGATTACCGGGAGCAACAACCACAGCTGACGTACCGGCATCAATGACTGACCGTGTGTGTGACTTGAAAATACGTGTGTGCACGTTCATCGCAGATCACGACTTGTCTTTCAAGCTCTCCCAAGCTTAGCAGCAAAACTTGATATCCAAAGTATCCTAAATGCTACATGTGTTACTACTATATTGTAGTGAGGTGGAGTACTATTGCCTAACAACATCTCTGTAAACTCGGACTGAACCGAGCCAAACTCAGGGAACGATTGAGGGCAAAAAAACAGAAGGCAACAGACAGAAGAGACACGGTGAGGAGACTAAATAGGAAAGAGACGGTGCAGGAAGCATTGGGAAATATGGGCCTTCCTTTGTTTGAGATTTTTTTATCATTCATCTGTGTCTCTATCCTCTCCTGGATTGACCTATTGTCTTATTAACTTGTTGATATTCCTCTCACTTCCTGTGCTGTATCTACCACCTTTCCCTCTCTTCTGTTTAGTTCTCCTTTGCTCTGGTGTATCCTGTCTCTCCTCTTAGCTCCTATGTGTTAATATTCTTAACCTGTTCATCTCCCAACCGTCCGTCCCTTTTTTGTAAGTGTTATCTGGAAAATATTTTACAGCAGTAAAAAGAGTCCTGATACTTGTTGAGTGCCATCGAGTATTTGTATCAAATGATCCAAGAGGACAAGGACAGCCTCCTACCTCCCTTAACATGCTGAATGTCACAGCTATATCAGTCTGTTTGAACATGTCAGTGAAACATGTTTATAGGTTGGCTTTCACCAACACAAGCTGCCTATACGTCGTGCCAAACAGATGTTTAGTCATTCATAGCTGCTTCTTGTGCTGTGCGGTGAATGTGGGACTTCATTTAATGTGAATATTTCACCGTGCCATAATATCACGCTGCGAACATGTTGTGCTTGTTTGAGTCAGTGTTGAACTTGGCTGCCTCCTGCGCGTCACCGCCTGTCAAAACACACTCGCTGGCTTCCCTTCTCTCTCATTCTAATTCAGTCCTCCTCCATCTGTCTCCCTGTTTCTGTCTCCATTAAGACTTCTTCTTCTTCTTCTTCCTGTTTCTCTACTCTGCTCCTCCTTTCTGCTCTCCCGTCTCCATCCCTCCTCCTCCCAGCTTACGTAAGCTCCTAGAGGGCAGAGATGAAGCACGCTGCTCCCTTGCATTAGCAGGCCATACGTCCATTACGCTATTTTTACTGCCAGACCAGAACAGACAGAGGGACAGAGTGCGTATCACTCTGCCGTGCCAATCTCTCGGTTTCTCCCACATCTCTGGGCTTGGACTCTCCTCCTGTGGTTGTGAGGACAGCAGGAAGCGCGTCAGAATGTTAATTGTGTAAGCAGAACGCACCGGGGGACCTCAGACACGCTCTGCATTTGAATCGGCCAAAGGAAACTGACGCTGAAGCTGTGGCTCTGTGCAGAACACTGGACAAACATGCTGCTAGCTCTGCCAGCCAGAGCTGCTGCACGCGTCTCCTCACAGAGACCACCTGGAACAGGTGCAGTGTTGGAGTCACGTGGTGCCTGTCACGATGTCGCGTCTCTTCTTCTTGTCTTTTTATGACATGGCACGACACCTCCTGACATAATCAGAGTCAGTCTGACCTGAGATGACACAGCGTCATCTCAGGACAGAACAGAACATGTGTTCTAACATGTTTTTCAACACGCCGTCTTATTCTTACACAACGACAGGATTTGAACTCATCTTTTCACATCATGTCACGACAACACAACCCTGGCAGCTGGCATCAGAGCACATCATGCCTCGTCTTGTTTGGTTTGTCTTGACGTGACCTGAGATAGCGTCAGTAAGGCGTGATATAAGAAGTGAACTACACGCTGTTATTTACGAGGAAGCAAACGATGCTCCATTGAAAGAGGAACTGTGAAGTGTGTAGGCAACAACTGAAAATGGTTCATTGATTTGCTGAGAGTCGATTTCCAGGATTACCCATCAGTCAGTGTGCTTGTTTTGTATTAGAAGTGAATGGTGATAAAAGTGGTGCACAAGACTTGTCATCAATTTTGTGCATCATGCATATTATAGATACAATATTACATTATTATCACCTGTGTAATCACCAAACATCTTGTTAATCAATCAAATCACGTTATTTGGCATGTTATACACATATCGTGCCTCAGGATGGCCATGATACGTCATCAGCGATGAAGGAAATATGAGTTGAAATATATATTGTTCTCCACCTGATGTCTTCATTCCGGTGCGGAACGTCCGCGGAACATGTTTTGGCCTGCGTGATCCCGCCCACTGCCCGTTTCGTCACCCCGGGATGCCAGATATGAAACGAATTGGCACACAGGACTCCTTGTCCGTCTTGTGCTCGAGTAGGTTTAATGTCCTCAAGGAGTGTGTTATCGGTAACTGAAAATAACAGAACGACTGCACAATAGGGCTGTGTGTGTATTAAAGCCACGTACTCCTCAAGACTGATCCGTGCTCCCGTGTCTCGCTTCCTGCTCGCTGCTGTGTGTGTAAAGTGACGGGAGTTAGCCCAGAAGCTAGCGGCAGCTTGGGCCCTGGGGCAGACCGAGAAATCTCCCCTGTGCTTCCCGACCACGGTCGGAACGCTGAAGCAGGAAAGGCTAACATTTAAATCTGGAGAGGAGGAGGCGGGGGGAGACGACACCCTCAATATTTTGAGTTTGGACTGCATTACCCTTTTTAGACGCTAGCTGTCAATGCTACATATTGCTCCTTTAAATCTTTTATCACAGGTATAAGAGGTGATGTCTTTGTTAGTGTACAGCAGGTTGCTCTGAATGATCTTGTCAGTGTTAGTTAACGGGAAGGGTAGGGAGTACTGTTTATTGTACAGCAGCTCATGTCTTTGCTTTCCTTCAGTTGGTCACATTTGATGTAAGCAGATAGAAATGTCTTCTTATTACACGACACACTGTTGTTTCTCCTTGGTATGAAGTGACATTGTTTGGGTATCGTGTGGTGTTGTGGTCTGAAAATGACACAACACACCATGTCTTCTTCTTATAATGTCACATCTCTTGTTTTGACATCACATTTGTTGCCGTGATGTGACTTGGAGTGACTTGTAAATGTGACTAGAGGCCTTAAGCTCCTTCATAAACCATAATAAATACCAGAACAGCTCCCGGCTGCTCTGAGGTTAAAACCTGCATGACTAAAGGATTTTAAAAGCCTCATCAGGTAACAGTCACATAGACGGGGTTCATCCCAAAGTACCTGCCTTCGCTCTGGATTTATTGGTCACTGTAGATTCCAGCTTTACAGTCACAGTCTCTGGGTAATGACCAAAAACAGGATGATGGTGAAAAGTTGCTAAATTGACTTGTTGGCGGGACATCAGGGGGAAGATTGAACTTCAACTGCTGCTCCTGCTCGGAAGGACGGCTCCCTGTGGAGGTTTTTCTTAGAGGAGACACAATTGCAGAACCACAGCTCACCAGACAGACTACATATCCTGCCTCACCTGGGATTGTTCTGGATCCTCCAGGAGGAGAGAAAAGAGAAACGAACACTCAGGATGCTCAGCTTGGTCTGCTGCTACTAAAACCTGATCCAAATGTTTGGCAGGAAAAGGGATGGATGGTTTTCACCCCTGTGAGAGTGTGACGTGTGGTGCCTTTCCTTCCACAATGACAAACAGGGTTTAAGCTTTATCAGAGCAACATTCAGACACATGGAAGCACTGGTAGTTTGATACTTCCCCTATGAGTCCCAGCAGGGTTGTTTCTACTCCGCAAGATGGACAGGAGTTCACACTGTCACACTCAAGTCGCTAAACACTTCATAACTTCCCACCCCGTCAACATAAGCGTTGTCATTCCTTGTTACTCTGCTGAGTGTTTGTTTTGCACCTCTGGCCTGTCTGTCAGCGCTCCCGGCTCGAAAGCAGCAGCTTGGTCACCGGCCCTAGGACTCGATATGTGACCATCGACGTCCCCCTCTGGCAAAATGTCTGGACAGCCTCCTCCAGTTTGATGTTTGGATGTGCTGTCGAAGGCTGCTTTGGGTGACAGTCGAGGGTGATGGAGGGGTCAACAAATACGGGACTTTCAGCCAGCAGGGTCGACTCCTGTGTGTGTTAGCTGCTTTTTAAAGTTAAGCTAACATATGTGAGATAGTGCTTATTTAAATCACGCTGATTATTGAGTAACTGTGTGTCGCTTAAACTTTCAGTCTGAGCAAGTCAAGTAAAATGCAGCAGTCCTTACAGAAAGAACAGTGTTAGCATGTGTAGCCTTTACACTGACACCAAACACGGGTGGAAACCCAACAAGCAGTTTTGGCTCACTGAAGTGACAGGGAGATCCTGCATAGCAACAATTTACACCATTTAAACACTACCTCTCTACCTTCTAAAGATAAACTGTAATGTGAGTTAAAATAGCAGCATGTGTGTGTGTCTGTCTGCGAGGGACTCACTGGTTTGGATTGGATTTCTTTGGCATAGAGGGGTTGGAGGAACTCAGACTCCCCTTCCAGTTTCAGGCCCTTCTCTGTTATTCTGAGCTTGCCCATGCCGTCCTGTGAGGAACAAACACAAAGACACAATTAGTTCATATTGTCATCCAAATCACTGAAGGTGGTCATTATTCCTGCTGAGATTATTTCCCATCATGCTCCTGGTGGACATTTACAAGAACAAAACACTGGAGAAGAAACAAAAGTGGCTTCTGACGACAGCTGTGACTGAGGTTGTGTTAGATGAGTAAGCATCAACAGCCGTCGGGTCACTAGTGAGGCAATTACTTCTCCCACCTTCATACCTTTAACCGAGCTTACCACCGCTGCACTTACACCTTGTCCTGACAGGAAGCGAGTGTTCCCCTCCATCTTTACTGTTAACCTGGTTAGCTGCTTCCTGTTGGGTGGTGGGGAGAGCACCCCCTACTGGTGTTTGACAATGTTCATGTCACAAAAAAAATTAAAAGTATTGTTTTATGAGCCGGGACTACAAACTTCTGATAATATAAAATGTAAGCATTTATGACCGCCCAACAACAAAAATCGACAAGACGGAAGGTGGCTACAACTCAAATCTACTAAATCTAAAAACGGTAGGCTCATTATTGAAGACAGTTGTGATGTCACAGAGAGGAACGTCTGTTTCACTTGTGGGCAAACCAAGACTCTTCCCTCCATGTTTCCTTCCAAAATGGTGCCGAGCCATGAACAGGAAGTGCTGCCTGAACTCAACACCTGCCATTTTATTTCATGACATCTGCAGTTTGATAACAAACACCTGCTATTTATCTGTTTGGGAAGATGGCTGTGTGGGGAGAAATTAAACTTAATACGACACATGGTGTGTTGGTGGAAATATGTTATTTTGTTCACACTCACAGATTACCAAACTGAAGACTGTACACACACCATATTCACTCATTATACCGTCTCCCCAGCTGATCTGATGCTGTAATCTCTGTTAATCTGTGTTAATGCACTGATGGTGAGTTTGCAAACATTGGCAAACATGGCGCACACATTGCATACATAAAAAGAAGCTAGGCTCACTGTCTGCTGTTGACAAACACAAGAGAAGATGTGATTTACAACGGAAAGAAAGGATGCTAAATTGTGTCTAACATGTTTGACAGATACACAACAAAGTCCGTCCACTAAAACGGGCCACGACATGTGGCTCAGGCTCAGATTATCTTTGCTAGATGGACCTTTTTAGGCCTGACCTCCTACACTACTATAATCCATTCATCCATCCATTAGCTATACCGCTTATCCTGTTCAGGGTCGCGGGGGGCTGGAGCCTATCCCAGCTGTCATTGGGTGAAAGGCGTGGTTACACCCAGGACAGGTCCCCTGTCAATCACAGGGATGACACACAAAGACAGACAAAGTTTCGCACTCACAACTGCAGGCTATTTAGAGTCACCAGTGAATTTAACGAGCATGTCTTTGGACTGTGGGAGGAAGCCGGAGAGAACCCACGCATGCACGGGGAGAACATGCAGACTCCCCACAGAAAGGCCAGCTTTGTCCAAACCGGTTTGAACCAGTGACCTTCCAGCTGTGACCAACAGCACTAACCACTGCACCACCGTGCAGCCAGATTATATTATACTATATAATTGCAATTTTTACTGTTATATTACTTACGCACTGTATTTATTTGCGACTTTTATACTGCACCTTATAGCGTACCATATCGTAAACACTTACTCCCACTTGTATAACAGCTGCATATACCTCCGAGTATTTTGACTGATTTTATCTATTCTTATTTTTATACTGTATTTACTTGTACTGCTGCAACATCCAAATTCCTCCCCTGGGGATCAGTGACGTAGTATCTTTTCTTTGCTATAGAGGAAGATGATTTTTTGGGAAACCAAAACAAGTTGTTCGATCTCATGTTTAAGTCACCGCGCAGACTCCATTGACAGAAACAGACTTCTACCGTGCAAGTTTCTTGTCCGCTGCTGTCTTGATTGTTTGTCTTTAACCCAAATATCGTGTTGAATCCAAAATAATCTCCATTTAAAAACACAGAAGTCACACGATTACACAAACAAAATAACCAAACAGGCAGAGGTAGACCAGTTCTCATTGTTTCCATCAAAGGAGTCTGTGGGAAAAGCATTGCGGCGGCTGTTTCTCTTCCTCTTTAACAAAAAGCTCGTTCTCTGTCGGGATCTTTCTGTAAGCTCCGTCAGTGAGAAAAAACACTTTCAGTGGACGGACTTTAATTTCTGCATTTGCTCCAAAGAATTACCTTGCAATCGTTGCAAGCAATCTACGGAAGAAATTATAACATGTTTTGTAACATTTAGGCCACATGGGGACAAGGTGAGGAAAGAAAAAAGACACTAATACATACTTTGAGTTGATACTGTGGAGACGCTGCTAAGATCTACTTAGTGGTTTAATGTGCCACTTCACACAACTTCACATCGTCCATTTAAGTAGTAACTTTGCTCGACTGACCTTAATTCTGTGTCTCAAACCTTTGAAAAAAAAACATAATTATAACTTTAACAAGAAATGTGTTGGGACGGAGTTAAAACTGCATCCTTCACTAATTCAATAAGTCAACACTTTTATATTTCCTCGTTGGTCTTGTTTACTTTTTCCGACAGGGACCCAAAGGATAAATTCAGCGTCTCTCTCTGGGAGCGGAGCTCATTTAAACACACCAAATCCTGCATGCTGCGTTTGGTAAATCAAGGGGAGTACTTTAAGGTGGCAGCAGGCAAAGAAAATTACAGCAGCAGCCCCCGCCCCAGGCGAGGAAAGTCACAGAATGCTAGCTCCATCAGCACACGCTTCATTTTACCTCAACAAACAGAGGTATCTCTTCTTCTGTGGAAACTGATTTCTGTTGCTCGTTTCTTAAATAAATCTTTCAAAAAAGGAGAGAATGCAGTTCAGCAACTTGCCAGTCAGTTGAAGCTATTACAGCAGCTGTACACCAGGACGTTTACCGTCGGATGATATTAACCAGCAGAGATAGGAGGGGATTGGCTCGGGGGCTGCTTTGATTCAAAAACGACAGGCTGGGCTGACCCTTCACTTTCCTCGCAGCCATTATATATATGATTTAAAACAGCCGCTGGATTGTTTTAAAGATAAGAGACGTCAGAGTGATAGAAGACGAAGAAAAAAGCAGCTATCTGCTCATGTGATCTTCTTCTATTAATACTCTTTTTTTGTCTTCCCGCTGCGTTTGATCCCTCAGGTTCTGACGAGCAAATGGAGATCAAGACCCCTCGAAATCCCAAAGTAACCAAGGACTGTTTTCAAGCCTCCTCCATGTAATCCTTCCCCCCACTGTGTAGAACGTATTAAAATTCTGGCACTGTGGAGGCAGCAGGGGGCTGAGTCGTGGACGTGTTGGGATTGTGAATTATCCCCAGGTGGAAATCAGCAGGCCTGTTGGAGACGGCCGGCAGACGTTATTTAAACTCAGTTTCCGACTCTTTGATGACGCAAATCAACTGTAAGAAAGGAGACATACATTTTCCTCTGCTCGGAGGTTCTGAACTGAATAAATGCAGGTCCTCACAGACTTATTGATATGTATCAGAGATAGCCACAGATTCATGTGGGCCCTCTTTAGAGAAATGTACAGCACAAACTCAGAGAACCCTCCCGCTGGCTGGTTTATATCTTAGTCTGGGTATCGCTGAGAAAGCACAATAGCTAGAAAGCAACGTTATCTGTGACTCTGCGTTCACACACCTTTACTCCATGGAGATAAATCGTGAGACACAAATACAGAGAACTGAACTTCAGAAATACAGCTCATGTGGACACTTGAAATTTTGGGTGGAAGAAAATATCAATACATTTGAGCATCACAATATTTAGTTTTAACTAGTTTATTTAAAAAACGACTTTGTGTTTAAATATATCAATGTATATTTTATGGTAAGTTTTATTTCCTGGTATGTATATCACCAGATTCTTGCCTGTAGAGAGACAAAATTGAAACCTTCTTATGAGTTGTAAAGAAATAACTGACAGCAGCACGTGTGGAAGAGTGTCACTGACAGGAATCAACCATTCCTGATATAAAACCTTATACGAGGTTTAATAAATCGGTGTAGTTCGGGTACATGTGAAACCGTTTCCTCTGCCTCAACTTAATTTGAATTTCTCGTAACGTTCTACCTGCACAGAGGCCGACACTTTGAGCTCCGCAAAGCTGCATTCAGAGGCAGTAGGAAATAGTAAATGCAACCTGGTCTCACAAAATTATGTGAAATGACCACGACTTCTTTACACCAAATTCTGTGCTGGTAATGTGTTAAAATTAGCACGAAAACAACGGCAATGTAAAGTCGACGAGGATCCATTTCCCCTGGTTTAACAACGTCACACAGCGGGCGGTGGCAAATCGTTTTTTTCTTCGTTATTTTTATCTTGATTAGACTGGATCTATCTTCATTTATTAAGTATATCTTAATACTGAGGCTACCGGCGGCTACCGAAAGGCATTGTGGGTGTTTTGTGTGGACTTTGAGCATTTAACTATTTTGGCTAAATGACCAGAAATAAACTTACATTCATACTTTTTCCTAACATATATAATTTCAGAGCAGTGTAATTAGAAGTTTGTCTGTACTAGTTATTTGCTATAATTAATAAATATATCTTTTTAGAATTTACAAACGAGAAGAACTACAAACCAAAATAATCTCTTAGTTACAATATCACAAATACACCAACATCTTAAACGGGAATCGGTGATAAGAAGTCGTGGTCATTTCATGTAATTTTGTGAGACCAGGTTCGGTTAATGATACTTGGGTGAAGATTGTAAGTGCAGCATTTGATGCATTTCATCTCATTTGATGTAAGTGTGCCGGTATATATATTTAAATTTTAAGAAGCGAAAAAGACGGACGGAAGAAACGTTGAACAGTTTCAGCACCATGGACAGAGAAACAGGGACAGTCGGGGTGCGACTACGGTGGCAATAGAAAACCAAAAGGAATTTTTGTATACATAAAACTATGTGAAACTTTTGCAAACCTGACAGCAACTACAAGAGAGCTTGCCGAGTTCTCATTAGCACGACTTTCTTCCTGTTGTTACAGCTCAGCTCAGCTCACAGCCCAACAGATGCAGAGACTGATTTTTCCTTTACAACTGCTTTATACAAGATTTTTACTGGTTCATTTTGTTCTAGAGAGAAGGAAACCTGTGTGGGTGATACAGCTCCCACTAAAAACCTTGTGAACAATAGACGTACGAGATCTTAACCTAGAAACATCGAGCTAACATTGTTAGCGCTACCTGAGCTCACGGCCCCTTCTGATGACCTGTGTGTCAGACTTTTAACATGAAACTGCTTTATTTGCTGTATTTACCAGTTAATTATCGTTAATTTATTATCTTTAATTTAAAGAAGAGTACTCAAACCAAAGAAAAAAAGTGTGCAGCCTTACGAATGTGTGATAGATATCCTTAGTGAACGATGTTAACTAGCAGCAAGTCTACAGTTCTGGTGTACAACTGTCAAAAGGAAGATGACTTATACGTGTCTGACGTCTCAATTTGCTGCCAACGAAAGAGCAAACGATACAGAGAGTTGTGAATGAGCGGCGGCGTTGGGGGTGTTCGTGTGGATTGCTCCCAGCCCGGGTTTGAATGAGTCACCAGCAGAGACGGAGCAGAGAGAAGCAGATTGTTTGTCTCAGTCATCCTCCAGACACCACATGCAGTGATGACAGGACCAGTGACAATGAGACAAAGAGACAGTGAAACTCATCATCCATTTCATATTAGACGTCTTCACATCTTTGGAATTATTCAGTGAAACAAAAGGAAAGGAAATAATCCACTGATGGGCGACAAAAGTGAAAACAACATGGAAACAATAAAACTAAGAATGTGAGATAATAACTGCTGGTGCAAGAACGTGCTTCCTTTTGTTAGTCCGTCTGCATCCGTCACACAAATCACAATCTTTTCATCTCTCTGAAAAACTGCAATTAGACCTGACTGAAGCCGCTGAGCACAGCTGCACAGTTTGCAGCTTCTTTTCTGGACAAAATGCCTTTTCTCTTTTGATTCTCTGCAGCGAGCAGCGCGCTGCAGCCGGCACAGCCAGGCGAGGCGAGGCGAGCAGACATGAATAATTCAGCAGCGCTCTTACCAGGACCGACACCTCCGAACACTCAGGTGTGCCTCCTTACCTCGGCTCTACCCTCTCCTCTGCTGTCGTCTCCTCCTCTTCACCCCCTCCTCCTTTGCTTTTCCTCACCTGCTGCCTTTCATCCCTTTAAAACCCTCACCTTGATCGCTCCCCTTGCTGATCATCTATTTGTCAGTTGGAAAACACTCTCGCCTCGTTTCTGTCTCAGCTCTGACGGACTTCTCTCATTTTTCCCTCCCTCGAAATTTTACCCTACTTCTCTCTCCCTCTGTTTAGCTTTCTATCGTTCCCTTTATCCATCCTTCCACCTCTCTCCATCAGGCTATTTTTGGCAGGTTTTATGAAGATTTCCTTTCACGATGTCAGTGAGCCACTTTGAAATAACTCTACCAATAACTTCACTAGTCCAGCATTGCATCAAACAAGATTTGTCATGAGTTCTTATCATTTCATTTGTCTTCTTGTCATGATTTAGTTTTTCATTTGTGTTTCATCATTTCCTGTTTTACTGTCACCTTGTCTCTCTTGTTGATCCACTTCCTGCCTTTGTGTGTTTTTCTGCCCTGATTGTTTTCACCTGCTCCCTTGATTGTCACACCTGTGGGGAGTTGAGACTAATCAGGCAGTGTATTAAGTCTTTGTCTTCCATGTCCCTGTGCTGGTAAATCGTCGTTTCCTTGTGGCTCCCTGAGATTTTCACCTGTTCGTTTTTGTCCCTTTGGATTTATTTTACCTGGACACTTACTCAGTAAACCTTTGCTGTTCTGCCTTTAGTTTATTCAACTTTATATCTCAAGTCTGCATCTGGGTCCCTCACATTTTTTGTTTGAACATTAAACCGTGACAGGATTACTCCGTTAGCCTGACAACACATTACATCAACGTTTGTGAACAAAAAGCAAATGAATACCTTTAAATAACTGCCATCTGATTCACATTCAAAACAATTATCACCTGATATTGTGATCCAACAATCTGGCCTACAAGAACAGCTGAGAGCTAAACCTGTCTGAGATGAAACGACCACATCGGGGCTTTTCCCAAAGAAGAAACTGCAGTTAAATCTTGTTTATCTGTATTATCTGATTACAACTAAAAGAGTAAAGCATAAAATATTTAGTATTCTACAGTTTGCTACACAAAGTGCAAACTTAAATCACTGTGAGAACATGAATGTGGCTGAACAACGAGCAAGCTGCTGCTAAATGTACTCAGTGAGCACCAGCTGTTGAAGTTTGGTTGAAATCAGGTCTGAACGTCTAAAAACCTCACATCAACCTTTTTTAACCAGCTAAAATACGTTTGCGACATCAACGTGTCAGAAACACAGTTTTTGTTTCATAATTTTGATCATTGAAAGGGTGACGGAGGTGATGATTGGTGCGGCATTTCTCCCAAATCATTTTGCAGCGGTGGTTAAATCCCGTCTACACAAAGACGTCATTGCAACATGTTTTATTTTTCATACAGAAATCATAAACACGGCGCTTTAAGGGCTGTGTGATGTTAACACGAAGGTTCAGAGACGTCGTAAAGGAAGCAGTTTTGAAGACTGAGCATGCCCAGATACTTCGGTTGTGCAGCTCTATGAAGGCAGAACGACCTCTGGATGCTGACGTGGTTCATTAATACCTGACGGAAACATGTGAACCCATAGCTGACGGGGTGGAGTGCCTCGGCTTGAACGCCGCCGTTGTGAGATTGAATCCAGCTCAGGATGCACGGCTCACTTATATAATCGTTTTAGCCGCTATAATAGTTGTTGAAAAAACACTTTTGAACCAGTTTTGATCGTATTTTCAGCGGGGCCGTAGTCGCCTTTAACCTGAATGCTCGGTGTTTAGCTTCCCATGTTAGCTGCATGACCCTGTGAGCTCCAATACAACACAGCTTTGAGTTATATGACGTCCAGCACTTTGTGTTGTTTGAACTGTCGGGTGTGATGATCGCTGCAGTGAGGGATGTCGGTTGTGCTCGACTCTTTGAGTTGTTTTCTCCCTTTGCTTGTCTGAAACTGTGAGAGATTTGGACATAATTCATCGCACATATACCCCAGTTCTCCCTCGCCCCTTCTCTCCCCACCTTAATCCCTCTCTCCCTCTCTCTCTCTCTCTCCAAACACACACACATTTGCTGCAACAAGGACTAAATTGATCTACACTCAAACCTGCATTGCCTGCACTGTCACCGCTCTGTTAGCTTGATAGTTATTGAGAATTTATTGTGTTTGTGTGTGTGCTGCTTGGACTGATTGTGGATGCAGCGTGTGCCTGTGTGTGTGTGTGTGTGTGTGTGTGTGTGTGTGTGTGTGTGTGTGTTTGAGTAGCTGCCTGCTCTGTTTACCTGGCTGTTTCGGGGTGTGTGAGTGCAGAACAAAACATCTGTCTTGTAAATAACGCTTGTGCCTTCAGTTCCCTCTGTTATTCTGTGGATTTATTTAGCCCAGCTGGGTGTGCTGCAGCAGACTGAGGGGGGTCTGCAGAGCAAATATAAGGAGTGATGTAACACTGGATCTTTTTGTTCATATCTGCCCTCTGTCTGTATGCATCACTGTTCCTTTATCTGTTCCATCTCTCTCTTGCTTCCCTCTCCCTCTGTCTCCTTTCTGAAGTCGACGTCCTCGGCAGGCTCGGAGTCGCTCCTGTCAATAATGCAGAGCTCTCGGCCTATTATTGAGCGTCTGCATCGATATGCATCAAGCCACCACCCGGGGCTAAAGCAAATATAGACGTCTCAGAGCTCTGGGGAAAATATTACAAGTCAGACTCTTTGCATGCTGCACACACAATCACACTTCTGCATGTTCAAAGGTTAGAGCTATGCCTGCACACTCCTCCGCACAACTAGATGTGCTGGGTTCAAGGTGTTTGGGCGTTCATCTGCAGGAAGAATGAAAGAAACACAAACTGCAAAATGTGCCGACAATAGAAGAAATGTCGCCAAAGGCTGTTTTCAACTGTGCTGAAGTTTTTTCATCCAGGAAAACTTTTTTCATTAAACAGCTTGAAGAGGGTTCTTCTAAACAAACATGGGTCAACATTGTCGGCACTTCATGCTTTATACATAATTAATGTGGTTATGATTAGGCATTTGTTAAAGGTAGCTAATTTAGCTGCATTGTATGCAGGGAAACAGTCTGTGCTGAGAGCAAGAGAGGCTAAATGTGTCTGCAAGGAATTGAATAATGGAACCCATCGGCTATACAAACAAACATCTGCATATGAGGGCAGATAACGATCCAGTCGTGTCTCTAATTTCCATTTCTGCTTCTCAAGTTGCTCGTGGATCTGTTGACGATAACCAATGCACAGAAGTACGGCAGCCCTAAAAGGTCAACGCACAGCAACTTAAGAAATCACATGCAAACACACAAAACACGTGTTTGTGTTTGCAGCGTTTCTGTATTCATGTTTTCTTGATTTGCGTGTGTTTTGTGTATTTGCATGTGTTGCCGTGCGTTGAGCTTTCAGCGCCACCGTACAGAAGAGATGAAAGATGCAGTATTTGCTTCATCAGATTGACTGTTGGACACTGACGGCTGCAAAGACACACCGGTTGAGTGTGACAGATTCAGGCTGCGTTTAAAGGAGCCTTTGAAATGAGACTTTAGACAATCTGGCCCCTGACCTGTGAGACAGCGATGGACACATAAAGGCTTTCATGAATTAGTTCCACTCTCAGTAAGCAGTAAGAACAGGGAATGTCCCCTTAAAACCTGAACTGTAAGTTGTTGTGGACTCTCTGCAACCAGATTCTGGGACCAGTCTGTGCCGCATCCTACATCCTTCTTTGTGGGGCGATTCAATTTGTTCTTCTGTGACAGCGAGTCAGACGCCGTGCCAACATTACAAACAAGAAAAAAGGAATTGTATATAATGTAGCATTGCGGATTACCAGATTTAAATAACAGCCTGTGTAAATCTCACCCTGGAGGCAGCTTAAACACGCGTCCTGCAGCGCATGTCAGCAAATAATGGAGAGCCCTGCGTTAGCATCAGGTAAACACACGACGACCCGGGAGAAGCTGCTCCCTCCTTTATTCGCTCATTTACAGGCGAAACCTACTTCAGCGTTTCCAATCACAGATGAATGCATGAAAGGCTGCTGTGGCCACCTGCGAGTCCTTTTGCCAGGAAGCACTCGGAGAGTAAAACGAGGCCCATTGAGCAGCAACAAAGCGTCTCCTGCAATCCATTCCCTCTCCAACCCTGCAACGCCGAGCGCTCTTTCAATCAGCCTGTGTTGGCCCGGCGTGGCTGCCAGGCAGGCGCCAACATGGCCGAACTCCAAGCTAATACATTTTTTCAATTGATCTGTGCGATAACAACAGAAAAAGTTTTCCCTTCTGTCCCACAGGGTGAGCGCAGCAGCACCTGGAGCAGCAGCTCTTCCACAGGTGATAGCTGCAGCGTCATGTTGCAACACCCCGCGATAGCTATCAGTGGAATTGGCTTTGAGATTGCTCTCCACAGCGAAGCCCCCGCGCCTCTGATTGAGGGCCTCAAAGCAGCAACACATCATCCATCAACGGGATGGCAATGCAGATGGGGGAGGGGGAGGCTTTTGGAGCAGAGAGAATGAAAGATGAAAGAAAGGAGAGCAGGAGGGGGTATTGATAAAGTCAGAGAGCGATAAGAGTGAGTGAAATAGATAGTTAAACACAGGGAGCAAGATAAGGGTAAAGAGAAAATGAGACGACGACGCGCTGGAGTGTAAATGAGGCAATGAAGACTCCAAGTGAAGTCAAGAGAGGGAGAGGAGGCAGAAAATACAAGGTGGGAGGAGAATTAAGTGTGAGAGACTGAATTAGAGGCTGAGAGAGAAGAAGGGGGACGAGTGGTGAGAGAGTTTGTGTTTGAAAGGCCATATTTTTCTGTCTGTTTGGGAATTACGTCCACTTTAAGCCTCCGCCTTCAGAACCTAAGCAGTTCCACAAAGCACTCCATGGTATCATTTTAAAACAGGCTGGCTGCATGTAGGAGAGAAGCGAGCTTCTTAAAACCATTGTGGTGTGATCGCATGTGAAGCTTTCAGAGTATGTTTGCTATTCCACAAAGCCAACGGTCTGACGCCTCCAGCTGCATGTGTGTATCTAACCAACGATGCAGTCGTACAGTTGTCAGTCACATATCTTTGAGTTGTTATGAGGAGGAATCTTAGCATTAGACCACACAGCTAGATCTGTGTGTTTAAAGATAGATCTGCTATCATGGCTCCTAACAAACTCTCTTCTGTCCAGGTGATGGGTCTTACCTGGGGGCTTTGTCTCTCTGCCCCCTTGTATACTACATAAATATACAGTTAAGGCTCTAAACCTTTTATGTTCACCTCATTAGTGATTGAAAACAGCAGTAGGTTACAGCGTGGAGTCCTTTCAGAGACTCCATCTCGCCTCGCCGTGCCTGCGGCTGCTACATGTCGGAGTCACAGGCCGATAGATTTCCCATTAACTCCATCTTCATCTGGGACGGCTGCAGTGGCCTTCAGAGGCCGGAGGCAGCGCGGCATCAAGGTCTTCACACCGGCAGTGATTGACGGGTGAATACACAAGCCTGCAGGCTCAGAGTGCTGGATAAAGATACACGGCAAGGACTCCGGGCTGTACACGAGGTGCCATTAACGGCGCTGCATTCACAGACACACAGACAGTGGTGGACAAAGTACACACCCTCATTACACAACCAAAAATACCTGATGACCAGGGGAAATGTCAGCCGGGCTTTACACAGGGAGAAAACATTATGGCCATGGGTGCTCGGGTGGTGCATCGTCATCCTTCTCTGCCGTATCATCAACCGCCTGATCTGAGTGACGTTTGCTCTGTGTTCAACCATGGAGACGCGCGAGGTACGTACGGCAACGCCACTTTGACAAACCACACGCAGAACTACACAAAACACAGTTTGTTGTCTTTGTTGGATTTTAGAAAAGAAAAGAAGATTCATCAGCTGACTTCAGGGCTGAAGGAGCGAGTAACGAGAACATTCATTGAAATGTAGTGGAGTCAAAAGCACCGTCTTGTAAATGTAAAAGTTTCCCCAAAAAAATAATACTCAAGTAAAGTACAGATACTCAAAAAATGTACTTTGTTACTGTCCACCCCTGCACACAGAGCGTTTAAATGATGGTCTGAACAAGAGCCAACATTCAACTATCAAACCATTTGAATTATACTGCATTTAGATGATCTCGATCTTCGCATTCACACCTAAAGTCCGTTTGTTTGGTCCGAATCAAAGACACAAATGTTACAAAGTTGCATTTTGCCTCGAGTTTGGTTTCTGTTCACACGGCAGCTTTTACCAGCAGACCAAACGTTTTGATGCGCGAGGAAACTGCTCTCTGATTGGTCAGAATTTCCACTTGGGAAAACTCCCTGAAGTAAACAAAGTGAGAGAGAGCACGCTGATCAAACACACTCAACATGATCGCGGACTTTAATGTTTTGTTGTCTGAGTTTTTTTACATTTAAGCGACATTGTTCCACAGATCGATCAGATCCAGTCTCTTTGAACACCTCCTTGTTTTTGTGCGTTTCCACAAACATTTGTGAAATTGTTTGGTCAGCTCATATTTCTGTTTCCTCATCGCTCCGACGTCTGTCCTCTGCTCATCTTGCTGCATGTCTCTGCAACATATTACAGTGCACAGTTTTATGGTTTGTTTATTTGATCCTACTTTAAGTCCGATTACATTCTCAACAGAATCAAACCGGACCGTGGCTTGCTTGAAAACGGACCGAGACCTGTCTTTTCTAGCGGACCACGGTCTGGTTGTTTGGTCTGCAGCAGAGTTTCATGCTGGCGTTCACACAGACCTCAACGAAATGCTCCAGGGTTCGGTTCAATCGGGCTAAACAAGGCTGGTGTGAAGCCGCCCTTAGATTTTTTAATTGCTGCCAAAGGAAGAAGAAATAACTGTTCTTTTTTTGCATTGCAAAAATCGACATCTTTTCAAGTCAATGTTTCACTTATTCTTACTTTCTTTGAGTGAATGAAGAATTTGTTTGTATGGTGAGATTTCTGTTTCTAATTTAAATCCTGTTATTTTAATAATTTAATAAAGTGGTGGTTCTTTTTTTCTTCTCAACGACTTTGTCATTCTGACTCATCGATTCAAAGTGCATGAAGACGTTTGATTTATCTGAGTCCTGAAACTACACACCAAAGTCAGGGCCGGGACACACTCCTCACTTTGTTACACTCTTCACCTTCAAACATTATGGTGGCATTTAGTCCCCACAGAGACAGACGTACAGTACCTCACACACACACACACACACACACACACACACCCTGTTATTGTGGCAGAAGTCAAAGTGGTGCAATTACCTCCTGATTATTAAGTAATTACAGTGAGCTAATTGCAGGCGGTTATTGTTTTTATGGATCTTGCAGCAGCTTTATGATGAAGTTTCATCACAGACAGAAACTGTGTTCGGTCACTGTCACACACACGTCGGTCTACGGCAGCTTTTACGTCACTGTGTGTGAGGATGAGGTCGCGTGCTGCTGCTGTGCTGCTACGATCGGTCGGTCATGAGCTGAAGGTGTTAAAGTCCTTTGCTTCGAAGGTTATTCTGGTACCTTAAAACCTGGGCCCACGCTGAATTGCTAATTGGTATAAAAAGTTTTTGAATTGATCCGTTTATAGGGAGAGCGTAGATCATTCAACCGACAGTTGTGAAACAGGCTGTGATGGAATGAAACATAATCCCTGATCATCGAACAAATGTTATCTTCTGACAGAGACCATGAGGTGTGGTTGAAAGACAATGATAAAGGTACGAAAATTGACCTAATCCTACCCCTCTAACCCTAATCCAACCCTAATGGGCTATTATGGACCTTGAACAGATTTGTTGGTGAACATATTTGACCACAGAGCTTTGCATGTTCAAAACAGACACTGGAGTGTTTGAAGCTGGGAGTGGCAGCGTGTTGCAACAGTATCAGAGACACATTATTGCTGCATCTAATTTGCACATGCTATTCTTTGTTAAAATACAAACTCCACCCTCCCTGGACGTCCGCTCAGCTGATGTACAAAGTTCCACTGCAGAGTGAACACCGGTCTGTCTTTGATCTACTCCTCCTCACTCCTTTCTCCTTCTCCTTCTTCGGAGGAGACACTTTAAATGAGCTCTTTGTGCTGCGCCCGAAGCTCCAGACGCCATCGAAGACTTCTCCAATAAAGCTCCTGCCCTCCTCTGCACCAAGCAGAAATTTACGATGCACAAACTTCCAGAGTCTCAGGGTTACTCAGATTAAATGTCCTCGTCTTCAAGGCATTAATGCCATCAAAGAGAGACGCAGGCGGCTGGAAGGTCTCAGCACAGGCAGACAGATGGCAGGAAGGAACCGACAGACAAACGAGAGGCGCTGACGGCGGTGTGACCAACCTCACATGATGAATTCAAAATGTGTACAAGAAGACCTTTGTTGAAAACTGTAAAGAGCATATAAGCACGAGAAGCATCAGGTTTTCAACTAGCTCTAATGTAAACCCTTCCTCAGTGACATGCTCAGAGACACTGCTTCGGCCGAATAGCACCGGGGACGTCTATTCATGAAACTCGGCGCCGACATTTTTGGAACGATGTTCAAGCGCTGCTCGGACGGAGACCGGCAGAATTTGTAGCTGTGCGCATCTTAGCATCGCGCCAGAAAGGGGGCGGAGATCAGCGTGTTGACCCGGGTTTTGTGTTCCCATCAATGCCGATCGGAGCCGAGGCGATAATTACCCGGGTCTACTGACTGACACTAAACAGACGCTTCCTTTGCATCTGTTGGGGACTCCAAAGGGGGGGCATATGAAAGCTTTTTGATGACCTTGGGGATAACACTGTTAAGGCTGGTCATGAACAATCGGGCACAACTTTCCGTTCAATATTATATTACCGTAAACTTCAGTGTATAAGATGCACTTTTATTACTTTTTTTTTCATTTAAAAAGTGTGTTGCGTCCGATACACCAGTGCGACCAATGTACCAGTATAGCATGCAGAGAGAGGTATTTCATTGTGTTACGGTATTTTACCAAAACAATGGAGCTATAATCTAAGCTAAAGCTTCGTCACAGTCATGAGCCGTCGTGATCGCCGGCTCAATTACTGCACGCGTAGCTAGCAGGGTTGCAAACTCAACATGGCGAAACAGATGGTCGGCTTTAAGTTGTGTGTTCTGAATGTGTTTCAATTAAAAAATAAATCGAAATAGTGTTGATAACAGTCTTATATTCCCGTGCATCTTATATTCTGAATATTACGGTAACTGTAACTGAGGACATGTTACATTCAGTGTGTCCAAACTGCAGGGCAGGAAGAACAGACTAAATCAGATATAACGTTCTGCAAGTTCTGCAACTGTTGACTGGCTCTGATGAGTGTTGACATATTTTAGGTTTTAGAGGATCTGTAGAGACTTTACTTATGATGTATCACTGAGGCACGCCGTCTCTAAGAGAGGATGGACATGATTCAAATGAAGAAACAGATGCTGTTGTTGTGGCTACTCCAGATCTGACGGAGAACAAATTGAGCTTCTGCAGCACACTCAGCTTTCATCATCACTCAGCTACATGGATTTCATCACCGTCGTCTCCTCTGTTTGAACGATGGTCTCACTCTGTGTTTTTAGGCCGAGCACAAATCAATTCAGGAATGACTCATTTCAGAGCTGCAGTCATTTCCTCATTACGGCCACGATGTTTAAAAACTAAATTATTGATTGGAAGTGTGTGCACTCAGATCATTACTGATGATGAGCACTGCTGCAGCAGACCTGGCTTTAGTTTGTATCCAGTCACACTAAAGCAGAGCTGCTTTTCTACCAGGAGGCTTAGTCACAATCACGTTATATTTCTTCACTTTAATTCTGTTTGTGATTAATGGAAGTCAGATTGTTCATAAATAAGATGTGTTTAAGATGTGTGATGTATTAACGGTCTTACTCCTGAGGACCCAAAGAGCAGCACACTCTCCTCCTCACACTCCAGCGCGCTCCGGCTTCACAGCCAATAACCTCTTTAATTGATCTGTTTCCTATAATCTCCCTTCAGACTGGACGGGCTGAAGTTGGCTTCAGATACAGAAGATTTAAGGACCCTGGTTGGAGATACGGAGGGATCAGAAGTACAGTGAGTTTGAAGGTTTGGGCAGGAAACTAAAATGTTTTACTGAAATGGTCTCAGAGGAGAGGGTCTCTCGAGTGTCGCAGGGGTGACCGGAAGAGTCAGATATAACTATAAGAGTCAGAGCAGGATTATTTAATACCTTCAAGCTCAAATTACTGACTTTACTCTAATCGTAATATTAAAAGATCCATCCAGTACCGCCTATACTGTTCAGGGTCGTGGGGGGGCTGGAGCTGATCCCAGCTGTCATTGGGCGAGAGGCGGGGTTACAGCTGGAGAGGTCACCAGTCTTCACAGAGACGAGGCGATAATTACCTGGGTCTGCTGCAGAGTCATTTGACCCGGGGTCTGAATGCCGGGTGTTTGCATGTTTTTTGACAAGTGGGAAAGGAGCTACTGAGACAGACAACCTTTCATAATCACGCTCACACCTACGGGCACTTTTAGAGTCACCAGTGAACCTAACGAGCATGTCTTTGGACTGTGGGAGGAAGCCAGAGTATCCGGAGGGAACCCACGCATGCACTGGGAGAACATGCAAACACTTAAATAGGAACCTTCTAGCTGTGAGGTGACAGCGCTAACCACTGCACCACCATGCAGCCTTTCTCCTTGCTTCCCTCCTTTAAAATAAAGATACTGAGATTAGGAGATTCAACTGAAAATGACACAAGAGCACAATTTGCAAAGTCGTCAAGCTGTTGTTGGACATCTGAATAAGCCGGTCATCATGTCGTTTCCTTTCAGTGACGGGATGGACGGATTAACTGATCCATAAAAGTTTCCCAAACAACACAGAGCCCAGTTTTTCATCTAGAGAACTAAGAGCTCTTGTCATTGCTTGGTAAATCTCTATCCTGATCAGTATTAGGTGAGACACTTGAGATTGGAGCTTCCTTCTATGATAAATGCGTCTGTCTATGTGAATATGACGCACAGCTTAAAAGAAGAGTTGAAGTCCTTGTTTTTCAGTTTAAATTCCACGAGGAATAAAGGACAAACAAACAGCTCAGTGCCCACAGAGCTAAACATCGCCAGGAGAGTGGGTATATCTCGTTAGAGCCTCTCTGGATGAAAAAAGGTTAATAGGAAAAGGAAAACGTGGATAAGAGAGATTTGGAGATGCTTTATCCCGGCCTGTCATCGTCTTTATTCAGCCGCCTGCGGGGATTTGGAGGAGTAGAGCGGCTGCTTTCTGCAGCTATTATTCACATGTGAGGAAGCCAATAAGGAAGAAAGTGGAGAAATATCCAATCCGTCCACCTGTTTATGTATTCATATATTTATATCTGTGGTCCCTATGGATGCGTCGCCATGTGGCACTGCAGTAATATATTTATTTCCAAATGGAGAATCTACCAAAGGGCCGAGTGCCAAGCATTTAACTCCACTTTTTCCTCCCTCCATCATTTCGTCTTTAATATAGATTTTCTTCATGTGTCTGAAACGTGTAGGCTGTGCATGGAAAATATTCTTGGCAGCTACTTTCCCTTCTGTGTTGTCCGCCGGGTTGTGTGGTGAATTGCATGCACACGCTCCCAATGTTATCGCCCTGCAATCCCCCGTCTGCAGAAAGTCGGATGAGTACGGCTGGAAGTTGTCAGCTTTATCTGCCACCCCGGCCTTTTGATCTCTGCCTTATGGGACTTTACTGAATGAAGGGAAGTCATGCATAAACACAGCAGACACAGACAGATGCCCTCACACAAACACAAACACACACAAACACACACACAGAAAAAAGTAAACCGGCAAACTTGCACTCAAAATGAACAACACATGCCCGGAAGAACACACACAACCAAATCATCCATCAACAGCTCTGGGAGAATATCCTGAAGGTCAGTAAGTAAAGTATGGATCTCTTGCTTTGGTAGTTTAATCACTGCGTCCGTTTAGTTCTGTCTTTATGATATACACTCTTTTAATCAGCCTACAATAAAACATTTTAATGTTGGCAAACAACATTGTCTCTGACTTCAACCACATCCTGAACAGTGAATACAAATCATCACCTTCACTCGGGAGACGCAGGGTTACACGATTAATAAGGTTAGACTGAAGCAAGTCTGAAATTAAATATGGAGCATATTTACATTGTTGTAATGTAATATAAGTTGTATGTATCATTTTATCAGATACGTTGAACAACACTGAAATGCAACCAGGGGTCCGTTTCAGAAAGCAGGTTTAGTGAAAACCCCGAGTTTGTTAACCCTGAAATGATGGAAACCTCGGGTTTGCCGTTTCAGAAAGAGAACTAACTTTAACTCTAGGTTGGTTACTACGGTAACTGTGTCTGTGAACCTAACCTGGTCAGGAGCAGGTTTTCTTCAGGAAACTCAGAGTTTCGCTCTGTCTCCTCCCTCGAGAATATAAAACCCTCATTCGTCTTCCTCATTCATTCAGCCCGTCTCTCGCGTGTGTTTGAGCGGTTAAAAAAAAAAGAAACACGTTGCGTCTCTGTGCTGCTCTGACCGCTTTGCAAAAGTCTTGTATTATTATGATAAAAAAAATCAAAAGACAAATCTGTGTGAAAGTCATCATTTGTAGATTTTCCACCACTACAGGGTTTTTTTTAACAAACACAATTCAGATTAATCAACATGAATTATAATGTATGTGAGGTCAGCATCATGTTAGGGATAAAGCTAATGCACATTAAAACAGCCACTGAATGATATTTAATCTGTTTAATATTTAAAATATGACTGAAGTGAGGTTCAGCCATGAGCCTGTTCTGCCTGAGCCGCACCTTTGAATGATGTTCTGGTATTTTATTTTTAGCTGCTTCCATGTACGTTTTTCTCCCGCTGCATTGCTCCTAAATTGATATAAATTTTAGCTTCCGGTCGTGATTAAGTATTAAATAAATAGACCAGTTTAAACTTGTGCATTTACTCGAGCAGCAGTTTCTTACTTTCAAAAGTTGACATTTGGTTTATTTAATATTTTAAAACAATCGACAACACAGAGAGTGAGAGCTAAAGAGGGATCGTGCAATTCTGCACTGGGGTGGATCATGCTGCCCTGATGTTACTCACTTTATCAGGGAGGTGTAACTTCACTGAAGGCTTCAGAATGACAGTCTCATAAAAACGGCTCCAACTGGTCTGAATTTGAGGCGGCCTGCGTTTCACTCGTCTCCTGTATGAAAAGATCCTCGCTGCGTCGTACTGTTATATGTTACTGTATGAGGAGCAGGCCACTCCTGTGTAAACTCTGTCACTCCCTGATGCAGGAGCCCTTCTCCTGTTTTCTACTGTTTTCTGTTTGTGATCGTCAAGTTTGATGTGTTGCAGAGTAAAAAAACGCTCAAGTATAAAATGCTGTTGATTTGTAAAAGATACAGATAATGTTTGATATTTTAATTGATGCAAAAAATAAATAATAAGGCGCACTATATACGTATTACGTCATCAGACTTTCTCTCAACACCGCCAGCTATGACTGACATCCAGCGCGCCTGGAGGCGGTCTGCTGTTTCAGGCTGCAACTGTCGCTTATTTTTAGCGTTTGTTGAATTGATAGATAAATTGTTTAAAGCTACAAATAGAAAAGAAAGAGATTCCATAAATATTCCTCATAGGCCGAGCCGACATCTTCAAAGCTCTTCAAAGTCACCCCGAAGCTCCTCCAATAACAAACACATAAAGCAGCAGACAGTGAATTATAAACAGAACGACTTCACCGTCAAACTTTCACCATGACGGGCTCCAATCTGACTCAACTTTGGGGTTAAAGGCCTCTGGCTCCTGTTGGTTGTAAGGATAAAAATGCTAATGTTTGCTATAAACCGTAGGACAATTAAATGTATGTTTATAGTTAAGAATCAAGGCAATGACTGTTTATATAGATGGACGACGCGTCTCCATCTGCTCTCATTGTAAGAAAGTGATGCCAACATAGCCCCTGTGATAGGCGCTGCCATCTTGAGATGGTGACGTCATACGGAGTCAGAGTCTGCGCAGTAGAGATCAGCAGGTGGCGCCGCCGTAGCCACTTCCGCTAACCCAAACACAAACTTAACTTCGTGAAAAAACACAGCAAGGATCTCGCACGCCGGCATGTTTAACAGAAGAACAGCTTCTCTGTGTTGGTCTGAGGTTAAAGTTCACAGACGGAAACTTCAATGACTGTAGTGATTGTTTTAGTTACGTCTCCTCTCGCCGCTCGTCCTCCACTCTGCTAAACAGGAACTGATTGGCTGCAGGAGCCGTATTTGGCAACAGAGCTGTCAATCATCATTTTGACAGCATCAAATAACTAATTAAAAGTAAACTTGTCAGAAAAATGAACACTTAGTTCTTGCCATGCTGATTTATGTCCAACTATAATGACAGAAACCACGTTTGAGAAACATTTATTTGGCGTGTATAGTTTGACTCATGTCCCATCAGGGAATAAATTACGGGTGACAGATTTCCATGAAGAATGAACAACAGATGAGTCGTGTGTTTAGGTTCAGATTAGAGATTACTTAGATTAACTAGGTTTAGATATAGAGTCAATAAGAACACCTGTGATGGAGCTGGTATCATTAATGGGGACAACAGAGAGACGTGAAGTGACAGGAACAGGGACAAAGGCTTCAGGCAGCTGCACGTCATTCTTACAGTAAGCACACTTTAAATAAAGGATACAGTAAAGAGGAGTGTTTCTGCAGAGGCAGAGGAACACTGACCTGCTTTCACCATCACCTGAACACTCGGACGTTTGAGTCATTGACTCAGAGACTTGAGTTCTCTCTGACGGGACCACCTGGTGTGTGAAGCACAAAAAGCATGCAGTCCTTCCTGCTCGGCTGGACATAATAGCAGCCCGATCAGTCGATGTTTCTATTGATCTTCACAGCAGGTTAAAGACAGTGTTTATCTGCATGAGACGGGATCGCAGCTCTGACAGGAGCACATCAGACAGGCAGAGAGAAGAGAGACCTCTTATAAGAGTTTCTCAGAATAGAGCTGTGCCTCCAAAATCTCTTCAAAACTTCCACTACAACAACCAAAGGCGACGACCCTTCACACTGCAGAGACTTTTGATTAATGCAGTTTCAAAACTCTCATTTCCTTTGGCAGGATGTCTGAATGTACCGACACCGAGTGTTTTAGCCAATGTATACATTTAACTCTGTCAACATTTCCTTCTTTCTTTCCATTAAAGCTTGGACAGCTTTTCCTTGAGCTCTTATATCTCGAGTTTCCTGCACATTTTTCAAATGTTTGGGAAAAAATGTAACCACCAAAAATGAAATGAAACAAAGCAGTGGAACGGTTCTCCTGTTAAGAGTAAAACTACCGAGCTTTGTGGACCTCTGGGAGCCCAACACCACTTCAAAGAAACTCTGACCTTCCCTCTTCTTCTGCTCTGCTGTATATCTCTCTAAGTCTCTTTAGCATCACTTACCAACTCCGATTGTACAATCTTTGGCTCCTTCTCTACTTTCCTCCTTGTTTCTTCTTTTACTCTCACTCACAGCTCTCTCCACTCTACTCTTGTCCTTTTCTCTGCCTCTAATTTGACCACCCTTTCCCTTTTCGTACGCTGCACTTTCACCTTCCGTGTTCTTCGAGGCCTTAATCAATTAGATGCTGGATTTCTTTCGTCGTCTTTCAACCAGTCATGCTCCCAAAGTCAGAGAGGTTTTCATATGAGAGGAAGCTGGAGGGTCTTTGTATCATTAATCCTCTTGAAGTGTTGATGATCAAGACTTTGGAGCCTTACCCAATCAACGAACTAAAGAAACCTGCTGTGTGAAGCTTAGTTCTTGAAATACCGCCTTCAAAAAGGGAAGGCTGATGTAACACCTACAATTACCTGGGAAGCATAACACCAAACAGGAAGTGTGTGGCCCTGTGAAACTGAACCTTTTGAAGTGTTATAACAGAGAGAAGCCTGAGCCGGAGAGGAGGCGAGTCTCTGGAGTTTGGGTCGATGACTTTGATGCTTTTCAGAAAATGGATGCTCTTCCACAACAGTGTGCTTCAATATTTGGTTAGCCCAGAAACACTTGATACCAGTATCACTTTTCAAATCCCTTTTCACCAACACAGGTCCTGTGCAAGGTTCCGCCCTTGTAATTTTCCTGTGGTGTGTTTTATTTTAAAACATTTTATTCTTTCTCTCACTGACCTTTTCTGTTTCACCTGCTCGTCTAATTTCCCTCTACATATGTAATCATATCAATTCTTTGAATTAACCCTGCTTCCTTCTTGATTTCATTAAATCGTTTCCCACTTATTAACGATATTGGGGTCAAGTAACACCAATCAGAAACACTGTTCCAGCAGCTGCAGCCACCTGGTCATTGTTCTATGTCCCACATAACCGGAGGTACCCTTGGCCCGAGTCGGTGGGCCGGTCCATCTGGAAGTTTCCACATATTCCACTTTGATTTTAGCCCCATTAAGCTGATCAGCAGCCGGTGACACACTGTCGTTTTCAGTCACCTGTGATGCTAAGGAACGTACAACTAGTTTAGTTGATTTGCTGCTGCAGGAGACTCGGCTACATTTAATGAGTTCTTTGAAAGCTGAAAACATCATTGTAGGTTAGTCGATCTGCAAATGTCACACAGCAAGGCATTGTAAAACATTGCATGACCTGTCTTAGATAGCTTATTGCAAGTTGATTGAAAGAGAGTGACTCCATATTTGCTTGGTTATTATGTCTCACGTCAGCAGGTCATTAGCTTGTGCGGAGGACCTTGCTCAGGGGGATGTCAGCAGTGGTAATTACGGACAGAGCGTGCTGGGTTTCAGTCCAACATGCTTACAGTCATGCCTAGCAGGTCACAATCCATTTCATCGCTAAGACTGACCATCTGACGCCTCGTTAGCAGGCCTTTCATGTTTGTATGTGTGCTTTTGTGAGCTTCCAAACACCTCCTCAGTATTGATCGGACTGTTAACTTGTGAAGCAGAGCGTACTGGTTTGTTATCTTGGTGCAGTGGTGATTTGAGTCGGTACGAGCCTCAGTATCGTTCAGACCACGGCAGACAGTTTGATGGATGGGCCGTTACTCTACTTGAGTTTAATATGCTCAGCAAAGTTGAACTCATCTTGAACCTGTTCAAGCCTCGTTATAAAAATGTGTGCAGTCAGCGGCTCGGCTCTGACCAGAAGTAGAGCAGATCTACTTATAACAACTCCTACTCAAACAAAGTCATGTGGACTCATCTGACAAGAGGAGTAAGAAAACAACTTTTGACTTTCACTTTTGGGAAACAAGGAAGTGGAAAGTAAAGTTGCTGAACAAACTTCTGGAGAAGAATACAAATTATTGAAGACCATAGGAGTGGATTTTGAGATGTTTATAGGAATGCTAATGCAAATAATCATTGTTTTCTTCAAACATCCGCTGAGAGTTCAATTAATGCAAAATTTGTTTAGTGTCAAAAAAGAGGCAAAAACAAAAAGCTGATTGCAGTTTCCAGAGCCACAAGGGATTTGGTTTATAACAATATGAAACACAGAAAAGCTCCAAATCTTCAATTTGGAAAAGTTGTTCGTGTATATGCAACCCGTTCTCAATCCAAGTTGGCAATCACCAACGCTACGCCACGTCATCTTAAACATACGCACAAAGTAGCATCCATTAAGTGTCTGTGTCATGATCTGTTTATTTCTTTATAACTCGTGCTGCCTTTGTCCTCTTTTAAGGTTCCTTGTTTCCTTTTCAGTCTAAGAACAAAAACCTATTCAGTTCGGGAAAAACATCACAGGTTGGATTAAACCCTGTTTACCAAAAGGCAACTGGACTTGGTTAAAGTTCTTGAAGACGATTTCAACCATGTCCAGTTGCCTTTTGGATGAAGCTTCGAATTACCATGATCTGAGAACCTTCACAGACGTCCTGCCTGTTTGGCCCAAGTAATTTACCAGTCTAGCTATTACATGAGCGGACCTCCCTCATGCTTGGATGGCCGGAACAGTTGTTTCAATGTCTCAGGCCTTGTTTCAATGGTGTTTTTATGGTGGCTGAGGTAAAGGTTCATTTCTATGCAGTGTGCTCGAAGGCTCGGTTCTTTCCCCTGTCCTGTTTAATCTTTATACACTGTTTCGGGCAGGTATGAGTTTACACGTGCCTAAAGGCCAATGGTCTGCAGGTTTCATTCAAACCAACATCAGCAGGTGATTTCACTGATGTTTCCCCCTGTCTCTTTAAAGGTGTTCTAATCAGTGATGGAGTCTTTTGTTGTAAAGAAATCCTGCAAACTCTCGGTCCATCACGGCCCATGATTGTCCGTAGAGGTCATCTACTCTGGACACAAGAGCAGATTGATTTCTGTTGATGACACCCAACAGGATATTTTATCTTGTCAGCTGATGAGTCGGGTCCAAAGAACACCTTGATGAGCTGCACTGAAGAAATCAAACTGTGGATGGAACAAAAGTTCTTACAACAAACTGCACCAGAAGTCTTTGATTGCAACGGCTCTTTGCCAAGAGTGAAAAGTAGAAAAGGTTGTTGTGTTGTAGCAACTTAAACAGCCAATCATTGCTATGGAATAACGCCTCACTAGATCATGGGGCATATGCTGTAGCATGTCAGCCAAGAACTCTCCGGAAGTGAGAACTGTAATGGTAACTTTAACAGCAGCAAGTCAAATTTAAGCGCTGTTTAACTTTGTGAGGCCTAAGATGAAGAACTTTGGAGAAATAAATGCAACACAATCTCTAAATAAGGCTGCACGACGCATTAACCATCAGATCTATCAATTAAGCTTCTTTCAGTCTACTTAACTATTTAATCTTAATACGCGACTACACTAGGACTGCTGACTTGTACAACAATATCAGCCAACAGTGAAATCTTGCTCAGACATTGGTGGGAACCAAGTGGGTTGGTGGGTGGAGAAGCACAGGTGGGTTAAGTAAACATCAGTTCTCATTTGAGACTTAAACACCCGATAACTCATCCCATCCATTCAGCCCATCACACAATCCAACTTCGCAGCATCGATGTTGTTGAATGTCATGCAGATCAATACATCGAGCATTTTACAGTAGTTACAGCTTGTTCTAATTGATGAGGTCAAACTGTCATGAGCCAATCTAGTTTAGTTATGTTTTTGTCTTGTATTTCAGTGTTCAGTTATCATTTCTTGTTTTACCTTGTCTCTTTGTCTCCCTGTCATGAGTTCTTATTGTTTAGTTTTGTATTTAGTTTATTCTGTGTTCTTGTCAGTGTTTAGTCTTGTTTAGTTAAGTATTTCACTTGTGTCTCTTTGGTTAGATCATTTCCTGTTTTACTTTGTCACCTTGTCTCTCGTGTTGGTCCACTTCCTGCCTTTGTGTGTTTTCCCGCCTGTTTGATTCTGTGCCCTGCCCTGATTGTTTTCACCTGCCCCTTGATTGTCTCACCTGTGTCTGATTAGCCTCACCTCCTAAGTTTATTTAGTCTTTGTGCTCCCCTGTCTTGTTGCCTGTTCATTGTCATCCATCGTACGTGAGTCTATGTCATCCAACGTGTGTTAGTCTATGTCCATGACCTTTCCCTGGATATTCTTTGTGCTTCCCCTGACCCCTCGTGTCTTTTGGATTCCCTGTTCCTGGTTTTGTTGTAAGTTTTTTGCTCTGCCTTTTGATTTTCCTTTTTGCCTTCTGTTGGAGTTTAGATTTGGTTTTTGCATTTTTGCCTTTTGTTTATTAAATCCATTATTTCAGTCTGCATCTGGGTCCTCACCTTTTTTGTTTAAATCAAAACCCTGACAGAATGAACAGGCCTAACATGGACCCAGCAGACTTTGAAGATTTGGATTGTTTTGCAAAGATTACTTTTTTTCAGAACATTTTTAGAGCAATGAGAGGGGAATATGATTTTGAACAGTCTCCTTGGAAGGGGACTCGCTTGGCCATTTTTCCTGGCTCCCGCGGAGGCACCAGGAAAAGACGTGGCCATCGTGGCTCTCGTTTTCCTCGCCCCTCTCCCCAGCCCAGAGCCCCAGAGCCGCCACTGCCTAGCTCCCCAGAAACTCCTGCCCCTGTGTTCCTGTCGGAGGTCCTGCCGGCTCCTGTGTTTCGGTCGGAGGTCCTGCCGAGTCCTGTCCCTGTGTTCCAGTCGGAGGTCCTGCCGAGTCCTGTCCCTGTGTTCCAGTCGGAGGTCCTGCCGGCTCCTGTGTTTCGGTCGGAGGTCCTGCCGACTCCTGTCCCTGTGTTCCAGTCGGAGGTTCTGCCGACTCCTGCTCCTGTGCTCCTGTCGGAGGTCCTGCCGGCTCCTGTGTTTCGGTCGGAGGTCCTGCCGACTCCTGTCCCTGTGTTCCAGTCGGAGGTTCTGCCGACTCCTGCTCCTGTGTCCTGGTCGGAGTCTCTGCCGACTCCTGCTCCTGTGTCCCAGTCGGCTCCCCGGCCGACCCCTGCTCCCCGGGTCCAGTCGGCTCCCCGGCCGACCCCTGCTCCCCGGGTCCAGTCGGCTCCCCGGCCGACCCCTGCTCCCCGGGTCCAGTCGGTCCCCAGGCCGACCCCTGCACCCCGGGTCCAGTCGGTTCCCAGGCCGACCCCTGCACCCCGGGTCCAGTCGGTCCCCAGGCCGACTCCTGCACCCCGGGTCCAGTCGGTTCCCAGGCCGACTCCTGCACCCCGGGTCCAGTCGGTCCCCAGGCCGACTCCTGCACCCCGGGTCCAGTCGGTCCCCAGGCCGACTCCTGCACCCCGGGTCCAGTCGGCCCCCAGGCCGACTCCTGCACCCCGGGTCCAGTCGGCTCCCAGGCCGACTCCTGCACCCCGGGTCCAGTCGGCTCCCAGGCCGACTCCTGCACCCCGGGTCCAGTCGGCTCCCCGGCCGACTCCTGCTCCCTGGATCAAGATGGCTCCTCTGGTCCAGCAGGAGGACTCCCCTCCTGGCTCTCCGTTAGTGTCTCGACCGACACCCCCTCTGGCCCAGCAGGAGGACTCCCATCCTGGTTCCCCGTCGGCGTTCCGGCCGACACCCCCTGTGGCCCAGCTGGAAGATTCCCATCCTGGTTCCCCGTCAGCGGTCCGGCTGACACCTGCTCCAAGTTCCCCGTCGGCGGTCCGGCTGACACCTGCTCCAAGTTCCCCGTCGGCGGTCCGGCTGACACCTGCACTTGGATCTGGTTCCCCGTTGTTGGTCCGGCTGACACCTGCTCCTCGTTCCCTGTTGGTGATCCGACCGACACCTGCACCTGGTTCTGGTTCCCTGTCAGTGGTCCGGCTGACACCTGCTCCTGGTTCCCTGTCGGCAGCCCGGCCGACCCCTGCCCGTCCTCCGGAGAGTCTCCGCCGGCCTGCTCGGCCCCCTGCCCGTCCTCCGGAGAGTCTCCGTCGGCCTGCTCGGCCTCCTGCCCGTCCTCCGGAGAGTCTCCGCCGGCCTGCTCGGCCCCCTGCCCGTCCTCCGGAGAGTCTCCGTCGGCCTGCTCGGCCCCCTGCCCGTCCTCCGGAGAGTCTCCGTCGGCCTGCTCGGCCCCCTGCCCGTCCTCCGGAGAGGATCTGCCTGCCTGGTCGGCCCCCTGGCCGCCCTCCTGATCTGCTTCGCTTGCCTGGTCGGCCCCCCGGCCGCCCTCCTGAAGGCATTTGCTTGGACTTTGCCCCTCAGCCCCTGGCTGTTAACTGAACTTTGTACCCTGAACTCTTGACCCGGAGTCCCTCCTCCGGACCCCCTCCACCCACCCTAGTTAGGGTACCACAGACATTTTATTTTTTGGGACGTCTGGAATCCGTCCCTTGAGGGGGGGGTTATGTCATGAGCCAATCTAGTTTAGTTATGTTTTTGTCTTGTATTTCAGTGTTCAGTTATCATTTCTTGTTTTACCTTGTCTCTTTGTCTCCCTGTCATGAGTTCTTATTGTTTAGTTTTGTATTTAGTTTATTCTGTGTTCTTGTCAGTGTTTAGTCTTGTTTAGTTAAGTATTTCACTTGTGTCTCTTTGGTTAGATCATTTCCTGTTTTACTTTGTCACCTTGTCTCTCGTGTTGGTCCACTTCCTGCCTTTGTGTGTTTTCCCGCCTGTTTGATTCTGTGCCCTGCCCTGATTGTTTTCACCTGCCCCTTGATTGTCTCACCTGTGTCTGATTAGCCTCACCTCCTAAGTTTATTTAGTCTTTGTGCTCCCCTGTCTTGTTGCCTGTTCATTGTCATCCATCGTACGTGAGTCTATGTCATCCAACGTGTGTTAGTCTATGTCCATGACCTTTCCCTGGATATTCTTTGTGCTTCCCCTGACCCCTCGTGTCTTTTGGATTCCCTGTTCCTGGTTTTGTTGTAAGTTTTTTGCTCTGCCTTTTGATTTTCCTTTTTGCCTTCTGTTGGAGTTTAGATTTGGTTTTTGCATTTTTGCCTTTTGTTTATTAAATCCATTATTTCAGTCTGCATCTGGGTCCTCACCTTTTTTGTTTAAATCAAAACCCTGACACAAACAACTAAGTTTCCAGTTCATTGGGTCTGCATAACTGCAGCCAATGCAACACGACATCCATCCAACCTTTCACGCTCACATCCACACCTGATGATGAACCTAACGAGCGTGTCGTTGGACTGTAGGAGAGAGCCGGAGTGCCTCGAGGGAACGCACAGATGCATGGGGTCTGTTTTTAACCGTTTCATTACTTTCATGTATTTCAGAATGTATTTGTAGCTAAAACTTAATTTTCACATTTTACTTTCTTATTTTAAGAGTTTTCTTTCACTTTAACTTTGCAGGCAAGTGGAGCCGAGTTCCCCGTCAGCCTAATGACTGTGATACACAGCAGCAGGAAGTGTACAAATCCTTATTTAGTTGATCTGTATCCGATCCGTCTTTCATTTAAAGCCCCTGATTGTTACTTCTCAGGCGTTAAACAGCAGGAACATAACTAAATATTTTAACAGCAACATCTAAATATCTGTGAGCCAGCGCGCTGGCAGACCATTTTCTGTCACGTCCATATGTTTCTGTGATTTTATGTCTTCATGTTTTGTAATTATGCATTTTGTTGGAAGCCTTGCAGCCAGCTAATTTTCCCATTAGGGACTATAAAATCTTGAAGTTGAGCTTTATTAGTCGTCCCCTGAGCGCTGAATCCATGAAGTTAGCAGACTCGGCCTCAAATGTAATTAGTGTCTTCGTCTGTAACTCCATTTCACAGCCTTGAATTGCACTGCATGCCTATTGTCCCGCTCTCATTAGTCCTTTCATTCTGCTGGTATGAATTGCACGTGAGCTGAGAAAGCAGCCTGCAGACAGTAACTATTGACTTATTTTCCTCTTCCTGCGTCTCCCCTGTGGCTCCTCCTTCCATCTCTCCCTCTGTTGACCTTTCAGGCGAGGCTGCTGAGGTTTAATTGTCCCCAATGAGAGCCAGCGACTCTGATCTCATCAACAGCATGGGATTTAAAGCCGCCACCAGCCAATTCCACATTCTGCTGGCCCGTGGAAGAATGGCTGTTTGGATGCAGCTTGGGACTGATTCATGGGGGAAGAAGCCGGACATGAATGAGGGAAACTGAAGGAGGCTTGACCCCGTCTGTAATCTAGTGTTTCATCTAGTTCGCTTTGATTTGTTCGCACAGCTAAACTTCCACTTTTCTACCGAGTGAATCTTTATTCTTGTTACTTTGGTCATTGTCAACATTAGTCATGATTATTATTTTCCTATAAATGTAATTGTCCTTATTAAAACCTTATTTGTTAATCTGTCAGTTAAGTCTTAGTTAATGTTAACATATTATTATCTTAAATCCAAAAGATGTTCATAAAGGTATTTGACAATGGAAGACACTTTGACACATTGAAGCTACCCTTTACCCATAAAATACCTGGATTATATGAAACCTGATTAAAGAAAATATTTACAGACTAAATAAAATAAAGCGTTACTAAGATGTTCTTTATGAAGATAGGTCCAGGTAATTGTTTCTCAGATGATGCTGCTGCAGGTTTGACAGCCTGAGCGTGATAAACATCGTTCGTCTTTAAACCAGATCCAGGATCAGTGAGAAGGTTCGTGCCTGAGGACAACACAGAAAACTGGAGCTGTAAGAACACAGAGAGGCGCAAAAATATCTCAAGTCAGTCATATTATTAGAATTGTACTTCAGCAACCATAGAAAAAATGCTAAAATGTAGATAAATATCTTTCTGCTGTACAATCAGTCGTCGATATAATCATCTGCCTCTCCTCCTCCTCCTCTTCCTCTCGTCTTTGTTAGCCTCATCTTTACCCGCCTCCTTCTCCGTGAGTGAAACCCGTGAAAAAGCTTATCAATGCTGCTCGGAGAAACGGCAAGCTGCAATCAGAGGGAAAATTACTCTTCTTTCTCCTGTCGCCATCAGCAACAATCCTCAGCAGAGCCCGGGATGTTTATCTCCGGAGAGTCTTCACTTACATTATGACTGAGCTGCTATCTGCGCCGTGAAAGCGGCCTCACGCTGCAGCTCGTTCCCACACAAAAAGATACAAGATTGCGTCGGCTCTCCGGTGAAAACGGGTTTGACTTTAAAAGTTGATTCAAAGCCTGACATCCTTATGAAACTGCTGCCTCCTGAAAGTGATCAGTCAATCCCTGAAAGTGCACAGGATCTTATCTGTCCGTACAATAAGGACGTAGCAGTGGACTTTCATGGAACATATCTTTTGCACGTTACTCAGATTAAAGCCGTATTTCCCTTTTGCTTTTGTCGCCGCAAAAAAGAAAGAAAATCCCAGAAGCACTGTTTCTGATTCTCTCCTACTTCTTGGTTGGTTTCTGTGTACCAGCAGAAGGTAAACACAGCTGTGTCAGTGCGCATGCGTTGCTAGCTAACTCAACGAGCGAGACGGCAGAGAGGACAGCGTTGAAATATTCACATTATTTTTATTTTTGGGTGACAGGGACGAGAACAAAATCGCGGTGAAATGTGAGCTGTGTCTGGAGGAAAAGTGCTCGGCAGCTACTATCTGCAGCTCTGCAAAACAAGAGCCTGTGTTGTATTGTTGTCATGGAAACAGCTGTGCCTAATGCTGTCTGCCTCTGCCCAGGTCAGATTTTTAGCATAATAAAGAGCTGTAAAGGTTACACTCCGTTTATCAGGCTGCAGAGTTACAGACTATAGACCGTAAACGAGGCTCTGCAGAGACGGTAGAGTCAATACATTAAAAGGTAGACGTACAGCAGGCTACATGCCGTCCTGACAATATAACACACACGTGTGAAGAGTCACAAAGGGGTAATATTTAAATATTGGTAACGCAAAAGAAATCTACTTTTCTCAGTAGGTAACGTACAGTAACGAGTTACTTTTAAAAGTAACGTTACCCAACACTGCAAAAGAGTGATGTAAAAAGAAATACATCCTAATGGTCCAATGGGAAACAACGTCAGCTCTCAAATGGAGACTCTATACTACACTTCAACATCCCCCGTTATATAATGAAATACCCATAATGCAATGCAGTTACGGGAAAATAAAACTTTGACCACACCCATGATGAGTCATGGATGATTCACAAGGCCGGAGATGAACTTGCTTTTTTACCTCGTCTCTGCACCACACGTGTTACTGGAGGTTACCTCTAGAGGGCACACAAGAGAGCTCAGGCCGAATGCAGCTACCATATGTGCGGGATGTAAACAACAGTAATCTTAACTCCGTGCACATAAGGGTCCCAGGTTTCCACGTCGACTTCTAAAATGATCTTCTCTGTCTCCAGCTGTGTGACAGGCATGTTTGTCTCTGTGCAGCGGCAACGACACATCGTACAGATGTGGATAATCACGGACTTTGTCTATCAGCTGCTGTGTTGTCCCTGTCACATCCCTTCTGCCTCTACACTGCCCCTACCGCTCTTGTGCAAACTGCATCTTGCATGTGCAGAGCGTGCTTTTTTGAGGATGTGCACAGCTGACAGACGCAGGGCTCACAGGGCCGCCATCATGTGCACGGGAATGCACAGTTAAAAGCGAAGTATATCTCCAGCCTAAGTGTGCGTCTCTCAGAAGTACTTCTTATAGAGTGAACCTTTCGTGTAAATGTGGTAGGAGTAAGTAAATAAGGGACACATTTGAAACAGCTGTGGCTGTACGCCTTTAATTTGCTTTCAGGGCTTTCACAGTCAGAGGGTAAGAGGAGATGACACCCTTTTTAAGTCTGACTGAAGACTCTCCAGCTGCCCCTGCAATGCACCGGCCCCAATCACTCTGTCCCATAAACCAGCACAACAACAAGCACCAGAGCTCTCTGAGTGTGTGTGTGTGTGTGTGTGTGTTCCTCTGTGAGAGAAACAGAGCCTGACAGAGTCTGTGTGTTTCTGTGTGTCTGTCTGTGAGCTATAAATAAAGGTGGCACTCCTCCCTCAGATTACAGGAGGAGGTAAATATGTCAGCAGCTCTGACTTCGTCTCCTCCTCACTGCTTCTATCACAAACCATTTCACAGCCCGTACTGGTGTATCAGGGTATAATGGGTCACATAAAGGAGAGGGAATGGTTGAAGCCCTATTTCAAAGAGGCTTCGCCCACCAGGAGCTGGTGCTGAAATCGTTGTACAGAAAACCAGCGCTGTGTGAACAAACAAACTCGGACAGGGAGCTTCACGGGAGCTGGTGAGTCCTGTTACTTTGGCTGAGGAGGAAAAGGTCAGGCCCCCCCCGCTGGGCCCGGCCGGCCCCGCTCCGGCCCCTCCTGGGACTCTGGGAGGTAGAGACTCTGGGTTCAACTGCCAAACATGGAGCTGCCGCAGACCTCGTCCTGTGGGCTTCAGCTCCGTCTCCCACGAGCAGTGAGCCGTATCACGCAGTCACAACAGTTCACCTCACTTACACTTTAAGTGCAGGCTGCAGCGGGGAGAGCAGGCACCGAAAATGGAAAGCGTTTTGTGTTTTTTATCCCTCCCTCCATTTCATTAATCTCTTCCTGGCAGCAGAGAGCAGGCAGAGCGTCCTGGTGGTTGTGTCCTGTTAAAGTGCTCCGCTGTAACAAAGTTAACTCCTACCTGACAGTGTGATGGTGTTTTGTAAGTCAACAAACTGCTATAAAGAGCTTTGAATATGGACTGTGTGTACAGTACGATGTCAGAAAGTTCCGGGAAAGTCTTTTAAATTAACTTTTCTTTTGCTCTAACTGCTCTCTGATAGGTCAGCATTTGCTTTGTTTTGGGGATGTTCCCTGTCTCAAAAAGTGTAGTCTCTCCATATATGGAGTTTCCTCCTCTTCTCTTCTACCACAGGTTTTAGTTTTCGATACCTGTTAAGTTTATTAAGCCACCTGTGACTTTCAGTAAATCTGCTGCACATTTCATCTTGTGTTCACTTTTGTTACCGTCCATAATCTGTCGTATTAACTCAACTCTGTCAGTTTTTATGCCTTAAATTTGTATTTCCACAAATCATGAAGTCGTTTCTCGCTTCAAGAGCAAACCGTTCATCATGCATGTGGCTTGTTATGCTGGAGGACTGCAGAATGTTTTACTTTAAGTCTGATCCAAAAACTGCAGTACCTTAGGAGGCAACTTGCTTGCCACAATCTCCATAGCTCCCCATGTTAAAATGCCCGTCAAGCCACCACCTAAGCTGGTTTGATTTTCTTATCTCGAGCTCTTGTGAATCCACCTTCTTGTATAATATGGTCACTTCCGACTCCACCAAAAACACAAGTAAACTCCTGCACACTGTCCAACTTGCAGAAAATACATTTATTTGCTTGCAACTTTTCGGTGCTCGGCCTCGCCTGATGAAGAGCACCGAAACGCTGCAAGCAAATAAATGGATTTCCTGCAAGTTGGACAGTGTGCAGGAGTTTACTTACATTTTTTCCTCTCCTACGCACCTGTCCGAGGAAACAGATGTGCAAAGTTTTTCTCCACTTCCGACTTAAAGTATTCCAAAATTGCCACCGCCAGTGTGCTGAAATCGAGGCTGCAAAACAGCAGTCAAGTTGTTTTCATGTTTTGGAAAATGTACTTCTTTTTAAAACGCTTTTAAAGCTCAGTGTAGGTATTTATATATGGATGCAGACTGAACTAAAACCAGCCCCAGCTCTCTGTGTATTTTCTGATGTAGGTTTGTTAAGAGGGCAGAACAGTTCAGTTAGACAACAGCACCCCTCACACTCAAAAGTCTGACCGTCTGCTTCCTCCTCCCTGCAGGCTGCTTCCCTGGCAGACCTGCTTCACTGGAGTGGAAGGACCCGGAAGAGAGGACAGCAGATACATCACTTGCTTCCACTCTTTTTACTCATTACCACACACACTGTGGACCACCATGCACATGAGGTGCAGCCACTTTAATCTGTCTCAATCTGAGAGCCCCCTGCTGTCTCTGCTGACACGCCGAGTCTGCTTAACTGGCTGTAGATCTGTGGAGACAGCAACAAGGAGTAACGCACACACACACACTCATACACGTCTGCATATGCACACTCACCCTTACAGTCATAATAACACGCAGATCAAAGTCAGATTGACTTCATGATTGAAGCTGCAGATCTCATAGACAAACATATAATTATGATCTGTCACACGAATCGTTCTGCAGACTCTTAGAAGAGACAAGTGCAGGAAACAGTTGAGTCTTTTATCCAGCCATGCTTTGAAGCTGAGAGAAAGTCGGTCTACGTGGTGACGTCATACTTATGCTGCAGGATATCCATAGTTTTTGCATTAATTCATCTGTTGTGGATTTTTCCATTTCCAACAGAGCAGACAGGAGAGCAGCACGGTGATGATGAGGGAGTGAGACAGGTGCAAAGACAGACTCATTTGTTCGTGTCACGTTCTCTCTCTCTCCCTCTCTGTTCTTCCTGTCCGGTCATCAGCTGATTATCGGTGTTTAATATTTTAAGCACTGAACCAACCAGATTCAGCCTCGACTTCTGTCGACCAATCATCCTGCTGCTGTCAGATCTTAGAGCTGTTCTCCTCGCTCTGCTGTCAGTTTGGACTTCGTAGCTCGATCATTGTTCCTCAGCTCATCCTGCATCCTTTCTTCACCACCACCACCACCACCAGTGTCTAGACTCCATCAGGGGTATCTTATCCTGCTCTCGGCCTCTCTACCCCTTTGAGTTCATGAAGGCATCATGATGGGGTCTAATCAAAAGCCTAAAGGTCTAAAACCAAAGACATTTCTCATCTTTCCAAAGTGTTCACTCATATTGAAGTCTCTCCTGATTTAAATACAGATTCGCCACTCTGTCACATTAAGCAGAAACTCCAGTCTGCAGTGCAGTTCACACAAATCACTGATAACTGACTGACATGAGGACAGATGGGTTATTGCCTTGTGGTTTTTGTGTGTGTGTATTTTTGAAACAAACTCGACGCTCAGATGAAGCAAACAGTCTAAAAAGGAAAGCGACCGTCAGCCAGGAAAATCAAGAGTTACAACCGGAGCCGACCGTGGACGTCACACATGCAGCACTGTCTGGATATCTGTGATAAGTGTGCTCTTGCAATTACCGCTTGTCGCATTGGGTGCCGCCAAAGAGAATGAAACTGAGATGTCTGAGATTATATCTTTAATATAAACCTGGTCTGCTGGATGAAAGTCCTGTATCTGTATGTCACATCCATTGCCACCGACCCATGCGCACTTTTGCTCTCCTTGTACTAAGCCACCTGACAGCAACAGCACGTTAAAACAATAGCCTAGAAATGATGCAAAGATTACAGAAGAAGAACAATATTTCTCGGTGTAATCCAAAGACGTGTCCTGTTGAAAAAAAACCCCCCCTCTAGATTCCCGATGAAATGTGCCTGATGAGTCTGATTGACCGTTGGGTTTGGGTAAGGTTTTATTTGGATATTTAACATTAGCATAAAGCGGACCACAATGCAAAGCTGCATTGTGGCATTAGAATCTCCTCGGAAGTTTCCCAGCTTCCTGTAGGTTCCTAAAACCACAAACACAAACAGAATCCTTTTCATAGATATAAGAGCATCAGTGTGTGTTTATGCAGCTTCCGGTCATTAGACTACAAACAGAGCGTGTTCACACATTTTCCTGCGTGGCATTTCCTCCATCCGGGCCGTGCTCTCCACTTGTACACTGAGCTATTATGAAAATGTGTGTCAAGTCCGACGTGAGAGCTCGCTGCTCTACAAATGGCTGTGTGAAAACCTGAACCAGTGTGGGTCAGCAGCTTATCAGTTGATTTACAGCGTGTGACTCACTGAGGGCTGCACAGCACACAGCAGAGGACGCAAACAAACACGAACAAAGGCTCCGAGGTGTCCAGGCACAAGCTATTAAACGCAAATAATCTGTGGATCAAACTGTGCACACACAGACTCATGCTCTCATGCCATTTACTTGCATGGACAATAACATATGTGCAGCTATTAAGCATGTTTTTACATGCTTTCTGATTCCTGTTGAAATCTTCTTTCACAGGCGTGTCAGTGCATGTTGAGACTTAAGGATTACTTTGCTTACCTGACACACCTCTTTTCCATGAAAGGATTAATTACAGTCCAGTTATGGTGTAGCAAAGTGTTGACTCTCCTTGACCCTGGTAGCTCACATATCCCGAGCAGCCTACGTGTTATGTTTAATTTTTAAACGGTAAATTAGGTAAAGATGTAAAGGCTGAAGCACCAGCAGTGAGACGGGAGCCGGCAGTCAGAGTCCAGGTCAGAAACGAAGATCGCCCCGAGCAGAAAAGTCATTAAAAGTTAATCGAATTCCCATCAATTAAAAATGAAGGGTTAAAATGCTCCCAATTAGGACTGTGCTTAATTAGGAGCAGGTATGTCCTATATTAAAGTGTCACACTTCAGTGTTAGTGCTGCTGGTGTGGCCTGTGGGCCTCTGGTCTGTGATGGATGCTTCTTTACAGCGTGGTCTGAATTACTTTTAATTTAAAAATAAATCAAATTTTAGACACTTCCAAGGAAAAAAAGACGAGCGTGGACACCAGAAGTGTGTGTGTGTGTGTGTGTGGTCAAAGCTTCTCCACTGCTCGCAAACGCATTTTTGTGTTGAGTTTTTTCAAAGGATTTAAAGTAAGCGAACACATGAGGATGCTGATCATCCTCCTGAGCAGCAGAGAGAGTTCTGCTTTTCAGACGCGGCTTGTGATTTTTTCCCGTGAAAGTCGCCGCAGACACCCCGTCTGTAATACTGAAAAAGCAAAGGCTTTCATCAGAGGGCCATAGGCTCAGTCACCACTGTGTTACCTCATTGGGCGATAGATAGAGACTTAACAGACATTTATTTACATGAAAATCTTTTCATTACTTTAACATGTGAAAATCAAAAAAGTGATGTAACCTGTGTTAGCTTTGTAACTTCAAAAGAAAAAAGAACCTACTAACGTACATACAGCATGTTACTAATTAAAATAGGTAGACATGTAGAACCTTTTCCCAGACCTAACCTAAAGCTGCAACCATCATGTTATTTACAGAGGGATGATAATTATTGCACGTCCAAAAGTCATACATATGAAACGTTTCCTTGCCGGCTTTAGTTGGCCGATTGTTACATATTTATCATTGCCAACTTAACCGCAGAGCCCTTCATATGTAAAGCTTACCCTAAAGCTATTTACAACCTCATATTTTAAAGAGTAGGGCCACTGACCAAGCCTACGCAACGAGTTTGAACGTGTAGCCAAAAAAAACATACAGTAGAACACTGTTATTTAGACGTGTAGATAAAGATTAAAGAAGTTGTTGAACCCTGAACAGAAGACTCCAGCAGTTTGAATACGATGAGATAAAAACACTGGACGATCTTAAAACAAAAAACAAGTTGTTCGAGGCAGAAGTCTCTTTCTGCTCGGCTGCAGAGGTCAGAGGGATTTAATGGTTTACTGAAAGACATTTAAGGCCAATGGATGTGTGCCAATGTGAAATTCACATCAATATTTAAAAAACTCCAGAAGTTCAAGTGCACTCACACAAGCTGAACACTTTTCACACACGGATACGTGCACTGAGATTGAGTAGTACGCAGGTCAAACTTAGTTCAAGCACTTTTAAAGGCATATTTTTAATCACACTGTACATTAAGTACACTCACGTCCTCCCACACACACAAACAGTACTCCCTAAAGTCCACTGCTTGTTCATTATTCACACTTGTCTTGACTCAGACTCCCTCAGCTTTGCTGCTTTGAGATCAGGGGTATCATGGATGTCGACCGGCTCATTAAGAGTAATGGTTCACCGGGTTGCTTTTTTGGATTTACCTTTCATGTCCAACAGCTTTAGAATTTATACACGATATAGCAAAACATCCCAAAGCCCAAACTTTACTGGTGTGTTAGGTGTAGCTTTGTTGTTGCACCAAATTTATTAGCTTCACATTGTTAAGATATCCAGTGCTCTCTCCTTCCTTACGGAAGCTACCTAACATTTAGTTTAATTTGCATGTTTTCGGTATCTGCAGATAATGGCTTGAAAATGACACATTGGCATCGGCAGATCGTCATTTTTCTTCTGATATTTTCCGCCGATAAAACAACGCTTTAATTATGCCAAAGGCTCGATGATTCCCTAAACAAGCTTGACGTAATGCTCCAACATTAGCTTGGCTTGAGTGTGCGCGCGCACTGCCTGCGTAAAGTTATTAACGATATACAAATAAAGACTAAAACGTCACAGAAACTCCAGCCAATGAATAGAAGTTAAACAACTTAACTCTTAACTAGCTAGTCATTTTACCCACTTAACAACATCAAACACGCCGAAAATACACTCGCAGCCAAAGTCGACGCTAACAGAGCGTGACATAAACATCAGTGCAAAAATAACTCACATATTCATGGACGCACACACAATAAAAGGAGTTTGTCTGCGATCACTGATGTCGCCGTAGTAGGTGCAGTAAACAAGCATGTCTCCCTCACTACCGTATTTCGGGGGGGCTGCATTCAGGTGCGCTCAGAAACGTGAGTGATCAGACACGTGACCTTTTGTTTAATGCCTCTTCCATCAAGCGTGAAGAAGGGTGCAAGATGTCTGCGGTGTTTTTCGCCACTACAAAAACAGTAGGCATGATGTCAATTCCACTACAGGGGAGACTTGATGTTCTCTGCAATTAAACAAATGTGCCGAATATGTCGGCATCATAATCGGCAAAAAGGGCTGGAAAATATCGGCATATCGGATATTGGCAACAAATCCAACATTGTGCATTCCTACTTTTCTCGGTCATCTGAAAAAGCCGTTTACAGTTACTGTTGCTGGTATTCTCTGTCCTCGCCAGCAGCCCTGCATGGCTGAAGGTAACATGCTTTGAGCTATCATAAAGGAAATTGGAAATTTCACCAGATAGTGGCAGGGAAATTAGGGGATCATTCGTCTATGCCAACATGAAATTTTTACCTGCTGCAGCCACAAATGTTCCCTGTGTTTGGCAGGTGGCAGCTGCTAATTTAATTCCCTGATAATTAGGCATCATCCTCTGGGAACTGGAATGTCTGTCCAAAATTTCGTGGCAATCTATCCAACGGTTGTTAAGGTTGGACTGACCGACGAACCAGCAGACTGACATTGTCATCTCTGCAGCCGTGCTGCCAACATGGATGGATATAGCAGGTTAGCGACTTCTTTCTCCAGTGATCAGAATCTGATAAATGAACCAGAGGATATAGAGTGAGAAAAAAGAGGTTTGAAACTGGGTTAATGTGGAAAAAGATAACTATGAATTGGCTTATGTAATGAAACTTAACTCTTAAACTCCAAGTCCAACAAAGAGCAATAAACACTAAAAAAAGAACCTCTCTTGATCAGGCGAGTCAGGGTGAAGGGGCGGAGCTACAAGAGCAGGAAGGCGTGTCATTTCTTGGTTTGCTTTGACTTGTTTTCCTCCCTTTCAAACTTATCTACCGCATTTCAAACGTGTTTTCTCTTTCCCCAATCTGTACGCAGTGACATTAAAAACATTACAACGCTCCTGCTGCCGCGCTCTGTCAGAACATCACGGCTCAGCATCTGAGAACTGCTCTGTGATTTATGTAGATCTCATATTAAGGACCCGCTGTGAAGCAGACCTCATGCATTATTCACAGCAACGACCATGTGTGTGTGTTTGTATGTATGTGCCTTTTTAATGCGTGTTTCGTGCTGTTTCTGCATCTGTATCTGACTCATTACAGGCACAGTGGATTACTGAGCAGAAAGACAGAGTGGAGCACGCAGACGGACGGGGACAGATGGAAAGAGTGCAAGTGAAACTCGGCTGGCTGAAAGAAGAGAGACAGAGAGTCAGTTTGGAGCTCATTCCACAGCATTTAGGAATGACAGCAATCCTGAAGATGTTTAACCTAATAATCCATGTTACTTTTATAGAGGTAAATGCCTATTTTTCTCGTTTATTGCTCATTAACTGACTGATTAAACTCACTATACAGCCACTCCATAAATCGTGCAACACCTGCATGGATAAAAGACGCATATGGACAAAAACTGCTGAATCTTTTCCAAGACATTGTGATATTTTGAAAAACACTACACATCAGGACGGTAACCAGTAACACGGTTTCCTCAGGGTTATACCTTTACTCCAAAACATCTCCGGGAAAATATTAGACATTTTAATTGACTTAATTTGTCTGACAGCTTTAGTTACTCTGGACGTTTTGCTATCCCTTTCCTGTGGGTGAAAAATCAATGTTTCTCCTAATGTGATGCTTTTAAAGGTTTCTGATTAATGACAGATTAAGGGTAATCCAACTTCTTAAGCAAATAAACTATTTAAAGCTCCATTATTGGCAGAATTAGATGGTCAGAGCAACTCCCCTGGCTGTCATGGATGTGGGAAGTCAGGTGATGTAGTAGATAGATTGGTTTCGTTTCTTCCGGTCAACATTTTTTTGTACTTTCTACTTGTGTTTGTAAAGTAAGATTCCAATCAAAGACTTCTGGTGCAGTTTGTTGTAAGAACTTTTGTTTCATCCACAGTTTGATTTCTTCAGTGCAGCTCATCAAGGTGTTCTTTGGACCCGATTCATCAGCTGACAAGATAAAATATCCTGTTGGGTGTCATCAACAGAAATCAATCTGCTCTTGTGTCCAGAGTAGATGACCTCTATGGACAATCATGGGCCGTGAAGGACCGAGAGTTTGCAGGATTTCTTTACAACAAATGACTCCATCACTGATTAGAACACCTTTAAAGAGACGGAGGGAAACGTCAGTGAAATCACCTGCTGATGTTGGTTTGAAGAAAAACCTGCAGAGAGTTGGCCGTTAGGCACGTGCTAACTCAGAAGACAGAGTGTATAAAGATTAAAAAGGACAGGGGAAGGAACCGAGCCTTCGAGCATGCTGCATATAAATGAAACCTCTCCTGGAAGTGTAATTACCTCAGCCACCATAAAAACTCTGCCCAGTCAGACACGACCTGAAACATTGGGGAGCAAGTCAGAGAGGCTCAAACAGTCGTTTGGTCAGTCCACTAACTGCAGGGTGCTGAAAAGATATGTTGATTCAAACTCAAACACTGGATAAGGTAATTCATCAAATTAAAAATCCAAATGTTCTGTCAGGGCGCTCTTCGTCTCAAAAAGAAGTCCCTTCAATGTCTGAATGAGACACACTGGGGTTTTAACTAATCCTCTTTAGCAGCAGACACTCTTAGCGACAGCAAGAAGATCAATTATTGGAGGGAGGGTCGCGGGATGGGTCAAACATCTCAGAAACAAAAGTCATCTTTGGGTTATTATTTTCATCTACAGCCTGAATCTAAGCAAACAGACGGACATGAACAAAAAGCTGCCCTGTGCACGTCTAAGAGAGGGAAAAATCCAGCCTGAAAATTGATGCACAGCTATTCGTAAGGCATCATCACACCAAGAGGTTACGTTGACCACTGACAACCACGAATGCATAAAATCCACAGGAAACTACAAACATGGTGCCCAGAGAATACTCACTCAGTCATGTATCTCCAGCCACCTGTAACTCAAGAACTACAGAAACATCCTGCACGCACACGGCCACGTTACCAACAAATCGTGTGAACCACACACAGACATGAAGAAAACTAAAACCAACTCTTACACATGAATCCTAACAGCAGCTGATGGAAAAAAAAAGATCAAATCCCAGGTTATAAGTGGATCGTAAAGTAGAACGAGCACCAGTGTAAGCCACATGTATTTCCGTATGAGGTGTAAATGTAATCTGGTGGTAGAAGCATTAAAGATAGAGATGTGACCTTGTCGTCAGAGGCTCACTGATTAACATTTCATAAATCACCAAGGACTATCACATATTCATGGAGCAGAGAAATGGTTTACATGTCTGTACTTGATGCTGGTTAAACCCGTCCCTGTTAGCTTCACAAGTAAAGACAACAGAATGTGTATAAATCTCGTGTTAGGTCTTTGGTCTTTCTTTCAGTGACAACACGTACTACAGCAAATAAAAGAGCAAAAGGTGACTTACTATGGTGAAGTTCATGACCTTGAGGATCCAGATAGTTAGAGCCAAGTTGATCAGGATCAGGATCATCAGCAGCAGGACGAAGAAGTAAAGGCAGCGTTTCCTCCAGCCGTATATTCCCACTTTGTACACTTGTGGTTTCTCTGAACTCTGGACATTGTTCCTATGAGTGCACTGTTCCTGGGTCATCTGAGAGGAGACACAGACAGAAACAGGAAGTGATTATGGCTGAGGGCAACGTCTTGACCTCTGTTATCCATAGTGACACAAAGACACAGTAAGTCTGTGCGTCAGACTCATCCTGTATCTATCTGACACATTTGGCCAGGAAAATACAACACAGGACATTTCATTGGCGACATCGAGGAGGAAAGGAAAGGTGATCTTTAAGAGGACAAAAGAAGGTTAAGACCTGAGGCAATATATTTAACTTCACATCTAAGATCATGTCTCATGAGAAGAGACACTGAGAGACCAAAAATAGTGTTTCTTTTTTTTATGCACTTCCTGTCTGGTAGTCATAGGGTGCCAAAACAGTTGGCCGACATGGTTGTATCTTGTGTTCTTAGCAATTTGTCAGTGTTTCAGCTCTTGGCTGCATAATGTGGCACCATTTTTTCCCTCTCTGGTGGGCATAGTTTACAGAGTGTGTCGTGTTGCACTCCGTCTCTATGGACAGCCACTCCTTACCACTTCTCAAAGATTTAACTCTACCCTCAGGCGACTGTGACTCCCCTCTTCTCCCACCACACCATTTGAGCAAAGCAAAACCAGAGGGGCAAAGTGAGTTTAATATGGACCTCTCACCTTTACCTAACCTTATTGGGTTAATATGGCATGTATTACATATAATCACCAGTTAAATGTTAACTATGTCTGCTGCTGATTGGTGGGCTCCACCAATGAGAAGCAACCACTCACAGACTCTGTTCTCTCTACTCTTGCTGTTATGTATTGAGCCATTACTGCAACCCATCGGGCCTCCATGGTGGAGCCTCCAGTGATTGCTTTGAGATTTGTGATGCAGCTGCTCCTCGCTGTAGACAATGACCTGAAGATACCAGATGGTGCATCACTAAACATTAGTACAAATAACATGCCATAAACATTCCTCTTGCATACTCCACTTCACTACTGACCAGACACTCAGTTTGGGCGCTATGAAAGAAAGTGTAGTTAGCAATCGCCTTGATTGATTGTCCCATAAGTGGTCTATAACTCCATTATGCCCCCTCTGCCCCATTGATGTGCTGATAGTGCCGATTAATGTTGATTCTAATTGTCTGCCTGTGAGGAAGAGGAGGCATTGTTCACTTCAACCGCCATAATAATGGCCTAATAACTCTGCGGAAAAATACAATTTACTGTCGGCCGTGCTCCGGAGTGCGCGCCTCAGACCACCAAAGCCAATCGTTTTTGACAACCACACACATTTCCCACTAACTGAAACAAATGGCACAAGACAAGGCCCCGGTGAGAAAGTGCTGAAAGCTACAGAGGAGACTGCAAAGCACCAGTCAGCGAAAACGCTGGAATCTCATTGTGTACGGTCGGATTTTCATTTTTGTTTGATGGGAGATGCAGGAAGATGAAGAGGCACGTCTTTGTGATGTCGAGGCTGATGGGAAGAGAAGGAGATCAGTGCTGTGAGAGTAAACAAAGCTAAAAAAGGAACAAAACTGTCATCCAAATCAAGAATGTTGCCAACAGCCTCCACCTCAGCAGTGTGTTTCCCAGAATAACATAAAACCAGACAAAGAAACACCTAATTAGGGTCCCCGAGAGACTGCATTGTTCATAACGCCCCGAAGTGCCGGCATTTTTTTGACGATTTTTCTGTTTTCTTGCGATGATGAGGCAAATCTTTCTAGAGTTCACCTCCCAAGATCAGCTGCTTATTTAAATCACCTGCTTCAAATGTCATTAGACCACAAATGGCCCATTATCAGTAATTACCACGACAATTAGAACGCTTCAGACAGGGGCAAATTGCACCTACAAGTAGACCAGAGGGGTGCCATGTTTTTTGTCATGGTAATAATAATAAACATGTGATTAACATCATGAAATTTGGCTTGGTTTAGAAATGATGTCGACTTCCCCCTGTGACCAAAGCCTGCTAAATGATTGGTCGAAATGATCTTGGACTACAAACATGAACAAGAACGCTTCCAACTCCAGAATCGTGTCCATCGCCTACAGCTTCTACACGAGCAGATATCTGTTCATAGAGATAAACTTCACTGTGTTCACATAACTGGATGCTGGTGCTACAGCGAAAGCGAGGGAGTTGCTGAAATCATGCAGAGTTATCATCTACAGACCATAAATAGCACAAGCCAATTTCATGGCAATCGCTGTGGGGATCTTCTCAAACCAAGGACTCAGTTAAATATGTGGTTTCATAATCACTCGTCCCCCAGAAGAATCCCAGATTGATCCCACAGTTTAACAGCAGCACCTGACTGCTCAAGCTGTGTGCTTAGCTCACACTTTATTCAACTACAAACACGAGCACAAGACATGCAGCTGTATGAGCCAACAGTAACCCGGCCTGTTTGATCAGCTCTCTGGCAAATCCTCATAGAGAGCTGCAGACAGTGAGCAGGGATTAATAACGCGCCTGATCCCGCAGCACTCTCTCTTCTCTTTCCATCCTGAGCACCTGCCACAGCACAGACCTTCCAAACATGGAGAGTGTTTGAGAATCGCCAGACACACTTCGCCCTGGAAACCAGCCGCTGTCATGTCCAATCACCCGTTTGAACAGGATCCAGTTCAGCTGTCAGGGCTACTCCGACATTTGTTTACACCACAAAGTTGGATTATGAAAATCCGCACATGCACGACTCAAAGACTGGCGGACAGGTTTTCCATTTCCTCTTTCGAGATTTGCTTTTTGATTTTTCTCGCCTGCTGTGACAGGCTCAGATAACTGACCCTGAAACTGATATGAAAGTGAAACTTTGAAATGAAACAGGTCCTGTCAGTAGAATGTGAAAAGCCACTGGCAGCGAGAAAAAAAAAGAAAGTTTTCAGATACGGTTTTTGGAGAAAAGCATTAAATAAATCCCTGAACGGTAGAAGCGAAAAGAGAGGCCAGAGATGCAGCCTCTGATTTTTTCATCAAAGCTTTGACCTAGTGAAGAAATAACGTTTTGTATATGTTGTTCCTAATGATACGCTGATACAAACTCTGAAAGGTACACAACAGCTATTTTGTCCAGATCTGCTGACCAGAAAAGCTTGTGACAATCTGGATTTTCATCCTAAAGGATTGCACGTACGCACACACCCCAGTTACACCCGTTCCCACAACGCTCTCACCGATTTGTCCCTGGCTCGCGCCACCATTCAAACCCACTTCCTTATTTTCCTGTCAGTGTTGAGGAGAGGAGGAGAGCAGAAGCAGAGCGGTCGGTCGGAGCAAACGCTCATCTTGCTGATAAAAACCAGTAAGTTCGTTTAATCCCTTCATTTGTTTCATCCACCATCGTTATCTCTCCTCCGCCTGTAATAAAACTCCTGGGTCGCTCTGTCCGGCTGTTGTGCAGTAGTTTTGAACCTGGGCTCCATTTTCACATATTTTGGGCTCTAAATTTTAATTACAAACGGTATTGGAAAGAAGAAGAAGATTGCTTTAGCTGGAAGCTGTGAAACAGGCTGTAATGGCTGCAACATACTGCGTGCAAATGTATTCTACAGAAGTATGTTGATGTGTTTGTGTTACCACTATGGCTCATGTGTATGTTCCAAGAGTCGAACAAAAAGTTCTGTTTGTCGGGATTTTTTCTTTATTATTGAGTTATTATAAGAGGAAGATGCTGGGGTGCCGGTTTGGCTCAGTTGGTAGAGCACGCACCGCGTATACAGAAGCTACAGTCCTCGACTGACCGCAGGCTCGACTCCCGGTCTGCCGATCATTTGGTGCACATCTTCCCCAACTCTCTCCTCCCCACATTTCCTGTCTCACCTCAGTTCAGATAAAGGCAAAAGCCAAAAAAAATAATCTTATAAAAAAAAGATGCTTTCTCCGCCAGCAGAAACAGCCTCTACATGCTTTCTTCAAAACCACCAGAGTAACAAACACAAACACACGGAGGGATGGAGGCAGAGGTAGATCGGCGACTCAAGGTAAAATGACAGTTTTTGTCAGAGGAGTGAGACACGAACTGGTGGTGGAAGGTTGCATCGTGTGCATTTGACTGCAGGGATTAAATTGCTGCCATTTCAAACTATTCTGTGTATGCCAGCTTGTGCAATCTGCTGTAACTTCTCCAAAACTTTACGTACCTTTTATTTAGGTTTAAGAAAAGCACATCTACTCTCTGAACACTCGTGCCATTCAACAGCTCTGGTTGCACATTTTATGCCAGCAATGCTGTATTCTGTAGAAGGACAGAAGTCACTTTGCTAGTTAAATTAACTGTAATTGGCAGAGAATTTATTCAGATCGGAGGTTACTGTGTAATAAAAGTGTTATTTTAACAAGATCCAAAGTGCTCGTGTAAGCTCTCAAATAAATCTCGGGGTAAATACAAACATTAAACGTAGTGAACTAAAACATGTCCTTGACGAGAGGAAGAAGGACGAGTCTAAAAACAGAAAATGAAATATAACACAGAAGCTGCCAAGCGTCTCCAGGTGTTGTTGAGAAGACTGAACCAGCAGCTTGGCAGGAGAGCAGCACTTGTAGCCACTCCAGCATCAGTGTCACCTGCGCACAGGTTGGATGGAGGAGCGTGTGTGCGCACACATTCTGTTCAGGTAAGTCAAACTGGACACTTTACTGGCTGCGCTATTTGTAGTAGAAAGTTTGGTAAGACTGCAGTGGTCATGCTTCTTCAAACTAAAGTTAAATCCCCATCGCCTTCCTCATCACTGGTTTAAAAACATTAGATGATTAGCAAGGAGTGCACATACAAGCTCTGTCTGTGTTTGCTAGTGAACCGTTTACCTTGAACCCTTTTATATCTCTTGATATTTGGGGGATTTATCAGTGCTTGTATCAGTTCTGTAGCAGCATCTATGTCCATATTACAGAAACTATATTTACAGCTTACAGTAAACAAAGATAAGCTTCTCCATCTTTATCTGAAGTTGAAAGTAATCACATTTCCTATAAACTGTAAATCTGATATTTGATTTAAGTCATATGAGACTGCTTCCTCTTCAGTCGCTCAACAAACAGACAGGGAACAAACACAACAAATCAATAATAGTTTTCACAGTTTTATGAATGTCCTCATTGCTATATTGGTTTATTTCCACATGCCTACCGCCCCACTGTTGTGAATCTACTCATAAATTAAATAAGCTAATGAAATATAACGTCGCTCTGCTTTGTGCTTTCTATATATTCTCTCTCTATGCTCACAGAGTTCTGATAGCTTTCCAATAAGCTCTTAGGGTAAAGGCTGACAGAGAAAGAAAATGGTGCTTGGTTACAAGCTAAATAATGGCCACTCTCATAAGAGAGGAGGTGTGTGTGTTAAGAAAGCAGAGTTGAAGAGCCATGGAGGAAGAAAATAAGTGGCAAATTGGAGGCAAATCAAATCATTGGCCTTCGAGTCTTTTTCCCTCCACTGCTGCCATCCAGCCCGGCCTCTTACTCAGCCAACTATTCATTCAGCGAGCCCGAAGAAAACCCAACAGCCCAAAAACAAAGTCTGTCTCTGATTAGAGAGAGAAATGAGCTTTTACAAAATGTTATTGGTTATTCCTGCTGCCAAATAGCCAGGCAGCTCCCCATTAGGACTTTTATAGACAACATGTGGATCGGTACCAGGACCCGAGGGCTGCTGCCAATGGAAAGGCCATTACTGGGTCTTGAACACCTCCAAATGTATGAATATACAAAATGGCCGACTGCCAGAGACAGTTTATTGGCCATTGTGATGTGTGGTAGTGGTGAAATGTTATTGGCTGATTGAAAAGTTACTAAACATTTCACTGACTCTTGGTTTAGTGTGCTTGAATTTATTCAGAGGCAGAAGCTACATGCTAACAGCTAACCACTGTTAGCTCTCTAATGGGTTTTATTTGGTGAGCTGAACTCCAGCTGATGACTGTCTGTCTCTCTTTCCACCAAGTGTGAATGTTGGTCTTTTTCTGTGTTTTGTTGTTGTTGTTTTTCTTACACATGGTTGGTTTAGCAGCTAACAACTGTAAATGGTTTATTTGGATGGAATGCGCTATTGGGAATGCTTCTCTCGTCCATACACCTCTCTCTCTCTCTCTCTCTCTCTCTCTCTCTCTCTCTCTCTCTCTCTTTACCTAGTGTGTTTGTTTGACTGAAGCTAAAGGCCGTTAGCGCTCTAAAAAGGTTCTCTCTTTTTCACCTTGTACAATTGTTCAATGGTTTTTCAGTTTGTTTTTACTTGTGTTTGTTCTGTTAACCCGTCTTGGCCATTAACCAGGTCTGAGGAGGCCCATGGCGACTGTCCTGAATCGCTCGCCACACGTCCCCCATTGCTACTAACTGTCCTGTTCCTTTGTCTAGAGAGCCCCTGGAGCAATCCCTTGCTTTATTGTACACCAGACAACTTTACTTTCTTGCAACAACAACAACAGCAGAGAGTCGCACTGAAGCAGTGCGGCCAGTGAAAGCAAAGAGCAGAAGGAATCTGATGCAACCCTGATGCAAGCTGCCTCCTCACCGAGCCACAACTGCACGTTCTCTATGTAAAGATCAGGAGATAAACAGACACAGATCATCAAACAACATGCATAGAGATATATTTGTAACAGTTATTGAATGTGCAACATGTTCAAACAAAGAGTTATTGCTACTTACAAACATCACTGTTATTGCTGTTACTACTTCAACTATTGCATCTACAGCTGCGACCAATCCTACCACTACTGCCATCATCCAAAAGTACTTACAACAGTAACTCGCTGTTTACCTTTGCTTTCACAAAGTACTTGACCCAGATTGTGTTGTTTAGCCAATCCATCGGCCCTGACCTCCAGCCCAGGAGGACTTTATCAGGCTTTCTACTAAGTCATGAAGAGCGAGCAATAAGACTCCTCGCGCTCTGAAGGCTGTTCACACATTTGGTTTGAGATTGAGCTGGATTAATTAATAAGTACAAAATACAAAAAACGTATGCAAAGCAAAACATTCCCCAAACTTCGTGCAGTAAATATCCATCACAGTTTACAGGTCCTGCTTCAGCTTTGACATTTTTTCGGCGCAATGTCGAATTTATTTCCGTTTTTATTTCCTAAAGTGGTTAAAAGTTTGGTTTACTGGTATATTATGTTATTTATTAGTTAACCGTATTGTTTACTACAGTTTGTTTGTCTGAGTGTTTGCTTTCTCTCAAATCTAAACAACTGTTTTTGCCATTATTCCAACAGGTTAGGTTCTTAAAAAAAACACTCAGGTTGCTAATAAACTGGAAGTTAAAACGTTAATGTTTGCGCACCAGAGTCTCGTACATAAATGCGTGTATATTTATCGTACTCAGTAAATAAAGGTTGGTTTTTTTACCCTTTTCCTGAGAGCAGCAGCAGCTCGGCCTTTTGCCCCACTCTCCTGCCCCTCATTAACACGGAGGCCACATCCTCAGCTCAGCGCTGCTCTTTCTGCTGCTGCTGCTTACTGGCCCATTACAGATGAGAAAAGTGTGGTTAATACTTACTGCTACTGAAAAGGTCACAGAATAACAGTAAACAATTTAATGAGAGGTCCAACCTGCTCAGCATCTGACAAAGCAGCTTTCCAGTGATTAAACGAAAAAGAGACAAGAAGAAGAAAATAACCAATTTGGCCGCTTAATTCCTTCGCACAGGCGTGACGCCCGGCCCGGGGCCAGGCCCGTCTGCAGGGCATGAAGAATACTTAAACAGCTGAGTAACTTTGGGCTCTTTCTTCTTTTTAATACAGTACAAAAGTGGAAATGTTTTTTATTCTCCTAATGTAGCGGCATCAGCCTGTCAACAGCATTGTTAGGCACATGATAAGGAGAATTAGTCAGAGCCTGAGCTTGAGGGCCATGTGTGACAGATATGATACTTAACTTATAACAGAGCCACATCTGTTCCCATAAGTGGTGCTCATGCTTTAAAGCACTACTAAAATACAGTGTTAATAACTGTTTTATACACAGCTGTGTTAAAGATACCGCCTCGTCAGGAATCACAGTTTAATCTCAGAAGGGAGTTGGCCCATGTAGGTCTTTTTTTTTTCTTTAAACACAAAGGCGGCTCATTCCAACCGTTTCATTTTCACATACACAGATAATCAAACTCCGTCTCCAGGAGTTAATGTTGGGGGAAAAGTCCTGACTCGCAGTATTTGCTTCCGTTTGCTTTAAACTATGCTGTTATGTGTGCAATTTCCCTGCCAGGGGTTATTAAGGTTCCACGTTATTTGGCTTTGTTTCCCTAAAACTGTTCAGATGTGAATGAACACATTGTTCTGACCTCAGGGGCCCAATCCTTCAGAATATGAAGCGATAGGTTTGGCTCTAAGGTCTTTTTTGGACCCTTTGCTCGAGCTTATTGACTGAAGTTCCTTTGGAGTCACGTGAAGGAGAGTCGAGAGCGTGAAAGTCTGCTAAAGGTGGTGGGAGATGGATGGGCAAAGAAACACAAGAGGCTGGGGATCATTGTTAAGTCATCTAACGTGTGTTAGATACATAAAGCATTGTGAGTGTATGTACTAGTAACATTATACCCCTTTCCCACCAAAATTAGCACGCTGATGCTGGTATTTCAGAGCTGGGAAGACCCGCTTATACATGCCGATTGTCTCGATATTACGGTGGTTAGGTGTTTATTGTATCTGTTACTCATTCAGTCTATGTATCAAACTCAGCGGCGACAAGTTTGGAACGATGTTCGAGTGCTGCTCGGACGGAGACGGGCGGAATTTGTAGCTGAGATGGCAAGGAGTTGCAGAAGTTACCGACGGAGCAGAGCATCGCGCCGGAAAGGGGGAGGAGATTAACGTGTCGACACAGGTTTTGTGTCCCCATCAATGCTAGTCGGAGCCGAGGCGATAATTACCTGCTGCAGAGTAATTTAACCCCTGTCTGAACGCCGATTGTAACCTTTCCTACTAAGCAAGAAAGCCGTGTGTTAGCGGGTTTTCTGACCAGTGGGAAAGCGGCTTTAGTTACATACCTAGAGGACGTACTTTAGTACTTGTTTAAGCCCAAATCTTGATCTTTTTCTAGATAAAACCAAAACTGTGACTTTGCAACATTGACCTTTCAATTCTTGTTGCACGTCCAAAACTCTCAAGATGTCAAATGTTTATCAGCAAGCTTTAAATGTCCACTTTATTTTAAAAATGAGCGAGAACTTGTCTGCACAGATCTACCTGTTTCTGCTGCGGAGAACCCTGAGGCCATACTTCACAAGCAGGCTCTAATTAACTCCTAATCTTTAATGTCACCAAAGCTAACAGGCTTTCTGTTAGCACGACTTTATCATCCACTTAAACCTCTTATCATAGACTGGATTTAAAGCAGATAGAGCCAGAGAGGACGTCATCACAGCAGAGCAGAAAAAAGGGAAACCTGACGAAATCCCTCTCAGCAGGAGCGGAGTAAAGGATCAGCAGGAAGAGGAGAGTCTGAGGAGTAGGAGTGACAGTGCCAAGCTCACCGTCTGGATCTGCAGCCCCCTGGTGATTAAGATGTGTTGGACTACAACCAGGCTGAGCAGAAAACCTCCAAAGCTTACTCAGAGAGTTTAGAGAGACGGAGGAGAGGGGAGGAGGGGGATTGGATGGAGGTTAGGAAGGAGGAGAAGAGACAGGAAGTGTTCAGATAATGGCAGAATTTAGATAGAGAGGCAGAAAAATACAAGATGTACTTCCTCTTTGCAGCATAAAGAGGCTCCTGGGATTCTTTCACCGCCAAGAAGACGCTCGCTCATATTTGGAAAAATAACACAATGCCCTTAAATTGCACCATTTCCCTCTGGATGTCCACACTACTGCACGTCTCTGTCTCGGCAGAGACGGAGAACTCCTCAAGGAAAATCTACTCGTCTTAACTTTTAAAATATGCCGGTGTATGAATGCAAGTTTGCAGAAGTGTGTAAGAGAGTGGAGAATTCATTCACTGTCACTTTTGTTCAAATTAAACAGGACAAGTTAATTAGAGATGGAAATGTGTATATTTAAGTACGGCAACTATTTCTGATGAAACAAACCGTGAAATTATAATTTACATTTGTTTGAGTTTATTAAAACCTTCGTGTTCACTTCCACACAGTGCCAATTTAAAGGTTTTAGTCCATGTTGCATAAAGAAATACATAAATATTATAATAAGTGTTTAACTTTACTCCAAGAGTTGAAGGAGAACTTCTTTATTTTTACAAATTTGGGAGTCGAAATGACTCATAGGAACGAAGCGTTTGGAATCGGTCTAGTATATTCCTGCAGGCAGTCCTCTACGTAAACGAATCCTCAGTCCAACTCTAACTCACGTTTCCACCGTCCTGTTCAGGTAACACCTCAGAGCAAGACTTCTCCTTGAGGGAGACTTTCTGGTTACACAAAAAGGATCTTAGCCTTTAAAAAAAGGACGATCTTTGTAGGGATCATTTCTGTAATGTTGTCGGTCACCTGGAGCAACAATCAACAGTCAGCTGCAAAAACAAGCACTTTTAGTGGACGCACTTTGATCGGGTGCAGTTGCCCCAGGGGATTATGTTGCAGCCATTGCGGCCGTCTTGCAGCTGCGTCGGAGGACATCTACTGGACCCATTCCAAAAGTTGTTTTGCCTCTGAGTCCTTTCGACGCATAAATGAGTAAAAATAAAGCCCAGGTTTAAAATACCGAACTTCTCCTTTAAGCTGAGTTGTTGCTACGTGCTGCTCATGGTGGATTCATGTTGGGTCTCTCTCTAAACAGCATTAAAGAGTTCCGTGTAGACCTGCTCTTTTTATAAAGTGTCTTCAGATAACTTTGGTTATGATTTGGCGCTATACAAATACTATTTGATTGATTGATTGATTGATTGAGTTTTAAAATACTTCTTGTTTAATATTCTTTCACCTGCATACAAAAATAAGGGCTGTTTACAAATGTACAAAAAACTGTAAAGTTGATGTAAGCCGTCTTCTGCATTGCGCAGTATAGGTGTGGTAACAGCCTGAGACAATGTCCATCCTCGACACCTCTTGGAGGCTACAAGAAAACTGATTATTTATGGCTGCCTGTGTTTTCTTGTGTTTCCAAAAAGCTCCTGAAAATGATTAAAAGTAAAATCAGACTCTTTTCAGTTACACGCTTGTAGCCTTTCCTCCATCACTCCCTGTCTATCAAAGTGAATGAAACATGTAAACACTTTGGCTGTTAATGATTGCACAGCGGGGCTCTCCTGCTCAGCTGAAGACAAGAAAAACATTTCCCTCATCAGTGTGTAAAACTAAAATGAATGAAACAATGTAAACGCTATGTCCTCTGCGTGTGGCCTGACGATGTGCCACACATCGCAGCTGGACTGACTGTGAATCACTTCTGTTCTACAGGCATCGACGGCAAACACCTCCACACACCGTGACACACAAGTCCAACACTGCACTGGTAGGTGGGCGTTGATTCATACTGCAAACTGCAAAGATTTATAGGACTTTCTGGTTCTATATGATGAATTTGTACCTTAAAAATAAAGTTTAATTTTTGAATCTGACCGACTTTATAACCGTCCTGCTCTTGTCCCCTTCAGTGACATCTTTGTTGCAGTCTTCTCTGCTGTTGAAACCCACGTGAAAGCATCGGTGCTCTACAGACACAGTCTTATAACTTGCGGCGTAATCTGCAACATCAGTATTCTCACAAGTGTATTAACACACGGTAGGAACATTTCCTCATCGCAGCGTTCCTAATGGAGATGGAAAACTGAAATTTTCCCATTCATGGAGATCTATCTTGTAGGGAAGGAGCCTCTGAAACGGGTAGGTTAGATAAAAGTCCTAATGTTTGTGAGAGAGATGTAAAGAGTCGTCTTCTATCAGAGCAGCACAGTGACAGGTCAGCGCCGGGCTGCTCGCCTTTATCCCAGCGGAGAGACAGTGATGCTAAATTGCCTGTCTCTTTTCCTTGCTCTCTCTCTCCCTCTCTCTCTTTATCTCCCTCACTCTCTCCCGCCGCGCTGTGAGAGGCTAACATCTTAATCATAATTGTGTCATGAGCCATAAACACTCATACGCTCGGCTGTGGAGGCAGCCTCGGGGGAAGTAATGGTGCTGAATAATAACAACAATAACTTTATTTGCAGAGCACTTCTGCAGGAACTTTTTACAGCGTCTAATAAAATACTACAAAGAGAGATGTGACAAGACTTCAAGTAGAGTAAGAGTCTGATTTATAAATATACATCTGCAGAGAATTTTAAAATTCAAACAGTTTTTTTAACAATTAGTTTTAACGTTGCAGGAAGATTTTAAATGCTGAAGGTGTGGCCTAAAACCAGCCTGTAAAATACACAGGTGCTGGTTTTGGTACGGAAGGTACGGAAGCCCTAAGCAGACATGTATCTGTGCTTCTTATTCCATCTTTTTTCCAGTACTAACAATGAAGTTCAGTTGTTTTCTGGACTTATTTATCTTGTTATCTCGAGATAAGAATGCTGCACCCCCGTAACGCCAGCGCCCGGTTGTTCAAACGTGATCTGATCAGATCGGATCAAATCTTGAAAACGGGTTGTTCATAAAACAAAAAGGATTACGTTATCGGATTAAATCAGGTAATCCAATCTCAGCTTTTATCTTGATAAAACCTGCGTTTGGGTTGTTTAAAACGTCTGAGTAGGATTACCTTGATCCAATCAGAGGGGAGGATTCAGGAACAGGTTATGTTGACATTTTTTTTAAATGTTGCTCTTGAATTGATTTGCTACCATGACACTGTAGATAAAGTAGACATAGGTCGGGGAAAATAATCAAGGATTTCGTCCCCATTAAATATTTCACCAAATAGCATCGATATCAAACATGAAATATACAAATAAAAGCAACTGTCAGGGTCTTTATGTTGTGGGGATTGTATGAAGTCATCGCTCTCGTTAAAAGTCTGTTTCTTGATCAGGTTGATTTCTTTGAAAAACCGGGATAAAAGTAAGACGGATTACCTGATCCTGGTTAGAAAGAAAGTGATTCCCAAATCTGGATAATTCTTAACTGGATCAAATCTTTTGAACAGCCAGATGATCAGAACTCGTATCCCCAGAGTTGCAAAAGCACAAAACAAACAGAGAAACAGGCTTTGAACAGGTGATGAATTACAGGTGAAGAGTTGTGATTGGCTTCTGCAGTCTGATTGCTGAGAGTGGATTGGAGGAGCTGATGACATCACCCTTTTTAAACAACAACTGAGTGAAGCTCTCCCCTCTCCTGCATCTCCCGCTCCCAACGAAGAGCCAGCGATCGATTGTGGAATCTGTGAATTTGCTTTGTAGGAAGTGAAACTTAACAGTGAGTAGCCGAAAGACAGTTTATGCTGTGAAACTCAGTCGTTGTACACTTGGTCACCTGTAAATATATTCACCTTTTGTTTTAATATATATACGGGATAACTTTTGAGCAGCCGTATCGTAGGAGGGAGAAGCCTTTTTTGTTTGGTGTTTAGTTTGTTTTCTCCTGTTTATGATTTTAGGAAAGAAAACCTTTTGTTTCATTCTTTGGTTTTAGTGTCGGGGATTTAGATGATTGTATTTTTGTTTGGTGTTTTAGGCACTGCTCCTCTCTGGGGTTAATAAAACGGCTGATTTTTTTTTGATAACCTGTGTTAACTTTACTTTCTTGAGAGTGGGGAGAGTGGGGAGTGCACCACATGTTATGTCCAAGGTTCCCCAAGACTGGGGACGTAAAAAAATAAACTTGCATACTTGTGTGGTTCCCATGAGCACGGCTGTTAATGGTGCTTTTACTCTCACAGTCTAAATGTCACTTTAAAGAACATCTTCAGTGTTGTGGAAGAAATCCATCAGCCTTATTCTTAATGGAAATACGGCACTACTCTGATGTTGTTCTACAGTAAATGCCACTTCAAGGTGCAACATGTAACACTTGTGTCAGTCGCTCGGAGAGTTAGTGTCGGGAAAAGTGATGCAGTTGTTGCAGTTCTTCCAGAAGACCTCAGGAGACACAGAGAGAGTATCAGACAGAGGCAGTGGACAGAAGAAGCCCCGGACGAGCCGGCTGAACTAATGCTGCACTTTCACTCCGTCCCCATGAGAAGCTGTGAGTGAGACAGAGCCAGAATGTGGAGCCGTTTCATTCACTTTCCAGACAGTAGTTATTTAGACCTGTTAAAGTTATTCTATGTTACTGTTCCTTGACTAAATCTTTATTGTGATGCAGCTGCAGGATGATGGAAACTTCTTCTCTTAGCTGTTGGATTAAAGTACAGTTGGCACAAAGCTTCCTCTCCAGCAGTTCTTGGTTCAGCGCCTCGGTCTGACTCATTTCTCAGTGTTTCCTTGGTTTTCTCAGGGATTGTCTGTGATCCAGAAAATATCAAACACCTTCTACTGGCTCAGCTGCCCGTCCGTTAGCAGGATCTCTCTGCCTATCGGGGGTCTGTGGGGACTTTTCAGAGGAAGCTTGTGGATTTTCTGTGGCTCAACCAGATGGCATATGACTTCTCCTTCCAAAACCGCAGTAAATGAATATTAATGCGACAGCCAACAGCAGCTTCCTGGAGGCGCTGGAAGCACGCCGTGGTGGGCTCTGTGGGCTGCTACATGCCTTTGAGCTCAGCAGGGGTCTCGACAACTACAAACTCTCTCTGGCTTTACATCTGAGTGTTTGTATCCAGAATCACTGTTAATGAACATGTGTGCAAATGAGGTTATTGTGTTATTATTGTGAGTGAGTATCTTTATAAAAAGAAATCCTCAAAAGTGAAGAATTTTATTTAAATAAATGTCTGTTAAGTCACTATCACCGCTGAATGAGGTAATATGATTGTGACTGAGCCTATGGCCCACAGTGGTTGGTCTGCCAGAGAGGGTAGGCGGAGCTAAGCGGCTGCTTTTCCACTCTCTGCAAGTGTTGCGAGTAAACAGTAATCTACTATGGCTGAACAAACAAAGAAAAGATGGATGACTACAGATACAACTTCAACAAGAAGTGAAAATCCAAAGAAGAAGAAACAAACTCGACACTCAGATGAAGCAAACAGTCTGAAAAGGAAAGCGACCGTCAGCCAGGAGAATCAAGAGTTACAACCGGAGCCAACCGTGGACGTCAACCCGTGCTCCCGCAATTAAGCAATATCACACTCCAGGTCGTGATGTTACTGAACAACATCACGGCTGTGATTCGGTTGTAGGCACGAGGCCGCAGAGAAGGGTTTAATTTATAAAGCAGTCGGTGTGATACGAGTCTGCTGTGTGATTCAGAGGTATCAGCTTGATCAATGTAAACATACATGGTCTGCTGTTGTGTAAACAGTATTCAGAACACCTGGCTGAGGCGGAGTGATACACAGAGCGAAAAGTCCCAGTGATGTTGTTCTCCATGTCACCGCTAATGGAATGCCTCTTGTCCAATCAGATTACTTGGTCAGAACTAACTGCTGTAATTACCGTTTATCACCAAAGGTGCCGCCAGAGAGAACGAAACAGAATATTGAGATTAGAACTTTAAAGAGCGTAAAACACTGTCAGTGTTCAGACATCGTCAGCCTCGACCCGATGCTCTGTGAAGAGCAAGTTGGGACGGTCAGAAGATTCGTACTGGAAATCTGAACTGGATGTTTCTCTTCATGTTCAGCAGAGAACACAGAGGAAAGGCTACAGAGCATTTTAAGAGTCATCATTCAGCTAAAGGAATCAAATGTGGTTTATTATCCAGCTGTCTTTAATCAGTCACCATGGTAACAAAATAAGACTCGGCTAATTAGAGGCTGACAGACCTCAACTCACAAACTGAAGAAAGAGTCTGAGCTGAAAATAAAAACAAAGTATCGACCACAGCCAAACTCTGCCTGTGACTCCTGCATGAAAACACATTCATGTATTTTTCAAGAGCTGGATTTGAAGAGCACTTCATCTCCAAAGGGCTCCAATGTGACCCGAGTCTGTTGGTTTGTAGCGCGAGTGGGCAGAAACAAAGAACGTGCTGACCCTGCAGAGCTGCACAGAAACAAAAAGACAAGCGATTCAGGACATAAGCTAATGATGGAAGTGATGCAACTAAATAAAATAAGGAATGGACCCTTTAACAACCCAGGAAATAAAAGAATACGTCTTTTAACTGAGAATAAAACAAGTAAGCAGCTTGAGTTAAGCCCCAGAGAAAGAGCAGAGGCGTAAGACGAGTCCTTCAGGATCTCAAGACGTCGTTTCTCCCTCCCTGGGTGATCGTCCTCTGAAGTGTCAGATTATTTTTAGCTGTCAGTTGAAACCAGGTCAAAGGTCGAGACTCTCCTGATACTAGGAATGGTAGCTGTGAGCATTTCCTTACTTATTTTGAAGCTCTGAAGTGGATGTGCTTTGAAAATAAGTCACACAGGGCGGCTGTGAGAGGATTTTGTCCGTCTCAACCCTCAGACAGGAAACGTGTTTCCTGCTCTTCTTCCTGTCCCGTCCTTTCACACACGAGGATGCTGTTCTGTTCTCACTGGTTTAATATTGCTAATATAAACATGGAAGCTTGTAAGTAAAGTAGCTTCGCCATTTCTGATGTCTAAACATATTGTAGTCGTATATGTGATGAGGCTGGAAACAAACCCCAGTCCTGTCAGATGAATTAAACCACCGATCCAGAGGACAAATAGAAAGTGAATGCACCCAAAGAGTCGGTTATAAATAGCCTTCATGCAGAAACCTATGCGTGCTCAGCAGTGGAAGGAACTGCAGGTTCAAGTTGAAGCAGGAAGTTTTTCTCTAAAAGTCCGACACGCAGGAACAGAGCCGAGCTGTGCGGCTCAGCATGAGTTTCAGGACACCTGCACGCTCTCATTCAGACACTGCTTTAAAATAATCAGAGGAAACACTGAGCATGACACACATTCCAATATAAGTCTTTGTGTTATTACTTTAGTTCCCCACGAGCTGTTTATGTAAAGTATTTTTGAGTGAGAACGCGCCGCAGTCTCAGTCAGAGAAGAGCCCTCAGGCGTCTGTGCTCAGAAACAACGAACAGTGAGACACCGACTCAGCACACAGGCTGCACTTCTTCTCAAACATGGATGTTTACAGACAGTTTGGGTATTACTTTTTACATCTCTGACATTATGTAGTGTGACATTAGAGAGGGAGGCAAGTGTGACTGGTAACCCAAACATCGGACACAGGATGTGGCTGTTAGCTTCCTGTTTCCTGCCATCAGTGTTTTGACAGCAATCATCCCCATCCTACAGAGGACCCGACAGAGGTCCCCTTAATGAAGCATCGTGTTAACCTAAACCATGATCTTTAACTTACCCTCGCCAAATCTTTCTTGTGCCTAAACAAGATCTCGGAACACATACCGATCATCTGATGAGGATATCACCTCTGTTGGAAACAGCAAGTATTTAGAGCTTCCAGGGCAGCCACGCCACATAAAGATAACTCCTATCCAGGCTGTCACTTTGTCTTCTGTCCGCTGGTCAGTGTTTACAGTCAAAATATCAACTTTAGACGTAAGAATGGAGTTGCAGTTGAGATATGAGGCTTAAGACAGGACTGTTATTTGCATGTGTAAACAGATATCCGTCCATAGAGATGATGTTCACCATCAATGAATCAATCAAATTGTATTTGTATCGTGCCAAATCATAACCTGAGTTATCTTGAAATACTTTAACAAAGAGTACAGTCTAGACCTGCTCTGTTTGTATATTATTTAGAGAGAGACCCAACATGGATCCACCATGAGCAGCGCTGAGAAACTTCTTTTAACAGGCAGGAACCTCGAGCAGAACCGGGCTCATGCTGAGCAGACATCTGCCCCAAATGGGATGGAGGGAGATGCTGGATCGAGACAGGCAAACAGAGCAGCAGAGACATGTTCTTGTTACATCAACAACAACAACGACCGATAATACATACAAATGGTTACAATGGCAATAATAATGGAACAAATGTGTACCATTATTCATTATTATCAGACACGCTTCCTGTGGGCGAGGGCTCGCGTCGTCTGACGGTTCAGAACCGCGGCGCAGACGGAAGGCGCCGGACACGGATCCTATGGGATCCAGGCGTTAGGCTGTGCCTACCTGTGATTGACAAGTTGCTACCAGGGGTTAGCTATTAGCTGTCAAACAGGATAGAGCCGTTTAGATGCATATCAAACATGTAGTCCAAATATGGTCAGAAGTTGAACTTAAAAAAGTACAATCAAAAAAGAATATATTTATGATGGTTTTGGTAGGAAAATACTTTGTATTCAACATACGTGCTGTTCAGATGCATTGAGAGACAGCGACGCGAACAGGCCATGTTATCAGCATTCAATATGAGGTCACAGATTTCTGGTATCTAGCTGACAGACAAACTGGTGCAGGTCACGAAACTGGACGTTCATCATGACCATCCATAACGTCTGACTCTCCCGGTCAGTGTATCAAGATTTCCCATCTAACATGTAATTTGATTTCGGTCTGAACCTCTTCCCTTTCAGTTCCTCGGCCTTCAGGACATCAATTGACTGATGGTGCTTTTGACGTCAAACACGGTTTCCGGTAAACATCTGTGGTATTTACTCCGCGCCGCGCTCATCCACATCATCATCATTATGTGCGCACGGCTGCAGTTGTCCATCTTCTCTGATGCACGCTGAACAGTCATTGGTATGCGTCGCGCTGCTTTGTTTGGGAGTCTGGGACTATTTAGAACAACAATTTTTATGGTAAGTGCCAATCGGTCATGCTGTACTCTCTCAGGGACGAGATGGAGCTTAAAAAAAGAAAACAACAGATAAGTATGCGGAGAGAGAGGCGGAGAAATGAGATACAAAAGTAGAAGAGACAGAGAGAAAGAGGGAGAGAGAGAGAGGCCGAAATACCCTATAAGAACTCACAGAATGAAACAAAAGAAGAGTGAGCAAGTGAGCATGAGAGGGGAGACAAAGTGAAAGAGACAAAGAGAGAGATAGAGGAGAAAGAGATATCTGTGAGTTTCATCAGAAAGTGGAGAAACAAAGAGCACAACCTTGAAGATGAAGTTGAAAATGAAAGACCGCATCTCAAGTCTACTCTTCATCCCTCCAATAACCTCGAAATACACTATGAATCATGTCTCTAAAAGGTGCGTCCTTATACTTATAATGCTTAATGTCAAATGTGTTTGGGAAAAATGCATGTTTTATATAAAGCAAGTAACAATTCCTCTTTCTACACTATGGACTGTTTATCATCAAAGTATTATCAGGAGTTTTTGGTAACGTTCAGGTGACTCAAAGCAATTTGTTCGCTTATAGAAAGAATATGTTTTGGTTTAAATGCTGAAAATGCCAGAAGTGACTCGAAACGTGTTCATTTTGAACCACAGGATCTTCCTCTTGACTTTTAACGACAAATTATGTCCATGTTTAGAACACGTCTTTCCCTCTCAAGTTTCCTGATAGGCAGCAGAAACCTGTGCTTGTCAAACAAACATAAAGAAGATATGAGTTCACATCTCATCATCGTCATAAAATCAAAACTCTCATCCATCATCTTTCCCTTTCCTTATAGTGGTAATCTGCGGGTGCACACTTTTCTTTGTTTGTTCAGCCATAGTAGATTACTGTTTACTCGCAACACTTGCAGAGAGCGGAGAAGCAGCCGCTTAGCTCCGCCTACCCTCTCTGGCAGACCAACCACTGCTGGCTGATGGAAAACGCGTCACAAACTGGGCGCCGCTTGGGATGTTTTCAGTCCATAATAATACTATATACTGCAAATGCAAAGGCTTTCATCAGTGGGCCATCGGCTCAATCACCAGTGTGTTACCTCATTCGGTGATAGAGACTTAACAGACATTTATTTACATGCAAATCTTCAACATTATCACTTTAAATAGACTGTATGTACAGATATTATAGACGGTGAGAGTTTTAGCACCACAATTTAACAACTACAACACGAAACCCAGAGGACACTAAAGTCAGAGTTCTTGTCTGTAGATGTGGTGAGATATGAGAAAAACCATGTGACGTTTGTTCAGGACTGTAGATTTTATTAATAAGACAAATGATTACCAATCAACAACTTAACATAGATTTGGCCTGATTGTTAAGGTTAAAAAAATCCACACCTATCAGTTTAAAACACAAGTGCCACCGGATCAAAGGTTCATAGCAGTGAGAACATGGGCATCAGCTGAAAGACCACGGAGAGTCTCCCCTGCTCTCCCTCGTATCGCCTGTCTGAGAGGACAAATTACCACCCGAACAAAACTCGTTTGCTCCTAATTGCTACTAAAATATGACACTCACCTTGCCAATTAACATCAACAACAGTTGAAACCCTTCATCAGTCGAGGCTGTAATCAGCCTCGGAGCAAATTAAAGTCAAAATGAACCGAACTGTTGACTTGACAACAGATGGCAGCCTGTCGCCTTCAGATGTTTGCTGTGGAAGTCTGAGCTAAAAGTTCTCTCAGTCATCGGTGTGCAGGGTGTTGTATCTGAATGACATCAGGTTATCCACAGCAGCAGACAACAGATAAAAAGAGCCTGAAATCATGAGCCACTTATATTTTAGAGGACTTTAAATGTGCCTCTGAACACCTCTAAGTTTAAACTTAATCGCATTATAAGTGTTTTGGCATTAAGGATATAGACATTTTTATTACATAAGTAAAGCACAAAAAGACATACTGTTTTTCATCTCTATAATAAGACAGTTGTACTGTGTTCTTTCTATGTTTTTCCTGCCTGAATTGGAGGTCTGAGGATAGAGGGTGTAGTTTGATGAACAGACAACAGGAAAGTTGTGATTTTGGGCTGTAAATATAAAACTGGACTTGACTTGAAAGGAAGTCATCACAGGACGTGGACGCACATTGGCTCAGACATTTCTCAGAGTGAGAGGCCCTCTGAGAGTCAGCTGTAAAATCTTCCCTGCGGGTTCATAAATGATATAAATAACCATCTAACAGTCTACAGCCATGCTAGCAGCTCCGTGAGGCTGGACCAGAGACAGTTCATTTCCTGTCTCCGTGCCACATGGGCTCCGCCCCTTTAAGAGACTATCAGCAGGTCCTCATTGTTAGCACAGATTATGAAACATTCTTTCCCATCGTGAACAAAATTAAATTATACCCATTTTTCACAAACAACATATATTCTGAACATTCTTACACTTTTAAGAGAATTCACTTTGCTCCAGGGCCACGTCTCACAAGATCCAGAGAAACACATCTCTTCTCTTTTTTGAAATTTACAGAAACGTATACGTGAAAACAAGAATTCAAAGTTGAAACGGGAGAAACAATGTTTATATATGCAAAAAATGCATGCGTGGGTTCCCTCCGGGTACTCCAGCTTCCTCCCACAGTCCAGAGACATGCTCGTTAGGTTCCCTGGTGACTCTAAATTACCGTAGGTGTGAATCTTAGCATGAAAGTTTGTCTGTCTCTGTGTGACAGCCCTGTGACTGACAGGTGATCAGTCCAGGGTGTAACCCCGCCTCTCGCCCAATGACAGCTGGGATAGGCTCCAGCCCCCCCCCGCGACCCTGAACAGGATATAAATAACGGATGGCTGTTTTTGTAGTCTTAAAAAAAGAGAACACCAACTTAGGAGAGAGGAAGTGTATCCCAGTTTTTATCTATAGTGGAGCTATAAAGCATCCTCTTTGTTAATGAGAATATTTGGCCCTTCCACAGTGATGCTTTAAGCCAAATGCTAAAGTTTAGGCTACTATATAAGCATATAAGCATGCCTACACAAATTAACACTGAACATGAACTACAGCTGAGGACAATGGGAACACCAATAGTTTAGCAGGTCTTTGGTCAGAAGCCAAAGTATTAGAGGAATACAAGTTTTGACCTGCTAACCGAAGCATGCACCAACCACACGGGCAGCCTGTTACTGTGCATTCACACTGAACAGGAAGCGAATATTCACGTTACTCGCGCTAGTTTGACTCCCGGATCAAAATTTGCATTAAAATAACAGGCGAATATTCGCCCTTCTATTCCGGTATGGAGGAGAGGAGGCGGGGCTTATCTCCATGGTTACCAACAGCGTCAGGAGACTCACAATGTTGATAGGCTTTCGCTACACCGCGTGATACGAATTCGCCATAAAAGTTAAATTTTTTCAACTCACGCAAATCGCCTGACGCGAATTCGCGCCTACTCTCGTCATTGCATTGACTTTGTATGGAATCTCACTGCAGATTCGCGTCTATTCGCGTTCGGTGTGAACGCACAGTTACAGTTGCTCCTTTACGTATTTAACTTTAACTTTATTCTGGTATTATATTTAACTCTGGCATTCATATTTAAATGACCTCCACTTCTCAGCCTTTATTCTTTGTCTTTATCTTGTATTTTATTGTATATAAAATGCACATATTTGGCTATTTTATGCCATATATCCACTCAAAAGTAAAAAAAAAAAATTCCCTAAAAAAGCTAATAAAAATTAAATGAGAAAATGAGAAAATGTGTCTATTTAACCCAGAAATCTAGACTGATTCAAACTTCCAAATCAGTGCTTACTGTGCAAATATGTTAAAATCTAAATTCTAATTCATGTACTGATCAAAATCCGTAAATCCGTAAATCATTTACTCCATATATCTTTTTTCCATGAAGCAGAAGAAAAGTTGTTATAGCAATAATTCAAGCTGCACAAATTCCGACCCCAAACCCAGACTTCATGTTCACACTCGCTTATTTCCATCAGTCACACATTCATCTGAGTGTCAGCATCCAATTAGATCTTTTCAGCCACGGTTATCTGTCTCATGAACAACAATTATGTCGGCAGAGTGAAAGAAGTAGACGACAAGTTGTTTGCAGACACACTGAAGCCCTTAATTAAGAGAATGGAGATGCTGCTGGATGAACTTTGAGGGGTATTTTGTGTTGTTGAATACACGATCTGAAAGGTTCGTGCTTGTGTTGCGTTCACAGAACTCACACTGCACTGAGAGGTGAAAACATTCCTCTCTGTATAAAGCATAAAACACACTCTACAGCTGAATGAGTTGGAGTTTGAACTGAGGTGTTAAAAGCAAAGAAAATAAACAACCTTCCAACGATTCCAACCTTCAGCCCACATTCATTCAGGGCTGTTATTTCTTGCTGTATGTTTGGAAGTAGAAATGCTGTGTGACCAGTGGAAAATAAATGAACATAAACAGACTTAAATGGACCTACAGTCTCGGCGTTTATTTGGTGATTTTAGCATCTTTTTTTGACTCCTTTAAGGTTTTAGACTCCGTTTACCTTTCAGCGAACTGGCCACAAACAGCAGTGTTGGGGTCATTATCTCATTGAGTGCCATGCCAAGCCATGTGGGCAGAGGTTGGCTCGGCGCGGCTCGAGTCCTGCTCCCAAATCTAATCCTCAAGTTATCGCTCACTCAGCAAATCCTCTCCTCTCCGGCCTCACTTTAGCTCCCTCCTTTCACCTCCTCTTCTCAGACTCTTCTGCCTCTCATTTCTCCATTCAAGCCCCCCCACCGCTCTATCTATCCATGAGTCTGCGGGAGGGAGGAGAAAATAACAGGAACACTGCGTGACAGACCGTCTGTAGAATAAATCTGTTGTTTCTTTGAAGGCCATTATGTCACAAATTTTTGGAGAAGATGTTGGTTTTAAAAAGAGACGACAAACGGCCAAAGGCTGAAAAGACGTCTTTATATCTAAGATAAAAATATGTTGATTGCCAATGAGACACAAGATGACATACTGTATGTGTCCAGCAGAGTACCTGCAACAGGACACCTGGAACATGGGGTTAACTCTGCACACAAGACAGTAGATCATTGTAATACTGAAGCTTTTCCCTGAAAGCAACATTAATAAAACCCTGAGCTTCAGATGTAAACCTAAAATACATCCAATATAAGTATATTTTGCTATTTAAATGCTAAATGTTCCACTTTTCTTACCAGCAGACTGAATCTGTTTGCTGTACGAGCTCATGATGGTGTGTCGCTGGTGTTTCAGAGCTTGTTGGCTTTAAAGAGCTGCCTGCTGGAGCTTGAAAGTGCTTGTTGATGAGTGCTGACATTAAACCTTAGTAAATGTGGTGTAAAGCCTTAACATCGAGCTAAAGACACTAAAAATCTAAAGTAGGTTTTTCAAGACAAGCGGCTACATTGCATTACACTCATTTGATTTACTTGTATTGCAGAATATTGACTGGTGGAGCTTTAATACGATCATAAATCTCCAGGGTGCCTTCAAGGCTAACACCAGCAGTCATTAACACCGCTTTTTAAGTGTACTTGCCAAAGAAAAGTGCTGGTTCTGTTGCTAACACCAGAAAAAGGATCAGATATTTAAGTCGACAACTGGAGCTGGTGCGTCACTGCCTTTTAGAAAGTGTTTTCGTTCGCTGCCAAAGGGAAAAAGCTTCGGGTAAGTGTTCTGCAATCCTCACTATAGCACCAAAATGAAAAGGTCTGATGAGTCATCCTTCATTTTTCCAGACTTTGGGTGGTTTTATGGTTTTGGAAAGCTGGAGTAAGAGTACAGTCCACGAGGCATGCTGCCAGCTGTTAAATATAGCTGCCATGCTGATAAAAGCCGGTCTGAGGATGAACGGTGTCCTTGTTCAGAGTCACACGGGGTCTGCTTCGTGCTCAGAGGTGATGTGTAACCTTCCTCTGGGAACAGGTGTCATACGGCTCGTCTTATTGTTAATGGAAGAAACTGCAAGGAAGTTTTCTTTGGATCAAAATATACTTAGTTGGAATAGCAAAATCTGTGTATGTGTGTTACATTTAATACTGGGTTATACAATAAAAAGCAACACAGGCTAAGCTCCTGCACCAACGTTCATTGTAAAGCAGCCACAGTGAGTTGCTCTGTTGACTGGTATTTACTGGTCAACGCCAGGCCCTGGATATGCGCGAAAGTAATGTTCGTTAAAGTTATAATCTCGAAGATTTTCATGTAAATAAATGTCTGTTAAGTCACTATCTATCGCAGAATGATGTAACACAATGGTGACTGAGCCTATGGTCCACTGATGAAAGCCTTTGCATTTGCAGTATATAGTATAATTACAGAGGCGCCCAGTCAGTGACGCGTTTTCCATCAGCCAGCAGTGGTTGGTCTGCCAGAGAGGGTAGGCGGAGCTAAGCGGCTGCTTTTCCGGTCAACCGTGGACGTCTGGTTAAATCGCGAAGTGTGCTTCCACAATTACCATATAGCCATTAGGGGGCGCCCAAGAGAATGAAACTAAAATCTTCAAGATTGTCAGAACTATTTGTTAGCACATTGTGGATCGCTCGTGAAAGTAAATGATACATTTCTGGCAGACACGTGGCCTGTGAAAATCACTGTGACTATGAGGGGTTAAAAAGCTCAATGACACAATGACTTCTCTCCTAGAAACGGCAATTTAACCACATTCGCTCAAACAACTGGTGTGTTCATGCTCCTGCTGTGCTTTCAGTCTCAGTGGTACATCCTCACTCTGTGACGCAGCCTGTGGGAAAGCAGCTGGCTGAAGTTTCATGTCTGATTTTAAGTTTCTTTGGGTGTTCAGTTGTACCATTTCTGCTCCAGAAATAAAACGACTGTTTCCTGTGCTGCCTCCTTCCCTCTTTTTCGCTCTCCTTCGTTTCCTAATGATCTTGTGGTCTTTAACTTTTCTTCTCTCCTTTTCAGTGAGTCCGTACACCCTCTTGTTTTCTCAAAGGTAACATTGTTTCATCGCATTTAACAAGTTGCAAGAGCAAGCAGTTTTATAGTAATGATAATGATTTTGAGCAACTCTAATATCCATGACGGGTCTCTGTTGCCCTCGTGTTCAGCAGAGCAGTATAAACCTCATTGTGGAGCTGCTGCTTGGATTGTAAATGTTGATGAGCTGCAGATCTGAGTGAAAGAATCAAACCTCCAGACTCTCTCTGCAAACAGACAGTCCTGTGTGGTTTCTGGAGTTGACTTTTGTAGCTCTCGTGTTGGAATGTTTTCCTGTGATGCTCAGTCGGTGGAAACACACCAGGGTTACAGAGTCACAAAGTTCATGCATACACCCATGTTCAAATATTAACATGAACAGAGCAACAACTAAAAGTGTAAGAGGTGCCTGGAGTCATTTTGCAAAATAAAGAACATTGAAAAAGCATTTAAAATGAGTTTCCAGCACGATGAAAATGCTTTTTGGGGAGTTAATTTAAAAATACATTAAAAGCAATTATTCATCAAATTTTAATACTAAAAAGACTAAAGGCAAAGTGTTTCGGGACCACACACCCTGTGGGCGTCTCACTGATCTACAGCCCACGTGCTGCGCTGTGATGTTAAGACAGCTAATGAGGATAAAACAGAAAAATAAAATGTGTGCAGAGATGTTTGTCGTGCTTCTTCAGCAGCGTGGTGCAATCAGATTAAGGTGAACACAGGGGGTGGCTGTACTGATTAAACGATCCTCCACTTTCAGCTAAATGCTAACACTATGATACCGCATGATGCTTTCACCATGCTCACCTGTAGCACATGTTGCTAATGTAGTTGGTATAGTGAGTTTCAGACCATTTTTTAATCAAACTGAATTTCCAAAGCACCACTTCCCATTGCATTGAATTACAAACAATTCAACATTCAAAGAGCCACCTCACGTATGATGATAAAAAAGGTAAAACCATTTTAGTGAGACGAACGAGCCTTTTTTGGCTTGTTAGGAAGCATTTGCTGAGACGGACTGAACGCAGTGAAGCTGAAGCAGATTGAATGTCGTTATTTATCGTTGTTAATTATCGGGCGGCTGTGGCTCAGTGGTAGGGTCGTCTCACATTTGGAAGGTTGGCGGTTTGATCGCTGACTGCTACATGGCTCGGGGGGGGGAGCCAAGCAAGAGCCAAGAGGATTATTTTTGCCTTTTATTAGATAGGACAGATGAAGTGACACAGGACATGTGGGGGATAGAGAGTGGGGGTTGACATGCACCAAACGGATTGGCAGGCTGGGAGTCGAACCTGCGACCTGCTTGCCTCTGCATATGGGGCGCCTGCTCTACTAACTGACCTGACCAGCGCCCCCCACAACAACCATTTACTCATTTACCAAACTGTTTCTAACCTTCCTCTTCAACATCTACAATCAACAACTGTTACCCAGCTCACTTTGCTTTCTTTCCTGGTGCTGTGTTTATTAGTTTTTGTTTGTTTGAACTCTCGTGTAAAGTGGGTTTCTTGGAAGGCGCTATATGAATATAAGTAATAAATTATGATTAATATTACATGTCGAATTGTCCTTTGGCAAGACACTGAAGCTGTAATTGCTTCCGAACGCATAGGCATCGCCTGATTGGAGATTGGCATAGCAGCCTCTGCCATCAGAGTGTGAGTGTCAGTGTGAAAGTGACATGTAGTGTAAAAGCGCTTTGAGTGGTTGGAAGACTAGAAAAGCAGCCCGTTTACTATTTTTTGGACATAATGAAAACTTGGCTTGGTGATAGCACTACATTAAAGTTGGTAAGGGTTTACCAAAGTTGAGAGTATTTATCCCTAGAGGAAGATATTGATCTGTATTTTTATCCACTGGATTCAAAGACAACAAAAATGGCAACCTGATAGAAGCAAAGGAAGACGAGTCTGTGGATCACCAGGGATAGTAAGATTCCTTCTCTGGGAAACATGAATGTCTGAACAAAACTGGAAATCCATCCAGGAGTTGAGCTATTTCAGTCCGGACCAAATGGGTTGTAACAACCGACCGACACGCCGTCCCTGGCACCAAGCCGCTGCCCTGCATCGGAGGTACAAGCATCCTGGCAGCGATTGGATTTTAAAAATACATATGGTACAAATACTGTACTTTAATAATTTAATGCTTTTTTGGTACAAAACCACAGAGTCATCTAAGGTTTCTCCACATTTTTCTTTTCACTTTCCGTTCTTCGGATTATTTAAGCCTTTACAAACAGATTATGATCACCGTTTATTCCAGTAAACAAGAGCTGGTGCTCACTTGGTACAACAAACCACCACTTAAACCACAGACCATAAAGATATATAAATGTGACTAAACTTTCTATCTGTCTTTCAAGTAACAGTAGGAAGTTGAAGGCTTCATGCAGACAGACACTGAAAGCTGATGAAGAGACAGAGAGTCGGGGGCTGGAAGGTCGTTGCATATTTGGAGCTCTGACTGTGTTCCTAATATAACTGTGTGTGGAGCGACAGCTGCTGTGTGTCCTGGAGCAGGTGGGCTGTGTTACATGGCAGAGTCACAGTGGGAGGGGATGGACTCAGGAGCTTCCTGGTGGCACAGGCTACTTCAGGCAAATGTAATCTTTGTATAAACAAGAGCAGAGGCTCCAAACGGCTGCTGGCTGTCGGTACCACACTGTAATTGCTGCTAATTTCCTTCATCCCTTCCTGTTGCTCTCTGTTTGAAATGACAGAGAGGCAAAAATGTAACTTATCTGATCGTTGGGCGGACTTTGCTGTCAGACATGTTCTTAAGAAGCTGATACTTAAAGCTTCACCAACATTTTTCATGCTAATAATACGACTTTTAAGGCTTTCCAGCAGCGTAGTAGGACGCTTTCTTTTGATGTTTTTCATACTTTATCAGAGATTGTTTGATATATTTGGAGGTGTAACTGTTCTTTTGTTCTCATTCTGTCTTTGCTCTTGTTTGTTTTGTTTGTAGTGTCTTGTAAGCTCATGTGGGCTGGGCACATTTTTGTGACACGATGAAATAAACCAAGTAACTAATAACTAACTCTCAAGGCGTATGGAGAAATATATTTTATCCAAACATTTGAAAACCCCCCGTTTTTTTTTAACTGCAGCTCAATTTGATATAATGGGGAAAAAAATAATGCCTAACTTCAGGGTTAGAATCAAGTTCATGAACCCTAACGCCTGGATCCCACTGGATCCGTGTCCGGCGCGTTCTGTCTGCGCCGCGGTTCTGGTCCATCAGACGGCGCAAGCCCTCACCCACAGGAAGTGTTTCTGATCCGCATCGCAGCGGCCCAAGCAGCTGAATTCGCCAAATCACAAGATCGCGCGAGAATTGCAAAATCAGGCGATAACATGAATGTTAAACAGAGCAACACACAAACAACAGTTCAGTTTGCACCTCCGAGGTTGATTATCTGCTCATTGGAGATCATTCTGTGATTTTTGTGCTCCTACCATGAGTAGGCTACTTTATTAAAAGTGTTCTTTTTTACAGATTTCAGTGTGTTGTTGTTATGAAAACAGAAAAGTTATTAAAGTCTGTACATGGTGTTTTATTTTGAAATGACTGGATGCTGTATGCTGTTTTCGTGTGTGACTTCCTGTTTGGAACGATCTGCTCAGTTCAACTTGAAGCTTTCTTGAAGGGGCCACCATCAAAAATAGACCCGGTGCGCATCTTTAGCGGAGCAGAGTGGAGAGGCGCTTCTGAAACACACCGGGGACGGACTGCGGCACGTGCTGTGGAATCGCGAGCATTGACGGGCGTGATCGACTCCGGAGGTCGCGGTGCACATGGAACGCACCGGAGACAGATCCTGTGGAATTTGAGGGTGATACCGACCAACTTTTTAAACTGCTTTTGATTTTAATTAAATAGCTTTAACAAGTCTTTTGGAACCCCTCGTACACAGTAGCATAGACCTACATCACATATGGTTGTAGACATAGACTGTATAAGATATGTGGACATAGCCATTGTGACGTCACCCATATTTGGATGAGTGGGTGGAGCTGAAGTGGAGCGAGGCGTTAGCAAACACGAAGCTATCAGCTAATGCTTGTGCTCTCTTGATTAGCAAGTTGCATCTTGATTTGCAGTAACTTATGTATAATAGGGATGCTAACTTTGGCTAGCAAAAAACAGGCTTTAAACAAAATGTGAAAACAATATACGGCAGACTCCTCAGAGTGTTTTACACGCTGAACAACCATGTTTTAAGTCGCTGTTGTAGAGACTTCATGTTGGGTAGCCACGTCCTAATGCATTCCCGCTTTATGGTCTAGTTTTATTGTAATTGCCTAAAAGACTTCGACATAAGATAAGTGAGTAATTGACCTCCAGGCATCTAACAAATTACCCACATTTTAAAGTAATTCACAAAAACATCTGAAATATTCAAAGTTTCTTCTAATCCTGACATAAATGTCAGATTTATTTTGAAAGGCTGTTAAATGTGTTCAAGCAAAGGATAATATTATCACTCAGCTTAGTCTGCACAGAGTTCTCACTTCCTGCTGTTTAGGTCACAGTTCTGATTTTTATCTTTCACTTTCGTGACCATCCTCAGCAGAAAGGGCAGATCTGTCGCATCTCAATAAGTGTAATCAAGCGTAGCCAGACTTCAGTCTCGTCACGCTCGCAGAGGTCGACAGAAAATCTTGTCAAAAAAAAAACTGGGATAATGAGACCTTTACTAAACCTGAGGCAGCAATTTTCAGTTTGAAAAGTCTTGTGGAGAAAAGCACCGGTCATGGGTTTTCTGGTGAAGTGCACAAATTAAAGCACGCTGGTACTAATGATCTTTATAGGTGGGTGCATGAGGAGTGAGACAGAAGGAGTGCATAAAGTCTGGCTTTGGCTAAAATACTAATATTGGCATCAAACTGATTACATGGATCGACAGACTCTGCTGCAGCATGACGGTAGAATCTGCTCAGCGTTGGAGTCTATTGTTAATCTGAGGTTCTCGAACATGTCTGACACTCAGTAGTGATCATCAAGTTAAACAACAACATCATAACTTTGCCATATCGCCCACCACTTCTTCGTACTTGTCTCAAGTTACAGCTACACAGAGAGCTAAACAAACCCTCTGCTTCACAACACACAAACATGCCCCTCCACCACAACCCAGCCATTCAACCGTGCCCTTGACCCCGCCCCCCCACCCAGATGGGAACCACAGTCAGTGTTGAGGCATGCGCCGCCTCCTCCTCCACAGTCTGACCCAACAGTAGGCAGCAGTCTGTCCACACGCGGCTTCTTGTTACTTATTTATAGCAACTTGTTCCCCAGAGGGACAAAGTAATTGAAACCAAATGTGTTGCCGGGACTGATATGGGGAAGTGGGCCGGTCAGCCCACCCACTCCCTCTGCTATACACAAAGATTGCAGAAAGGGACTGAGATTTAGAGCAAACAGCCTTGGAAATCACTTTTTTCTTGCAATTTCCTTTTGAAAAGAAAGTTCCCCAGCTTCATTTCTTCTCGGCTCCCAACAAATGAAATTCCTATAAGTGCTTCAGTCTCAGGAGCTCCGCATTCTACAATGGATATTATGTTTTTTCCTTCAAGCAGCCGAGGACAAAGTGGGAGAGTAAGAAAAATAAATCTGCCAAGAGAAAGAAGCAAACTGCAAAATAACAATGAAGCTGCAGCTCATAGTTGGGTATAAAGTATCAGCAGTGAAAGCTCAGCCCACCTCCCCGCCCACCACAGCCACACCAACAACCACACCTCATGAGAAGTTCATACAAACTTACCATGTTTGCTTTTCTTCCTGTTTCCTCTTTGTCCCTCTCTTGACTTCCCCTCTTTGGGCTCCCTGTGAGCTCTGCTGTAAGTCGAGGTGTGTCAGACAGATGAAAAGTGGATAGAGCTGCTGCTAAGAAGCTGCATGAGGCCTTCACTGACCAAGTCAAAGTCAGGCAGCCACCTCTCTCTGTCTCCCCTCCCCGCTGCCTTGCTCTCTTGTCAGCTTTTCCAATAACAAACCGCTCCCCGCCTCTTTTGGCCGAGTCCCTGAGCTGTGAGCCGTTTCCTGGATGCTTGGTGGACTCCCGTGACCCAGCTGTCTCCCTCTCTCTGTTTTTTTTCTTCTTCTGCTGTGGAGTCTTGTTGCTCCGGCCCTCTGTCTCTCAGCCCCTCAGCCCTGCCTCCCTGCCAGATTTAGCTCCACAGACACATGTGGGCTTCTGGTCTGAAGTTTAAGAGGCGGGGCTTGCATGGGAGAGCTGAACCCTGCCTCTCCTGGGTTTTATTAGCGAGTCTATATAGGCATATTTGGATGGGGGTTTTGTTCCATGTGTTCTGTGTGAAGCACAATATGTTACAGACTCATACAGCAAAACCTGCCTACTAGACCTTAAGGCTACTTCCAACCCTGGTCATGGTTGGATGAAATCATGGCTTGGAAAGATTCTTATCCTTTCTAATTATACAGTCTTTATGGTTATGAATACACTTCTATCTATAGCTGTTATGCTGGGACAAACTGTACAATCTGATGGAAGATCAAGAACAGTCTGTGGTCAGGTTGTGACATAGAAACAGAATTATAATAAATAGATTAATCTATTTTCATTCAGCAAACTTTTGCAAAACAATTGGACATGTTACTTTGTGTCTCTAAGTCTTAAAGGAGCAGTTCGCCCCTGTAAAAAGCCACCGTCAGTCACAGCTGGTGTTCTCTGCAATCGATAGAAGCAATAATATTTAAAATTGGTGCCATAGCCGTGGAGAAAGTTGTACAAACAGCTTGTGGTTTCGCCCATTCTACATTCCTACAACACCCAGGGTGCATTGCGCCCCTCCCTCTGAAAGAAACAGCCCAGCGAGAGACGCTGGAGTGAAATACTTCTGTTTCTCTGCAGGCGACGGCTCAGAGCGGGACAGAATCTGAAACATGACGAGAATATTCCGGTGGATCGTCTAAAACAATCCTCAGGTCTGCAGTCGACATTTCAAACCTGACGATTTTGAACGAGACATGACATTGGAGGCGGGCGTCCTGCCATAATAGCATGATATGACTGAAGTTGAAAATCGGCGAACTGGCCCTTTAAGGAGGCGTGAGGCACAATAAAAAGAGCCAAAGCTCCAGCTGGGTGGTGGTGGCGATAGATGGATAGAACAAAGTCCAACATGAAACCAAAAGTCTCTTTTAAGGTTTCTTCAATTTATTGTATTCAAACTAAAATCAACTTTGACAATATTTGAAACACTAAGGGAGGAGTCAGCAGGAATCAGGCGCACAGCTGCATGCAGGGTGAAAAACCCAGCCTAATGTATTGGGGTTAGGTGTGGCTCTGAACATCAAGAACAAAGTACAAATAGTCAAATCTTCTGATTGATCAGCCAAGGTGAAGCTCTACTTTAACATTTGCTCTTCTCCTTGTAGCACACATTTCCACCGGCCCTCTGCAGTCTGTAAGAAGTCCGTCCAGTCTTATTTCTTGCACGCTTTCAAGTTTGAAGTGAAGTCCGAGCTCTACGTCCAAAGCATGTCAAGCTTCAAATTTGCATTCGTCTGATTCTCGTTCACTCAGGTCTATAGCTTTACACATTTTAATGCTCTTCTTTGCATCTCGCACCTGTGATGTGCAAATGCTGCAGGTTTTCAAGCTGCCGGCTATCAAATGCACAAAGTACGTTTTTTAAGTGCTGAGGAGTTAGCCTTCTCGGTCTCTGGACCTCTAAATACTGTATGAACTTTCAACACTTTCATTTTGTCAGCTTTTAGGAGTCTTGTGTGAGTGTGAGAGTTGATCTGGTATTGAGTGGACAGATAAATGCTTTTTTATCCTTCTCAATCACACTCTTGTGACAGGTACAACTAAGACAGCAGCCCCATTCTCATGAAGCTGGTGTTAAGTATTTGTTGTTTTAGAGAGTTGTGGCTCACAGTGGCTGGATGTGCTGGAGGCTGGAGATTCTGGTGTTGCATTGTGGTTTTTCTGATATTTCCAGGATGCAGTGTGTGGGTGATTATTGTGTATGTGTATGCATCTTTCGCTGACAATCTGTTTGCAACATGTTTTTGATGGAAACATCATGGCAGTAAAGCTTCAGTGATTTAACAGCGAGAGAGAGCTCGTGTGTGGGTGCACGTGCGTGGCAGTCAGCATGTGAGCTTAGGCGAGAGAAAGAGAGAGAACGATTTAGAGAATGCAAATTCCTCTCCTCCACTTTTATGTTCTGTGGCCTGACAGCGAGGGAGGAAAAATCTTCACAAAGCTTCTCCTACAAAGCTCCACTTTCTTTTCTCTCCTCTCTCTCCCCCTTCTTCTGCCTCCTCTCTTCCTCCTCGTCCTCCCGCTCTCCTCACAGCCACACTGATCCCATTCTCTCTGCCTGCTTGTTTGTGGTGAGACTGATTTTGTAGGTTAGAGGAATACTTCATGCTTTGATGTTACATCCAGCAGTTTCACAGCACTGGGCCTTTGATAAGAGAAGGCAAGGTGCTTTATTATTAAAAGAGGTTAAAAATCCTTTTATATGCCCATAAGGAGGGCTAAGCTGCAGATATGTCTGTGTCGAAAATTCACCGACATGTTTTAAGCCTGGTAATTTCATCTTATCTGATTCTTTCTGACTTTTTGTTTTTCTCTTTAACTCCTACAGAAGCCACAATGAAAATACAGCCATTCTCTCAGTAGCAGCTCTGTACAGAAGAAAAAAGGAAAAGAATAACAGCGATCGTTGTCAGACAGGGCCAGTCCTGAATCTTAAGTGTGCATGGGGGACGAAGGCTACAGACATCAGGGGAACCTCGCTGTTGTTCCCCAGGCTGCGGCTCGCACTCCACTTGATGATGTATTAATCAATAAATAAAAGAAAAAGATCCCTAATAGGCTTCTTTTTAAAAAAAGAGGAGAAAAGCAGAGAGGCTCCGTCTCGTAATAAAGACGTAGCAGAGGCAAATACGCTCGGGAGACGAGGCCAAAGATCTCACGCTCAGAGTTAGACGGAGAGACCGCGGGGAGATGAAGTAAGAGTGCCGGCAGCTGATCGGAAAAGGAGGGTAAGCTTTCACTGTTATGGAATTCTTGACCATTTTGAGTGAAATAATATAAAAAATTATTCATATTAAAAATATGGCTGACCAGTGAGTCATGTTAACCAATCAGACTTGTAACCTTTAGCGGGATACGTGTACTGTCTGGAAGATATTAACCTCCTCACCCCTCATAAAACATCTCCACTGATCTCTGCCGTCTGTGAAAAGGTTTCTCCTTCCTCATTGTGGTCCACACAGTGGCCGCTGTGGGCCAGTGCTCTTTTTTACAAGTAATTAGCCCGATTGATTGTGTTCTGTTTACATGCTCTGCTATAAGACAGTAGAATGAAACACAAAAAGGTCAAAGAGGTGCAACAGAATGAATCCAAGGCCCTGTTTACACCTGGTATTAACATGGACCGGGGTGGTCTATCTGATCACAAGTGAAAACACAGAGTAGAGTAGTGGATCTCACAAATGCCAATAAACACATCATGTAAATTACTGACATGCAGACTCTGAGGAGAAAGCGAGGGAGCGAGTGAAAATGGACTGTGGAATGGAAGTGTTGACGTGACATCAAAACATCCTTTGATCATTAGGCTGATGTTACACTACAGTTGTCTGGCATATCAGGGAAGTTAATGATCTACCTCTGCCCCCATCAGTTAGTTTGTCGGTGTTATCGTGTGAACACTAAAGGGGGTCACAGTGTACCTAAAACCGCCAATGGGCAAAATGTACCCGCTATTAGAATGAATTGATTTTATTTATCATTTTACAACACAAAGTTCTATAATGAAATGCTAGATGTGGTGTCTTTATGCAGCTTACAGAATGACAACATGACAATGAAATATATACATGTATATATGTATATATATGTATATATATGTATATATATATATATAACAATAAACTGTATTTGCTAAGCATTTCACAGAAAACAAACCAAAGAGCAGCATCCAGAGAGCTCCCGCCATCAGACTCACCTGCACTCAAAGCACTGAGTAAATCTAAGGCCTGATGTTGAATTGGAGTTCATGACTTGATGAGCAACTTGATGACAGTAGTAAAAAAAAAGCTGTTGCCATAGCAACATACAATGTATCAAACTAGACGCGCGGAATGAATAGCACGAAAATTACGGTGTTCTATATCTGGGTAAATTTGACCCGCTGGTGGTTAGAGGTATCAATGGCCAATGGCTTAATGTTGACATGTTTTAACAATAGGGGGCGCTACCGAACACACTTTCAGGAAAAGTCAAAGACTGGGGGGCTGGAATATTTCCTGGAAAAAAGTTACAATCAAAAGACAGCTGCGGGTGAATTTTACCCGTTGGCGGCTCTAGTGTTAAAGCTGCTGTGAGGAACTTTGGGTTTGTGTTGATTTTGGCGCCCCCTGTGGACAAAGCTGTACCTCTTATCTCTTAAGTGGTGGTTTGTTACATAAAATCTCATCCTGCTTTCTTTAACAATCATATGTATCACTCACTTTAAATGTTTGCCCTGCAGAATGTAAACAAAGGCCGTTTCGTGTGACACTACCCCCCGCCAGAGGTTTCAGGCATTACAAATAACTATATAGAAATAATCCATCTTGTCGCTGATGGTCTGGTTTGCTTTTGTTGGTAATACAGAGGCATCAGAATAAATTTCAGTCTGTTTCATAACCTGATAAAACCTCCTCACAGGGGCTTTAACTGATTATTTTGAACCCAGCACAATATTTGTGTGACACAAAAAATCTAACCAACCGAGACAGTAGACCAGCAACTCCAGTGTTCTGCTTGGTAAAGCGTGCTTTTAGTTGATGGAGTCTGGTGGTTTTGAAGCGTGCAACATAACGACTGTGTCTGGTTGAAAAAACAATTTAACTTGTACAGAAAAAGGTTTATCCTGAAGCAACCCTCTCTCTTTTTGTCAGACACTTACAATCTGAGCCTGTCAGTGGCAAAAACAAGAAGTTTAGTGGACGCCCCGAAGGTTTACATTGCAGCCATTACAGCTGGTTTGACTGCTGCAGGCTGAAGAAATCTAATGGAGTATTTCCAAAACTTTTTAGACCTCAAAATATGTCAAATGAATATGGCCCAGGTTTAAAACACAGGGATGACCCATGAAGAACTTTGATTGTCCCCTGATTGAACACACTTATGGATTAACAACCTTATTAAACATGGCGCGTCAGTGAGATTAAGACTCTTTTACAGCTTGTCCTGGCGAAGATTGAAGCGTGTAGAACTGTAGAACTCCCTCTCCATATATCCTTCAACGTCAGCTTGACAGCTAAAGTTTCTGCGTCTACGAGTGTGGTTCAATCTGAGGTCACCTAGTTAGAAAATGTGTACAAAAAGTGTAGAAGTAGAAGTGTAAAGTCATCCAATTAGATCATTTCTTCCTGAGAGAAATGTTTAAATAACAAAGAAACCAATCTCTCTGTTTTTGCTGATTCCTCAGTCTGTAAATGTGTGTCGGTCTGTATGGATGAGAGAACAACCTCTCTCTCTCCTCTGTTATTGTGTGTGTGTGTGTGTGTGTGTGCACGCGCTTTGATGGGACTGGATGTCGGACATTGAATGCCACTCTCTGTTGTTTGTCCATCATTCATCAATCTGTCAGCTGCAGCGCTTCCATCTGTGTGCGTGTCCCTCCAGGTATGTCTGTGCACGACATTCCGATAGTGATACATAATGAATGTTGTTGTTTTTATTGTGTCCTTGTGTGAATCATACCTAAGGCACAAAAATCCCCAACCTGCCGCTCTCAGTCTGAGCGTCTGGATGGTTCCCAGCCTGCCGTTCTCTTTGTATGAAAACAGCCAATTACAGGCCCAGACCGGCCCCGCGACTGGGTTTTAGAGTCGGTCCAAATGCATGCAACCTTCTTTGAATATGGATTGTGTCACGGATGTCATCATGAATAAATATGGCTATTTATTTCCAGCTCCAAGCAGAACAAATAGTGCTCTCTTTTGTTTCTATTCCTGTCTTCCTCCTCCATGTGCGAGTCTGGTTCTTTATCCTGCACAAAAAGGCTTTAACATTTAAGACATTGTCGTGATGAAACAATGAAGCCAAATGTTTGCCTCATATACTCCTAAACACCTCATTGTGATGTAGAAAAGCTGGGACGTTGCCAGGCGAAGCTGAGGACGAGGTGTTAATCATAATCAGAAGTGAATGTTTTGTGGAAATTGACCAAACGTCCTGAGCAGCTTTTGTGAGGCCTTTAGTTTTACTGCTCAATCTTATTTGAGCCTGATGCCAAAGACGTTGTTTATTCCAAAAGTAAATCCATATTTCCATTTGTGATGAAAATCATTACCTCATATTCCTCAGCCCATAAATTTCATGATTCTAAACAAATTATTTCTATAAATACAGGAGGATCCAATAAAACACTCCTGGAGGCGTGACCGTAAAGTGATTTCAAAGAGCCAAATTATTTGATTATTTTGTGAATGCAGACTGCAGGAACCTGGTGCATTATTACCTTGTTACCCTGCAAAAGGGCACACTAATCTCAGCCAAGCAGAGGAAGGGGAAGAGGAAGAATAACTTAATGGGTATTTTTAAACCGCTGCTCTATTTTTACATATTTCTGGCTACAAAGTTGTTTGGATTTACTCCAGTTGATCACTTAAGCAGGAAGACACGAAACGTCTGTGATGACGTTGGGGGCAAATACACCAAATCAAAGTATGTCCTCTAAAAGTCCTGACAGGCTCAGATTGTTGTTCTGAAGTGTCTGACAATATTACAGAAAGGATTTCTCAAGAGACAGACTTTTCTGTTAAAGAGGAAGGTCCTTTTTCTTTATCGGAAACAGCTGGTACAATTCTCTCGTCACAGCCACCAGACTCCACTGTCATTTAATCTCGAAGAACACCAGCTGCTCGTCAACCACGGCCTTAATAGATCATTACTAGTGGTGGGAATCGCAGGGTAACTCACGATACGTGGTCCACGATAACCATAATATCACGATACATCGATTCTGCGATAACTGAAATATTGCAAGACAGTCACGATACATCGCGATGTAGTTCACAGATTTTGACACAATTTGAGATAAACAATGATGCCGTGTCTCAAATTGGCAGGGAGATCTGTTTAGAGCGCATATTTTGTAAAAATGTATTTAGCAGCAGTGATACAATAATTGTATCACAGCAGTTTTGCTCCACAGCAGCATTGCCATATCGATTTTTTGTTTCACCCCTAATTATTTTATTTATGTTATTGTGTCACTTCGGTGGTCAATATTGTTTCATCAGATCTAACACAAAACGTGTAACACACAGTAACACAAAAAACGAACTGGTCTAGGCAACAGCAGACATGGAGCGCCCATGTTCTGCAAGGTGAAATCGCTGTTTTTCTCAGTCTCATTTACCCAGGGAGCAGGGAACGTTCCCATAACATCAGCTAACATTACCTACAAGTTCTAATTACGTTTGAAAATAAACCTTTAAAGTTAATATTCAAAGAACATTTTAAGGATGTTTTCAAAGTTCTTGTAACGTTAAAACTTAAAGACAAAGACAAAACATTTTCACTGCAACATTCTGCAGATATCTTCAGGATGTTATCGAGTCCTGGGATGTCAGAACGCCTTTCATAAAACATTCACTCTACGTTACATAAAAACAAAGGTAGAACATGCTCACTGCAACATTCTGAGGATCTTTTCAGAGAACATTCTCCTGCTATTAAAAGGAACGTTCTGGGAACCAAAACTTCCGGCTAAAAACATGACCAGAACATCACACGTAACATTCTCAGAACGCTCTGAGAACAAAACATTTGGAGCGGGGTACCCACTAGGATTGTGTGGCAGCCATCACAGCCTGCCAGTCTCGCGGCTGCAGAACGTTTTGTACCGATAAATCATTTAGATCCCCCCGAAAAAATAAGAAAGAGGCCCAGGTTTAGAAATACTGTTGTAACCCTTAAAGATGTGTCGCCTACAGGTGGACGCTGGGAGATCTCATGAAACGCTGTAAGAACGTGGTTACAGTGATGCTTTTGACAAAGTGTCTCTGTGTTCAATGGGAGCGTGTTGTATGAGTTACTTGTGAGATGATGAAATTTGATTCAAAGGGCTGATGTGAGGGATGTTTGAGTGATCAATCCATCAATCTGAAGGCTCATCAGACATCAATGCACAGCACAGAGTGATGTTTCTATCAGACAGACTTCTGAACCTCTGCAAAGTCACACAGGACCGACTGCTTACCCTTTTTTTCACACCTGAGTCAATAGTTGAAGAAGTTGTTGTACACTCTCCTGAACTTTTGTCACTGGAAAGATGGCGGCTGTTTTAGCTATTTTTCATTTACGATCATGTCCTACTACGAATATAATACTCAGGAAATAATCTTAATGACTCATTATTGATAGGGACAGGGAGCCTCTCTGTCACTGCCTACTTCTTTAATTTCCCTAACTTCCTCAGTGTTGCTGACACAGCTCTAAAACTTCAGCACTTGAAGGAGCCGGTCAATTTGGCCATTTCATTTTCTCCTCAGCGCCTCAAGTTCATTTCCCCGGTAATTAGTCATTTTGGAAGTCACCTCGCCGGAAAACAAAGTCTTGATTGGCAAACAGTCACAAGAGGCCACAGCTCGCCTGGAGGTGGGGGCAGAGGGGAGTGCAGGACAGGTGACAATAATTCCAATGTATGTGTTTTTAATTTTATTTTGTCCCATTTTTAAAATAAATAAATAAAGTACAAATTTAAAGAGGAATGTCAGTATTCTAACCCTACTGATTTTTGGAATCACTGCAGTAGATTGCTTCAGCCAGCAGCAGGGAAACAAGATGTTACAGCTGTGATCTAATACCTGCAGGCAAAAGTATGTCCACTAAAGGTTCTCGTTTTTCTCCCTGACAGGCTCAGAAATGTGTCTGACAAAGATGCAGAAAGTATCCCAACAAAAACAGCTGTTACTACACATTATCTACCACTTGGTGTTGAGTTTGTCTCCAACACAACATGTTTGAACTTACACAAAAGACAACCAATCCAATGAAAGTGGACGAGCAGCTTGAAGGTAAAAGTTTTTGTCAATGGAGCCTGGTGGTTTTGGAGAGAGCACTCTAACGGCTGTTTCTTGTTTGAAGTTGTGATCTTGAAGAGCTCAGTTTCCCGCTGAAGCATTCTATGGGGGCAATTATAAAACTTTTAGTGTCCGATATGTTAAAAAAGTTCCTTTAAAGAGTTCCTCTTTAATGCAGAGGTATTGAAACCTTTCTGCTCTTACAGCCGTTTCTTCAGGAAACAGAGGCTTCATGAGGCCTTCTTCAGTAACAAAAAAACTTTAGATTCTCAATATTCTTTGGTTTATGTTTGTTATTTACAGTGTGTACATATATTTTCCCTCTCCTCTGGTTTTCATGGTGGCGTGCTCGGTACTCCTTTTCTTCCTATTCCTTTCCTTCCTCTTTGCCGGGAGCCACGTCTTTTTCCATCAGAGGAAGTGAACTCACAGAATCACTGAGAGCGATCTGAAATCACTAACAATCAATGAAACTGTCCGTCACCACCAGCCGATGCAAAGCTTGTATGCTCTAGTCATATTCCCACCCTGTCATTCGCCCTCAGCTATCTCAAACACTGACTTTTTTCTAAAACAGTCTCAGTCATTTATACGGCTTAGAGAGGATTTTTACTGTATCGCAGCTCCACAGAAAGCTCTCTTATCCATTCTCACAAAACGCTGCTGTGTGCAACAAACTGCCCCACTGTGTTGCATTTTACAGGATAGCATCAGTAAAGTTTCTCCACATGCATTTTTAATAAGTAACAATGGCCTTTCTGCTGGATGTGCAATTTAGGCAGAAATACTCAGCGAGTAATCATAATAAGGTTTATGCCACGAGCGTCCCAGCGAGCTGTTGTACTCGTACTAAAGCACGCTGACAAAGTGTGAATGAGGTCTTTAATGGGTCAAGCCTGGGATGGAGTCAGCTCTATCGTTAAAATATATGACGACCTTCCTTATGTGTATTTGGGGAATTTCTAAACACACTGTGAGCCGGGGACCAATTTTCAAAGTTTGCGCCACACTCAGCGGTACCGAATGTGCGTTTAACTTAAATGGGGACCGTTTCCCATTAAATTCTCATTAGCAGCAAAGCAACGATGACCACAGAGACATTGTACTGCTGCAGCATCAGAGCTGTGGAAGTATTAACGTTAAGCTTCGTGATAGAAAAAGGAAGCTTTTACATGACTGTCTTGGTCTGAGGAGGACGTTTCATCTACAGACTGTGACATCTTGTACTAAAATCTGTTCTTAGACCACCGGGGTTTTCATGGTTCTTGCAATGCAGCCGTGACACAGATGGATTGTTACGAAAATGGCCCGCTGTGGTGCCACAGACTGTATAAGAAATCAACATAGCCCCAACGACGTCACCAACAGGTTTGTGGACATTTTAAAGCCTCAAATTTGGCAGTTTTGCCGTCGCCATCTTTCTTTTGTCAGATGTCACCATATTTGGACTCCAGGGTTGGTTAGCAAGGTGCACCTGTGATATTAATGTGCAATATTATTAATAATCATATCCACAAATTTACTTAAATGAACAGCTTTTTTTTGAGGTAGCAGCTAGCTAATCATAGGTAGCAACGCCATAGGCAGCCATCTATTTTACTCCACATTGGACCATCCATCCATCCATTCATTATCTTCCGCTTATCTGGGGCCGGGTCGCAGTGGCAGCCTACTCATTAAGGTGACCCAAGCGTCCCTCTCCCCAGCAACATTTTCCAGTTCCTTCTGGGGGATTCCGAGGCGTTCCCAGGCCAGACGGGATATATAATCCCTCCAGCAAGCTCTGGGTCTGCCCCGGGTTCTCCTCCCAGTTGGACGTGCCCGGAAAACCTCCAAAGGGAGGCGCCCAGGAGGCATCCTAACCAGATGCCCGAACCACCTCAACTGGCTCCTTCCACATTGGACCATCATTTACAAAATGATCATCATGCTGTATTCAAGAAGACTTGAAACTAGAGATTGTGTACGTAAACTCAATCGGGAAAAGTTTGCAACCAGTTCAATTGTCCTCTGCTGGCCATTAGAAAAATGCAGGTTTAAGGCCCCATTGGCTTCACCTTTGAAACCCAGAGGATACGCCCACTTCACAGTCAAAGTTTGGCCCCTGCTAAGGTTTGAGACTTGCTCAAACAATGCGAGAAGCTTTTTTGGTGGGGATGCACTGATACTGGAAAGTGCCAGATTAATGGAATTAATGGCTTTTCAGATGTCATATTGAGTTCCAATGGTTTATAGTAATCCCTTATTAGGCAAAGTTTTAAGCATTCGTCTCCTTGACCACAAAGTCAGCATTCAAAAGTACACAAACCAAACTCAATTTTTAAACGCATTAAGTCTTTCTATCTGTTATTCGTTACCTCAGAGTAGCAGAGTCCATATACACAATCCCTTAATGTAGTCAGACGGCCCTCATGATCCTCATGATACAAACAGCCGTCAGCTCTCCTGGACTCCACGGACTCAAAGTTTGAGAGTCTGGAGAAGTTTTATCGTTTGGGAGTCGAGAGGGGGGAGACTCGAATTTAAAGAGACAAGCTGAGCAAGTTAATGATCATGTTGCTACCGCCAGGGTCCGGCCATCTGGTTAGCATGTAATGTAAGCTGTTCCTGCTCAACATAAGAGGAGCAAGAAGAAAATTTAGTGGGCTAGGTTGGAAACTGGTAGAGGATTCTGATTAAATGTGAGAGCTGGTGTGAGGAAGGCTGCAGTGCTACGCTTGCTTCCACATAATTAAGATATGAGCTACGGGTGACAGTGATGCTAACAAGGACGGTGGCATTCTCACCCTGTTGTGAGCGGAGCCTGCCAGCGTGACTGACAGTAAGTCTTTACAGGGTGTCCTTATGGTTACACAGACTCCATGAAGTGTTACACAATTACAGAGTCTGAAACACGAAGCCAACATTTTGGAAGTCACAGAAAGTTACATGAGAAAATGACAAGAACTGTTTATGGGGTGGCTGGCGTGACCGAGGACGTGAAACATGGACGTGTTATTATGCGACATGTTCACTGCCTGGTGTGTTCTCATAACGGCTGCACAATGTTTAACTGTTGGAAAGAAATCAGGAGTTTTGCTTGTGCTGTTGTGTGCTCCAGTTGTATCCATTGTAAGCTCTAAGGTGGTCTTTTCCTTGTTTACTTGTTTTGATAAAGACAAACACAGTTTTGGCTAATGCTGGGAGGGCCGCTGTCACCATGTCCAAACTGAATGCATCAGGGACACTACATATTGTTGATATGGATATGTCGTTGGTTGGTTCAGGTGAACAGGTTAAAGTTTGAAGTAACAGGGAGGAAGGAAATGCCTCGCTAGTGGCCTGCTAGCTGGAACGCTAACCTAGCTAACGTTACAGCCTCAGTCATCTCAGATAAACCAGTGAACATGTGGCCAAAAGCCGCTTCCTTTTCTGCTCTATTGTTAATTTTTCTTCTTGTAAATTTGGGAGCATGATGGGAAACAATCTCAGCTGGAATCTAGTCCACGTCTTGAACACAGCGACGCTGCAAATCTTAAAGTCTGTGACTTGTCTTTTGGGCTGGTGCCGGACTTGCAGGCATGAGCAAACTCCATGTGCAGGTAAAGACTGTAAGATATTGAAACAAAGGTGCAAGGTACTTTCACCTTGATTTGACCATGTCCAAACTCTTTGTTGTCTCTAGGTGAGACTTTCTGCACCAAAATCTCTGCATTAACAACTTACTTTGTGGCCTTAAAGGACAACACAAGTACCCCCTTTTTTCTTGCATCTACCTGGAAGACTGCTGTGTTGAGTCATTTGGACATTAATCAAACCAACGACTTTAAATCCTTTAACTAAAGAACCTATGTTCTGAATCCTCCACCGTGCCATTCCCACCCTCAGTCTGTATGTTCGGCTTCATTGGCTAACTCTGTCTTCCTCACATCCGCCTCTGGCCGTTCCACCCACATTGTTTGAACAGAGACAGAAGAGAAACATATTGCTCCTATTATATCCTGGCGTTTGGTTTTCCATCGAAAGCAGTGATTGTGTTTCCGTTGGAGCGCGGTGATGTAGATGATGGCTTTGGCAGGCGGCAGACAGGCCTGCTCTGATGAGCTAACACTGAGCTGGAGGAGAATACGACGGGAGAAGGCATGACAAATGGTGCAGCGTTTAGCGTCGCTTGGCACCGCTGCCGAGGGTTCATCGACTCAGAAACGAAGAGGCCGTCTTTGTGGGGTGTGACTGCCACTGCTGGATGACGGATTGCATTGTGGGCCCTCTGAGGGGAGCACAGAGGATGAGATAATGGTTGTGAAATAAAAGTCTCCCAAACTGTGAAAACAGACAGAACACGTCGACACAAACTGCCAGTTTCAAGAGAAATATTCAGCTAGCCAACCAAAATGTTTACATCCCTAAGCAGACACAGTTTCACCTTCACATCCCAAAACAATATTGTGATTGAAAAGCCGTATTGATCTGTGAGCAAATGGCATTTTTGGCATGAAACATCCCTGCCTGGTGTTTCAGGGAACAAAATGACAACCTGGGCTTAAAAAGTCGATAAACGTGGCTGAAGAACACTCCCTCCGTCAGATTAGGACTCTACTTGATTGCTGTTAATTCCCTCATCTCACTGTCTGCTAATCAGAGGGGATTTGTCCGCTGAGCTGAACAGAACTTTCAAATTAATGAAATTCGATCTTGAAAGTCACAGAGGAAGCTGAAAGAGCTCCGAACATTCATGAAAGCCCACACGCCGAAAGAGTTTTAAAAGACTTTTAAGTAACCGAACTTCTTCTGACATATAAAGACAATTATAACACAGACAAGATCTTTCAAAGAATCTTTAACATGTTTTACATGACTACAACTAGATGGAGATTATTTCCCATCAGGCTCCTGGTGGGAATGTAAAGGAAAAATCAACAATGGTGCAGAAACAAAAGATGCTTTTGGCCACAGCTCATTTGCTCTGTCTGCAGTGATTTAGGCTGTAATGTTAGCTGGAAGACCCTGAATCCTCCCGGGGATAAATAAAGTATTTCTGATTGTGATAGCATGATGAGCCAGCAGACACCTTGTTGTAAAAGAAAGCGAGCTTTCAAATATTCTGTCTTTGAGATTTTCAGAATTTCAAGTCATTGAAGTTACAATTTGCACAGTAAAGACGAAACTGTATGAAAGTTTTTGCAGCAAATACTACGTTGAAATAACCGGTAGATTCAGTTAGGAAAACATCCATAACTTAAAGCCCAAAACTAAAATACATGCCTGATGTATCATCTCTTTTTAAACGTGTAGTAGCTGATACGTGTGTCACTTTATCTTCTCACAGTAATGGTGTCTTGTGAGCCTGTTTTAGGCGGGGCTTATTGCGTATGCATGACGCAAGAATACAATCTAATCATCAATCATCTCCAACCAGGTTAGTCGATTCCTTAGAAATCCTTCTCATCACCTACAAGGCCCTCCACAACCCAGCCCCCTCCTACCTCACTGACCTCCCTCACCTACACTCCCACCTGCCGACGCCAACCTCCTCACCCCTCTCACCCGATCCAAGCACCGGACCTGGAGGGAAAGAGCCTTCTCTATTGCTGCCCCCTCCCTCTGGAACTCCCTCCCCCATCACCTCAGACACTCTCCCTCACTCCCCTCTTTCAGAACTGGACTCAAAACCCACCTTATACCCATAACCACACCATATACATAAATATTTAACTGTTCTTTGTGCACATTGATCGTTAATATTATTCTTCATCTGTTGGTCTCCTGTTTGCTGCAATGCTGGTGGGATACAGGGGTTCTGAAAACAGCTGTCAGCGCTCTCATGAACCTTTCCAGCACTTACAGTGAATATGACATAAGAATCAATAAAAGATTTAAATGTAATAAACTGGTAATAATTCAGTCTGAGTTTTCCACTGTAACAAACCCCTTTCATACTCAATGTGGCCGTGAAATGTTACAAAGATATTGATTAATGGACACAAAAAAACATATTTTTTTCCTTCTTAATTCCTCTTCAGGCTAAATGCAAAGTAGGCAGTAAAAGTAGACTGCTGTGCCGGCTGTGGTTGTACAGTAAAACATGTTGACTTTGCCCTGCAGGCAGGAAACCTGCTGAATCTACTCACGCTTACACATTTCCTGTTGTAGTTCTCCTCCCGTCCTCACAGGAAGGTGCTGAGATGAAGACTACTCTGGTGATGTCATACAGGAGTCAAAATAGTTCATAAGAATGCCAACAGCACAGCTGTGTGAACTTTTACTCCAGCAGTTGTACGTGAGAGTAATAAAGCCTCTCTCCGCCTTTCTTCTACATCTTGTCGGGGTAAATAAGGGTTACAATCCTTTCGCAAAGCTTTAAGTTAAGAGCAGAAGCGGGGGAAGAAGCTTTTATGCATCTGCAGCTCAACGCATATCAAGTGCGTTCCAGCAAGGGCAACCAAAGAAGAGAGCGCTTTCAAAGAGAATGCAGGAACTCTAAAAGCATCTGTCAGAGAAAACAAACATCTGTGATCTGCATCAACTTGAATAACAGATTGAATGTACTCTGAAGAACCTTTAGATGAAGCACAGTGACACTGAGAATTGTCAGTCTGTGTAAGTCGTTAGAGATCGTAGAAAGACCTTGAAGGCGGAGAAAAATGAAGAAAAAGGGCAAAATTACAGCTTTAAGGCTCAATCAGAGAAACACTCAAGGACGTATTAGCAGAAAGAACGGAGGGGACGCAGAGAAAAAAGGATTGGAGGGAACGTTTCAGTGTTTTAGTGGAGCGAATGGAACGAGACACAGAATTAGACACTGAATTCTGCGACGACAAGGACAAGAGCGTAAAAACAGGAGCATGAAAAATGTGACGTTTCCCTTGAATTTGTGGCCTCTGTGAGCATTTCGCCCTCGGCTACATTTTCTAGCTCCGTCCTTGTTACTAAAAACACAGCAAACAAAACAGCTGTACAGGGCCACACTAGTGCCAACAGTGAACGGCTGTTAAACAGCACGAGGAGCATTTATTGTGCTCATTTCTGTGAGCTACGTTTCTTCTTTCCACAGCTCACAGTGCAGGTGGGGCTGATGGACGACTTCCTTTGAACCCTCATCATGTAACTGTAACACCTCAGGTTCAAGCCCTGCGTGCTAAGTACATCAGGTTAATCGTCATCTCCCACCTTTTTCGGTCAATTCTGCAAAGTAAGGGAACGTAGTTTTGAAGAGGAATGAATGTTGTTAATGTCGAGCGACATTTGGTGCCTGGTGCACAAAACTATAGATTAAAATGTCGAAGTCTCTGTGCACCAAAACATCTTGCACCCGTCCCAACCGGGATTCAAACCATGACTCTTCTAGCTGTGAGACGACAGTACTAACCGCTGCACCACCGTACAGCCCTGGATAATATGCATTGGCATAATTTAACCATCCATCAGATATGCTCCTACTGTTCAGGGTCGCGGGGGGGCTGGAGCCTATCCCAGCTGTCATTGGGCGAGAGGTGGGGGTTACATCAGAACTGATCACCAGTCAATCACAGGACTGACACACAGAGACAGACACACTTTCACGCTCACACTCACACCTACGGGCACTTTTAGAGTCGCCACTGAACCTAACGAGCATGTCTTTGGACTGTGGGAGCCGGAGTTCCCGGAGGGAACCCACGCATGCACAGGGAGAACATGTAAACTCCACACAGAAAGGCCCACTACGTCTGAACACGGGTTCGAATTAGGAACCTTCTAGCTGTGAGCGCCGTTCAGCCCTGAATTAAACCAAACTGTGACTGCTTCCTTTTGGTCATTCTGGGGGGGCAGCTGTTACTGAGGTCCACGGTGGACAGGTCCTGGCAAACGATGGTTTCTTTATCTCTACAGGAAGTGACTTGTGATGCAGCGTGATGCAGGATACCATCTTACTCTTTACAGATTTTAAATGTGTTTTCCGTTTCCAACACCTAAAAAAGAATCATTGGTAGCAGCTCCCTCTGTATAAGAGCTTCACTGACGTACTTAAAATATAAAGGCATGACGGATGTGTTTGAACTGTAAAGATGAATGGATGTGAAAGGAAGACAAAGGGATGTCTGGGTCCGTCTCCTGTGTGGAGCAACCGAGCTCTTCCAACAGTCTAAACTGTGATTGTGAAGCAAGCTTGCAACTTCTGAGCACGTCAGGAAATCTATAATTCACAAACTGCTGTAGATGTGATTGTATTAACACAAATTAAAGCTTCTGATATTTTGCTTTTCACTTCATTTGCACAGTTTTCATGTTCGAACTGAGTGGGAAGAAAGTTCTCACCTGTGCACACACACACTCCCACGTACGAGGCATAGTAACACACAAACTGGGACAAATAGGCGTTAGCACACAATGCCTGCAAGCTTGCTCTCTCACACACACACACACACACACACACACACACACACACACAAACACAGAGTACTTTGAATTCCATTTGCCCCGTAAAGCTCCCCAAACTCCTCTTCTTAATTCTTCCCTTCAAAAGCAAAGCCAGGGGAGTAATCCACAATCTCAGGATCTGCGCTTTTTTGCTTCCAAATGCAAATGGAAATCCTTGTTCTACAAACGGCTTATTGAGCGGCTCAGAAACAAAGCTGTTGCTTCTCACCGCTTTCCTGCAAAAAAGCAGAATTTCGTCTGTTGCTGAAGCCGGAGACAATTCTACGATGAATTCTACGTGAACGTGATGCGCAGAGGAAGAATCAACAAGACAACAGTTTTAAGCTACATCAAAACTAAAGGCAGAAAAGTCCAAAGAAAAGTCCACACGACTAAACGCTGAGGTGTGTTCTGGTGAGGACGGCAGAAACATCCACACTCCCTTGCTGATAGGGTCTACAGCTTGTCCTTCCCTGATTCGTCACTCCCATCACGTGATCCTTTTCCAGAAGGAAACAAACATCAGCCGGAGTTGCAGCAGTCAACTCGACATGAATCACTGCTGCTGCTGATCTTGTAACTTATGCTAGTTGTTGTTGAGCTGCCCACACACACCGGAGGTAAGGGGGCATGAATCCCGTGCCCAGCAGTGATATTAGCTGTCTTTTGTGTCCATTCACAGCTGCATCTGCACGCCATAGACTGTACAAAGGAAGGTGCATGCCTCGTGCATGTAAATGGTCGTTTGATATGCGAGTATTGACCGAGTTTGGTTTTTAAATGCTGCCTGTCTGGATGGAGATCACAGTGTGGACCTAAAGTCCTTTCAAAGTTTGGTCCGATACTTTTGATCAAAAGAATCACTTTGTTTCTTTAATAAAAGGCCATGTTCTAATTTTCCTGCAAGCGATCAATAAAGTTTCTTTAATTAAAGGAGACGTGATGTAAAATCTTCCGTCTCCTTTATGAAAGTCAATCCGCTGCCCTCCTGTAAAGGGCACACTGCTTCCTGCATTAGTACTGAATGCTGGCATTTGATGCAGATTGTGAGGTGCAGGTTCTTCCAATTAGGGCTGAACTGGAGGGAGGGGTGGCGTGGATGTAGTAGTGATCTTACACATTCAGAGGGAACGCTTCTCACATGGAAAGCATTCTGAATAACAGCAAAATGCCCTGCTGATTTCAAGCTGTTATCAGGGGCTGTTGGGTTAAATCACTTTGCCACTTTATCTTTCGAACATGACAAAGGTGACGTTCATTTACATGCAAATGTGGAAGTGATGTTGAACACTGCTGCTGTAACATGTCAGACCTCTTTGATGCTCGTCTTTGAAATGCATTTCGTATCAGCTTCATGTCCAGACATGATTTAAAGGGGCCGAGCGCAGATTAGAACACCTCCTCTCCGGCGATCAGATTACTTTTATCAAACACAGGCTGCTGCGCTGCGGCCGCAATCACATAAATACATCCTGCGACTCATTTCTTATAAGCTGAGGATTGTATTGAATGCACTGGATTGCATTGAGCTGAAGTGAACTGAGTCAGAATGAATCAGGTTGAACCTACTTGGACAGGAGTGAACTGAAGTGCCATTGAATTTGCCGCCTATTGAAACAAACTTAACATAGAGAGAGTACAGACCTGTGCTGCCGGCTGCTGATAAGCCGAGCGCTGTGTGTGTGTGTGTGTGTGTGTAAGCCTTGTATCTGCTGTTTGATTAGTGTTGTTGGGATTGTTGCTATTGAATGTCAGACACATCCCTGCGATGCACCGTTTGGCAGCTGCAGATGGAGCAACGTGTCAGCGCTGGCAGGCGGGCGGCTGAGCCGTGAGGTGTGTTTGTATGTGAGGGAGCATCGAACACAGAAAACGAGCTCCGTCTCCGTTTCTTCATTTGTGTTCTGAGTGTGAATACGATGCTTTCGTACTCATCGTGCCGTGCAAACACAATCAAATGTAGAACTCTTTACGACGTTAAGAACAGTGAAAAGTAAAGACAATTATCTACTCAATATGCACTCCACAATGGTGAATGCCACACCAGAATAATTTGTCCTGAGGCAGTGATTTGAAGTCTGCAGCAGTGTAATCCGATCTTTGCTAAATGTAAAAAAGCAAACTAATACATTTCCAAAATCCAAAGAACTGACACGTTGGCAAAGCCTTTTCAAACAGCTTCTTTTGGCAAACCAACCAAGACCCAAGTGTCTTCTTTAGCATTGAGATATCTTCACTGCAAAGAAGGACCAGACCATGACCATGTGTAAGAGATCGATGATGCCACCGTGACGTCACCCATGGGTAAGTGCAGTTTTAAAGCCTCGTGTTTGGATTTTTGACAGCTGCCATCTTGGATTTTTGGAGCCAGAAGTGACCATGTTTAAACAAAGTAATACAGTCATGTGCAGCATATGCCCAAGGCCGATTTATTTATGGACTAACTAGTAAGTTTCAAGTCCTATTAGCCCAACTGCTTTGCACCACACAAAAAATGTTGGTAATCTAACACTGCCATGAGTTACTGTAGCAGTGTTTGACTTCATTGAGATGCAGATCCGATGACCGGTCCTCCCTCTTTTAAAAGAATAAAAGACAAGACACTACTAAGGACACTACGAAGCTAGCACAACAAAACAAAACACACAATATGCTCTTATTATGTGCAGGCTTGATCTCTTTCACGGCTCATCTTATACCAAATAAATTAGGCCGTCCAGCATGTAGTGAGGTAGTAAAAACACTGGTGCAGTCTGGTGCCAGTCCGGTTGGTTACACACAGGAGACTGGGGTTTTGGTACCATGTGAAGCTAAGAGCCAATTTTGAGTTATTTTAACCAACACTGACATGTAACCAAGTGTTTTTCCTGAATTCGACACTAAAGGGTGCCTCAAAACAGGAGCAAATAGGTATTGATGGGGACCCTGAAACAGACTGTAGCTGTGACCCAATCCAGGGCTGCAGCCTTCATAGGAGGTGGTCCACGGAGGTTGCTCCATTCACAGCCTGCTTAGACGTTAAAGCTGAACTGAAATGAGACGGTCTGGTCTACCCTTGGGTCACCAAACGCCGCTCCTGTTGCCAAGCAACAGGTAGCTAGCGGGCTAACTAGCTAGCATAATTAATGTTGCTTAAGTTACCTTTTATTTGAAAGATAATTGTTTCATTTTCAATTGTTTCAATTGTTTTCTTAAACATGTGTAGGACTAGCTATTCGATAGAGTTGAAACCAAATACGTTTACATTTTAAAGTGTATTCCTCGGCCATTTAAAAGTCCGCCATCCTGTTTGAATTGCCGCACAATGCATCTTGGGACAGCCTTCAACTGTGACGCAATCTGCCTTCAAATACGGCCTTCAAAGGATACAGCCCCTGGATTGGGACACAGCTTGTATAGAGGACCATGAAACAGCTGCTGAAGCCTTCCTTAGAGGCGACACTGAAGTGTATCTGGAAAACAGACATTAAATATACCCTGAATTAGATGTCAGAGTGTCCCTTGACATAGCTGGAGAGGAAATGGTTCCTCTAAACTGAGGTTTAAGGGTACCTTGAAACACATCCTACCTTTTGAGTCTGTTTGGCAAACAAGCCTGTGCAAAGAACATCACAAGATGCCATAAAAGCAGTTGTGAGGATACCTTTCATAAGGACGGCCCATCGTTCTACCACAAGGCACAAAATCCCATGTTTTAAATCTGAGATGATGGCTGAGTGTGGAGACGGGATTAAGCATACATAAACATCAACCAGCTGGTAGCATTTGAAGCATCCTTATGTCTGCCAGAAGGAAAAAGAATTCTCTCCAGGGGTTTGGAAAATATGAAACTTCACCTCCAAAGCTTCACCTCAGCCCTGAGTCTCTCTGCTGTGCCATGACTAAGTCTAATCCTGCACGTCATCACTGAGATATCATTCCTCAGCTCCTTTAGCAGGAACGTTTCCTTAAATACTTGACAGAGATTACACCCTGCAGTTCTCCCTGAGCCAAGACTCTGACTCCGTTCTTTCAGATTTAAACCAAAATTTGAATTATGTAACGGGGACAGAGGGATGAAGGCCGGGGTTTCAGGGGGCGGTGGGATCTGATAAGAGAGCCTCTGCCAGTCAGCAGAAAAGGATCGGGGATGAAACTCGGAGTGAAAATGAAACAGGTCTTTTATGGACGACCAGGCGAGACAATGGAGTTCAGAGAGGGAAGCCACGTCACGTCTGACCACTCGACTGTAGCGAGAGGAGTTTGTGCCAGAACGAAAACGTGATTGTAGCTACAATCACGCATGTTCACTTGGCAGGTACGCCTTGGTAAGGACAGCAACGCAGACCTCAACCACAGCTGCAGTGTCAGGGTGAAACAAGCTGCTGCGGCGCTTTAAGCTTGTGATCAACAGCAAGAGGAAGTGTGCTAATCGATCACAGAGAGAGAAGCAAAGAACAGTTTATATTTATATATAACAATTATAACAGTTTGAACTGTAAGACTCCAAATCCTCAGACAATTAAGGTCACAAGGCTCTTTTCCAGGTTGCAGGAAGAGGCTGTAATACGACACAGAATAACCACGTCCATGGTCACGGGAAAGAAACCTAAAATCAGACACAGGTTCATTTTAGTGTGACTTAAATCGATTGATGGCCGCCCTAGTTTATCTAGGCTCTCTCTTGGCTGTTTTCAGGTCTCTGTTTGATACGTATAATAATGCAGTGCCTGCCTGATGCTCCAAATTGGTCCCCAAGACTCTGGTTGCCAGGTAGCGACATGATGTACTGAACTCTCATCCAATAACAAAGAGCTATGCGAGCTTTATGTATAACTGACACCACCGTGTTCTTTTTTGTGCATTTGCAGAGAAGCGCAGGACTGACGTTGCAGGTTAATGATTAGTAATAACATGGCAATTCTGACCACCAATAAATCACAAAGCCAAAAGTCCTTGAAGTGCACAGAATCATGGAGTACCTACATTGCTATTGAGGAAACTCACTCACCTGATGGTGGCTGTAACCTTCAGTTGAAAGCCCCGCAAAACTGCAAAATGGACCTTGAGATGAGATTTTATTTTGCAAACAAAACTGTCCGTTTTCATCAGATGGTACACTTTTAAAAAGCCTGTCTCTACTCCCATCTTGGCTGATGCAGCAGCCTTGTCAATGGCCCAACACTTGAAGATATGATGTTGTAGGTACCGCTCTATCATAGTTTCTTACATTGTTTAAACGGTGGCTGAAATCACGCAACCTCGTATGAAGAGTACAAAAGCACTCGGGGTGGCGTTCAGGGGTGATGGATGGGTCAAACTAACTGATGCAGGACACCAGAGTTCAAGTCGTATCTGAAACTAACACACAACATTGCCTTGTTTTGACAAGTTGACATATTTTTAAGTTACGAACCCCACATACGACTCAAGCTCTTTTTAAACCAAAAACCATGAGCTCTTCATTTAGTGGTAATAGTCTTGTTCCAACCTCGTTTCTAAGCGAGCTTTAAATTAAAAGAGGAAACAGACATTGATTGTTTGTTATTGCTAAATAGACTGTTATATTTGAGATGCCTCTGAGCAAGCTGCCATATTTGACAAGTTGGAAGTGAGAACATTTTATTCCAGAATCATCAGGTAAACCCGTGGCGCTGGATTTCTGGAGCTCTGCACTACCTGCCTCTCTGGCCGTACTTTCCCCTCCCTTTGGCTAATGTGTGTTATGCATGTTATATCAGTGTAAACGGTCCTCACAGACCAACAGAAAGCCGGAGCTCCACTCGAGAATTGAGAGATATTACAGACAATAAATGAAATGATCAAGCAGCAGGTCCTGGGGGGAGACAGGAAGCAGAGAATCATGTAGTCAGTGAAGTCATCATCAGCGCACAGGTTCAGAGTCGTGCAGCTCTAACAGGCCCACTGCAGAGCTTATAAAGATCTTATTTCTCTCTACAACTACCGGCAGGATCTCCAGCGGCCTCATTACCAATATCATATAAATACATAGCCTGGGACCTTGATTTGTTCAATAATTCAGCTGCAGCTTCTCCCTTCCCTCAGACTGCAACTGCCGAAGGCAAGTCTGGAGGATGGTGTTAATACACAGCTCCACAGAGTGTGAGGAAGAGCGTTGGGCGATTGGATGAATACATCAGGAATCAGCACTGGACTAAACCCACTGCTGGCAGAAATCCCCCTGGTTATATAATGTGTGTTAAATTAACTGAATATTTAGCAACTAAAAAGGTCAAAGTCGTTCAACATTATTTACTCAAACAAAAACAGAAATAAATGAATATATAATATGGCTCTTTATGAGGTCCTGTGACATTTGAATAAATGTACATTCCTAATGACAAAATAAAGTTACACAACTTTGAACTATATTTCATTTTGCACAGTGGTTATGTAACTTCACAACAAGCTGACGGGCACACAGACCTAACGTATGATCTGATACGAGACCGTTCACTCCACAAATACGGCTGTACAAGTCGTCCGTGCAGCGGGATATTCTGACGCTTACTTATGTTTAGAGTTAAACAGCAACCTCCAGAGGATGTAGTAAGTGCTATCTGAAAACAGACGGACGCTCGGTGACGTAAAGACCCATAAAGTCCTTCCAATCAGGAGACAGGAGCTGAACTCCCACGTGAAACCAAAAATCTATAGTGACTTTAAAGTTCAGTATGTAACGTCACAAATGTATTTAATGCGAGACAGAGAGAGAGAGAGAGAGAGAGAGAGAGAGAGAATGAAATAAAATAGAATAAAAATAAAGACTATTAAAATTACAAGTGGGAGGTAGTTAAGTAAGTGGCAGGTAAGTGGACTGCACTTATAGAGCACCTTTCTGGTCTTCAGACCACTCAAAGTACTTTTAAACTGCATGTCTCACACACACACACACACACACACACACACACACACACACACACACACTCATACGCTGATGGCAAAGGCTGCTCTGTCAAGTGCCAATCTCCAATCAGGGTCGAATCATTCATGCTCCATTCATACACCAAAGGCTTAAGCCGGTCCCGATGGTTCTAAAGATGATCTCTCCGGATGTTCCTGAGGTGTGAGGGATGTTAAGAGTGATTTTACTTCCCCTGATCTGCTCGGGAGAACGTCATGGCTGCACCGATTTCAAATCGTAAATATTAAACATATTCAGTATTTACAATAATATGTTTAAATATTAAACATGTTCAATATTTACGATCCGTTGTGTAGGGGGGAACCCCGAGGACAGCCGAGCACGCTCCCTGTGGATCTTCTTGTGGAACGAAACAATAGCCAATTGTGAAGCAGGCTGACTGAAGCAGGAAGCACACAACCGCAGCCATGGCAACAAAAGCAATCAGGGAGCGTAAAGTCACATGTACAGCCGATGTTCACGCCGTCTCCACCACTTCATCCACAGTTTGTTCTTTTTCTTCCTGAATTTTCTATAAAAAGTCCAAAAACTCTTATCGCCAATTCTTCCTGCCCGTCGTCCGCCATGTTTGTTTACTCTGTCTTGTTTGTCTCGTTTGACCGCCAGAGATTTAGTGAGACTTCCAGCTGTGAGAGTTGGACTCTGCTTGTTGGTGAATGAACCTGTTAGCGTGTGGTTTGCTGTTTTGGCGTAATCGTTGCTCTCACACACTACAGGAGCAAAACTGTTCAGTCTATGATTATATATCATCATGTCTGGGCTCTCTCACATTTTAACATCTGTTAAGATTTGGAAAATCTTTTAATGTGCACCAGACGAGCTAGGAAGCAAGCTGGGGTTCAGTGTCTTGCCTAAGGACACTTCGACATGTGACTGTAGCGGTCAGAGATCGGACCTCCAACCTTCAGATTGAGACAGACGATCGACTCACAGCCGCCCCTCACCAAGTGTTTCTGAAAACTAGCTTAGCTTTTAGCAGCAATTTTCATAATTACGCATCAAACTGACATCAGCTTGGAGAGGTGTCAAATATTCACTCTTCTTTAGCTCCATTTTAGTTTCAGCAAACTCAAATCTGGCTTCACTCACTGTCAGCTGTTTGCTTCTGTGCAGGAAGTGTACAGTTCATATATCAGAGAGTGTTTGCTGGAATTAGCTGCCTAGTTTATCTGGAAACAAAGTCCCTGAGCCTGGACCATTGAGTTACTGTACCATAAAGCTAATAATGAAAACGATTACAAGACACTAAAAAGCTCCACAGAACGGCATTTTTTTATAATTTGTAGGTTTGTCTTCATAAGTGGAGCAGTGTAAACCTGTCTGATGAAAACATAGACCCAGGAAACAAACACTAAAGAACAGGGATAACCTGGAGGAGGGGGGGCTTCACTTCAGGAGCAGCTTCCTCTCAGTCTGTGATGAGAGATCTTCCCACCAGAACTTCAATAGAAGAAGCATTTTCCAAAACATCGTGAGCTTCTTACGACTATGACGCCACATCAATGACGTCTTTGACAAAACATAAGCAGATCTAATATTCCCTTTGACCACACAAAGTGTCTTTGCACTTTCAAACTGAAGTGAAGTGAACGTGGTATGAAAAGAAGGTTGAAATATTATATTAATCCGTACAGAAGCTGCAGTATGGTACGACCAGCACTAATAATAATAGCAGCATAACAGTGGCAGCAGATAATGGCTGCAAACATGCAACAGCATCTGGGCTGTCCATGAAAGATGTTTACAGAGTCGGCAGCTTTGAATGAATAAATCAGCTACGTTAGAGCATCGTGTGTTTCTGTACGTGGAGAGGGAGCATCAGGTGAGGAAGAGGAGCAGGTGAAGTAAGGGACAGTGGGCAGGAGTAAGAAAGAAGATAAAACATAAAGCGTCTGCCGAAGGCGATTCATTAGGTTCACCATCTGTACTCGTGAGTCTCACCAGAAATCAAAACGTCTCTCCGCTCTGAGCTTCCTTAGTTGCAGACGTGCGTCTGTTTTTATCGAAACCTTAATCTTGTCTGGACGCATCAAAAGTTGAACATTGTTTCGTATGTTTTTGCAGACTTCAGAAGCACACGTGAATAATTCATATCCCTCATCGACCTGTCAGTGACCAAAAGGAACTGCAGCAACATCGATTGAACCTCTCCGACCGAGTCTCTTGTTCCGCTCTGCTCGTACCACACCTCCTCACCTCTCTCCATCCTCTGGGAAGAAATCTCACTCACAAAAAGAGAGAGATCCAACAGCAACGTTCTTTCTTAATATTTCACCTCAACCTTTGTTTGACCCCATGAAAGGCGCTTTATGTGTGCTAACGACACACTTGAATTGGGCTTCTGGGGACAGGTCTGAATCTAAGTCATTACTCATCTCCGAGTGAAGCGTTCATGTGCCTTTGGAAAGCTCATTACCAAAATCAGAGTGATGGCTGCCAAACAGCACCGCAGGTTGTCAGAGGATAAAAATAGGTAAACAGCAATTAGAAGAGCAGAATTTGTTTTCATGGAAAGGTTTGATGAGGTGATGACAGAAAGAAGAATAAACAACCTCTTTTCCAGCAGATGCCAGCCGCTAATAGCCCCACTTACACCCAGTGGTCTGTCAAGTCATGCATGGGCCATTTATTACCTCATTATGTTTCATACACCTGCAGGGATTCCTTTATTCATCTGCAGCTGTGCAGCTCTTACTTTGTTGATGGATCATTTAACACTTTCTTTGATCTGTAAATTATTGGTGTGAATCATCGAATCATATTTGAACTTATTTAAGCCAAATTAACTCAAGTTAATGAAAACAGATGGTCAGCTCATATTTTTCCTTCACTGTTTCAACTGAATGATGAACAGGGCCAGTCTGATAGCTCGAACTCTCTAAGGTTGGCTGTTCGCAATCGATCATCCGTCCATCCGTCGTCTTTTCCGATTAACCTCTTAAGGGTCGCGGTGAGCTGGAGCCTATCCCAGCTGTCATTGGGTGAGAGGCGGGGTTACACCCGGACTGATCGCCAGTCAATCACAGGGCTGACACACAGAGACAGACAGTAGGCCTGTTGGAGATGAGCGAGGCCTGCGCAGAATTGATCGCCGCCTTGCCAAGCACATTGCATGACAGTTAGGTTGTTGTTCGGCTCTGAAGACCCGACTGCGCGAGGCGGCCGCAGTTTACAGGGCCAGGCGCCGCAGTTGCTCTCCACCGACTGCACAGCGCCATGCATGATGGGAAACGACTTGCTCTGGTTTGAATGAAGCGCCTATTGGCTGAAAAAAGCTTTGACAACAATAAATGAAGACCTTATTCACTTCCATTTTCAGTGAGGTGTTGGTATTATAGATGCTTGACGAGGCGAGCAGCAAACTTGTCAACAAAGAAGTGTCCGACTTTATGACTCCTCCCCCGACAGCAATCAGGTACTCTCGCCTGTTGTCAGGGGCGAGCCGGCAGTCATCTCGAACAAGCCTCAACATTCACGCTCACATTCACACCTACAGAGTCACCAATGAACCTAACAAGCATTTCTTTGGACTGTGGGAGGAAGCTGGAGTACCCACGCATGCACGGGGGAACATGCAAACTCCACACAGAGAGGCCCCCCAACGGCCAAACCGGGGTTTGAACTTGGAACGGTCTAGCTGTGAGGCAACAGCGCTAACCACTGCAAACATGGCTTTATCACGGGTTCACAAAAGTTGAACTGTTGGCTGAAGATCTTATTTCTTCTCTGCAAATGTTTTGTTGTAAAAACATCCTTTGACGTTACTTAAACGTGCTCAAACAGAGAACCTGACAAACGGACGGACGTCCACAAAAACGTAGTAAACAGGTAAAAATGCAAAAAAAACCTTCAGCCTCGTTTTAAATGATCCGCGAAAAAAAGAAGAAAAATCTATAATGTGCTAGTGCAAGTATAAAACCATGTGTATACACTTGTGCTGTTATTATTTTGAATCAATAAGCCACATCGTTACTGCTTATTCTGAAGATTTGCTGACCCTGAGCCTCGCCCTGCAGAAAGTCACAGTAATGACTGTTCTAGCAGAACTGTCGCCAAAGTCTGTTTTTCAGCAGATTTCTTGATAATTAATTAACCTGTGAGACCTTCATGTCATATTTCAGAGATTACTCCCCTCAGACCACCTGATTATGTTCACAAAATGCATACAGTAAGTTTATACTGACACTTTGTTGTCCTTGTTTTAGCAGCATTTCTCTGTCTGAGTCAGGAGGCTAAAACACTGCAGTCAGAATCCTCAGACTTGGCCAATCAAGCCGATTCTGTTTGTGAAGTAAAAGCAGCAAAGCTCCTGTTTAGCATCTCATGTGAAGTCACGATAAACGGCCTCTCGTAGAGCCTGAGTGTGTTCCAGCGTGTGTTAGGCCTCCTCTCATCAGCAGCAGGGTAGCTGTTGAGTTTAACAGCCCCACAGACAAACCGCTCCCCGCTGCACTCAACAGCTCTGGCGTCCCGCCGGTGCAGCTTTTTGAGGCAATCTGTGATCAAGTCAAAGTTTGCTTTGTTTTCTTTTTAGTAATACATAATTTCGTGGCCTGCCATGTGGCGTCTGTCCCGTTTTCCTGACACAAAACAGCCTGCTGAAATAAAACTTCTGACATGTTGACGTTCAAACTTTCAAAGACTCCTCAGATGACTCGTCAAAAAAGTGTATCAAAGTTTTCTTTGTGTATATTTTTTATATTTCAATATTAATTACACACAAGTCGACTCACATTACCCGAAAAGTCCTCAAGAAACTCAAAGCAGCATCATTTAAAGCTGAAGGAGCTGAAGGACTGAAGGAGCTGAAGGAGCGAGACCCTCCCGGCAGCTGTTAATTAAGACTCTTGCGGCGAACTCAATAATGAGCTGTCTTACACGTGGTCAGGAGTTAATATATGTGATACCGTGCGCTGGTTTGTATTGAACTCCAGCGTAATGAAGCACTAGAACTATTTCTCTTTGCCTCCTCTGTGCATTTCTCTTCCTGTTGTGTAGATATAACAACAGGATGATTTAAGGTATGGAGTCTGAAGCGTCTGGAGGAATGCTTATGTTGTTTGTTATGTTTTAATTATAATCAATTTACCAATAACTAAAGTTAGAAGAGGGATTAGTTTGTTTTTAGGGTGAGACAGAGAGAGTGCAGAAAAGGTGAGACGTTTTCTTGTTCTCTTTGATCCCGGCGTGTATCAGGGAGAGTTTCATGTTGCTGTCAGTGCTGGAGATCACCGAGGAAAGAACCTTTGACCCGTAAAGACGTCTGCGTCTCCGTCTGCAGGTTGGTCAGCAAGTGTTTTCATCAGAATGATACTGAATAAAAAAACCTGTGGGTTACAAAAGTTGATCTTTTGTGTGGCGTCCTTTTTAAATATGTTGAGGTCTTCATTGTGAGCCTTTGTTTTTTCTTGTATTTAGTTCGAGAGGTCTTAAATGCTCCCGGTGACACCCAATCAGATCTCCCTAACATGTTCTCTAATCACTCAATAATTGTTTGTTTAAATCATTGATTCTAAAGAAGCTCTAAAAGAACCTCCGAGCTCCACATGAGGGGATTCCTGTTTTTCTAAAGGCACTCCAGCGGCTTATTCTGATTTTTTTGGCAACTTCAGCCTCAGACTGCATCAAAGTCCTCTGACATCCCCGCTCTTTGTTATGTCTCCGCGGATCAAGACACTGTAAGACAATCGGGTTGCCATGCCAACAGCTTGGTACCCAGCAGCATCACCAGCCGTCTTTCCTGACGAGGCACCTCGCCGTGTTATCACACTTTCACTCCGAGACACATTTGCACATCTGAGCTTCTCACTTCAACCTGCTGGTGACGAGCAATTAGAGGGTGAAGTGTCGTACTTAATGAGCTTTATGGTGCTCGTCAAAGAGATTGCTTTGTACTTTTTCTGTGTGAGAACCGTCAGATCTTTTAATTGTAGAGGATAATCTGCCATTTTAAGCTTTGCAAAGTCATTCTTTTTCATTGGTATATGTTGATTTCATCGTTTGTAAGCTTATGAAATTAAATCCAAGCTTTATTAAATCTTTATGGTCAGTTTGATGCTTGTGATTCTTTCTCCATCTGACGCATTCGTTAAAGCTGAGATTCACCAGATCTCAGTGATAACTTTGGGGAGAACAGTTTAATTACTACTGACAAACTGAAGGCTGGATCTCGGGGTTCTTTTCCTAAACGGGCGATAAAAGCTGCATCAATGTTTGAACTAAAGGTTTGGATAAAGAGTTCTCAGCCGTACTGTCTGAGTTGTTTCATACAAATACACACATTTGCTTTCCTGCTGAGGATTCGATAAGAAGATTTTACCATACAGACATTAGAGTACATCAAAGACTGTATGAGTAAAAAGTTTGTCTGGCTCTGTCCAAAGAGAGCGAGTTGTTGAGCGTCGACCGCAGCTGTAGATTTCCGGCTGCAGGACTTTAGTTTTGGTTGTGGATGATCTATATCTAGCGGTGTGTGTTTTGTGTATGTGTGGGGGGAGTTAAAGGTATAACAAGTAGGATTTTACCTTGAACACATTCAAACTGGGCCCCTCCTCCTCGGCTCTTTGTCACCAGAAGCCTAATCTCTCGTGCGAGAACACGCCCATCCCGCCGAGCTAACACCAACAGCATCACGGTTACCTTTGCAAGCTTGTCCTACCCGGTTTAAGGCACTTACCTGTCCCACAGAAAGACGGCCAACTCTGCATCGCTCTTTCGCCATGTTCGTCGGTCTGAATGGGGCCCAGCTGCTTATCTGAACCACTCCCACACTCACCTGTACGCTGTGATTGGCTCAGGGAACCACAACGGGGCCCCTCCTGAAAACGTCCACAGTGAAACAACAGAATAGATGCAGAGGGGAGGGTCTCACAAGGGTCTGCACACACACTCACCAACACACATGTACAGAGGCCCAGAAGTGATGATTTATATTTTTTTTTTTTTGAGGAAAATCCTACTTATTATTCCTTTAAGCTCTGTTACAATTACAAACTAGCCAACACTGCAGAGACACCATCTATAGCTTTGGGAACAAATACGTGCACTACACTGATTGTCACATGCGCTGCTGCAGAACAGGTGAGTCAGGGAGATGTCAGTCAAATCGTTTCCGGCCTTGCCCCCACGGTCAAGGTTGTTTTTTAAGTTATGAACGTTGATTTTTTTACTTTGATTTTTCTTGAGGCAAAATGAGAAACTAAACTTTCATATCAATATAAATATATTTTCACTATTTCAAGCCAAATTTCCAAAAGGCTTTAAAATGACTTAATAAAGAAATCCAGCAGTCTCACTGATGCTCTGGTTTTCTTTTGTAGGTCGTACACAGGCATCAGTATCATTTCTGCCTTTTTATAACCAGTTGAAACTCCTCATAATAAAAGCAGACTGAAGCTGGCTCATTAGTTTCATTTTTGTCGACTCACAACAGCCCCAGTCGATTCCATTTGTGCTCTATCCCCCGCTCTTCCTGTGCTCCGTATCAAAACTTGTCCTCCTCTCATCTTCCCTCCATCCGTCTGACTCGGTCTTCTGCAGCTCTGCCTCGTAGTTGTTTGTTCCTCCTTAGCGTATTTTTCCTCTGTCATCAATGCTCCCCTCTTCCCTCTTTCAGTCTACGTTCCTCCTCTTTACATCACATTTCCATCCCGCTAGCTCTGCATTTCCTCCTCTTCCTCCTAATCTCCTCGTTTGCTTTGACTCCTGTTCCTTCACTGATTTGCTCTGCCTTTTTTGTCCTTCACCCCCTCCCCTCTTCCTCATCCCTTTGCTTGGCTCCATTTTTTCATGCCTCCCCCTTCGTCACTCTCTTTCTCCGTCTTTCCGTCCTTCGCCTCCTTCCTCTCCTCATTTCCTGTGCTGCCTCACTCATGTATTTTACCTCCTCCTCCTCCCTCCCTTTCCTGCCAGGCTTTTACAAATGTTACAGACTCAGACAGTGAAAGATCCTAGTTGACAGTGCTGTGCAGTAAATCCCCCGCTGACCTCCCACTGCATTTAAATTCTCTAATCTGGTGACAAAAGGAATGAGGCGAAGAGCTGGTGCCTTCTGGGAAAGGTCAAATTGCTAACTAATCTGCTCCCCTCTCTTTCTCCCCCGGTCCTCCCCCAGCGCTGCTCCCCGCGCTGTGAAAACCCCACGCTGTGAAAACCCCGCTGTGTTAGCTGTGTCATTGCACTCATGTCTGGAGGTCACTGTACTGCACAGAGCGACCTCACAAGTTTAGTGTAGCAATTAATTAGCGTCAGCGTGGCCGGCACATATGGGCCTATTATCATAAGGCCTCATGGGAGGATATTTCCTGCTACCATTATTCAGCAGGAAGTGACAGGGAAGGCTTTAAAATGCCAGCAGGCTCTTCTCTCGCTCCTCTGTTGGTCCTGTAGTCACAGCAGAGACGAGCGGAGGGAGCTTGTTGGTTATTTATAACAACATTTCTGCTTTGCATGACTCGGGCCTAAATACTAATCTGATTCACTTGCACGCTATGAAACATTCAGACCACGTCAGGTCATCCTGGACAGGTTGACTCAGTGAAACCAGATTGAAACAAGCAGGGTGATGCAGCCTTTAGTCTCTGTGTGGAAAAAGCTTCCCAAATACCTGAAGTGTCAGCTCATATAAATAGAGCCTCAAATCATTATGCATCTGCAATAAATTATATAAATAACTTCTGTTTAATCTCTATTTGTATACTTGCAGTTTAATGTCGCCTTACTGTCCTGGTTTAAATTGATTTATATGCCCATGAAAGACACTTTGCATGTGTCTGAAAGGTGCTGTCCTTGCCTCATTCTTTGTCTTACATTGACAGTGCTGCTGAAAAGCCTGGTAAACACAGACAGATCGACAACAGATCAAAGATGGACGAGCTTCAGGCGGCTACCTGCATCACCTGCAGGAGTACAGATCTGATAAATAAGACAGTTTCATCTTATAATTCTTACATTTCATTGTTCATACTATTTTTAGTCTTTTAGCAAAAACAATTAAAACATCTTACAATGGTCTGTATTGTATTCTGTATATATTTCTAATAAAATTCCCCCTTAATGTTTGATGCACCATCGTTAAAACTTACAGAGGAACTTTAAAGATTTAGTCTGTGTTGGATTTTGGAGATCTTCTGTACATGAATGCTTCTGCTCAATGTCTTCCAAAGGTTGACACTGTTTACCATGCTTCTCTGAGGTTTATTACCAATTGTAAAGTGTCGACACACCACTGTGAGTTATACTCTCGGGTGGGATGGCCTGCTCTAGCCACCCAAAGGACCCATCATTGGTATACTTTCATTTATAAGGCAATACTCGGGCTACTGCCCGCCTACATTTGTCTCTTAATTGCACAGAGAAATGCTGATCTTTACTCTTTCCGTTCACAAGACCATTTGTTGCTTTCTGTTCCACATGCCCGAACTAAAAAGGCTTCTGTTCACTCTGCACCTTTTGCTTGGAATATGTTGCAGAAAGACTGGAAACTAACTGAGTTCATCTCATTGAGCGCTTTGAAATCCAAACTGAGAGTTCTTGAGGCCGACTCCACAACATGCACTTGTTTTTCATAATTTGCTTGTAAATTTAATCTTTTTATTTGTCTTTTTGTTTGTGTTTTAACTTTGTAATTCTGTAACTGTTTTGTATTTGCTGCTGCCTAACTTGGCCAGGACTCCCTTGAAAAAGAGGTTCTTAATCTCAGTGGGATTTCTCCTGGTTAAATAAAAAAATACAAATTTAAAGTTAGTGTAGATTCCTGATGCAGTCAGCAGGATGACCCTCTGTGTTCATCGAGCTTTGGGTGGGAAATAAGCGTCTGAAAGTCCTTCTTCTCCAATTTTATATTCGTCTTTTTTGTGCCTGTAGACAATACTAATGAATGTATTGCTCTTCCATGATAATTATTTCCACACTGAATTTGTCAGCTTGGGATAAGAATGAGTTGGATATTCATAGGATAACGCAGAAAAACTTTATGCAATATGATAAGATATCATTCAGACTTTTGTATGAGGACACGTTGAATTATTAAATTGTATCTTTTAAAACAAAGCAAGCTTGAAGCTCTCCCTGTTGACATTAAATGAGGCTAGAGGTGTATTTTGTTCTGTGCAAAAGGCTTGTTAACAGTTACTTTTGCTGAGCTCCATCAAAATCAATTTAGGAACCTTTCCAGCACCATGGACAGCGACGCTGACATTCTGAGCAGACCGGTCTGAGCTCTTGGTCTTGGCTGTTTCAAGAGATTAAACCTTTTTGAGCAAAGTTCAAATCATACCTTTTTTTTATTTGTATTATGTTGTCCATGTTCATCATCATACTTTACTGAATTAAAAAGTTCGTATGAAGCCTAAAACCTCTACCCAGAGACGGGGCATTCAGGCCGTTTTGACTCTATTTTATGATGAAATGTTTGACATGAAACGCAGAGGTATCTGGTACTTTCACTTTAATGAGGACTACACAGAAAGCTCATCCCTGCAAGCTGAGCCTCTCCCAGCTGAGCCACAGAGATGAACCATTTTGTTTCTTAATCTGAATGATTTAGTGTTTTCTGTGTTGGTGACAGGAGCGGCAGCACTGAGAATTTGGAGCTCATGTATTTTTGTTTTCCTTTGTTGCCCTTCTCTCTGAAACAACATTTCCCTGCATCCTCTTGTGTCCGGGCTGAGCATCGCTCTCTTTTCATATTTCATTTTGTACTTTCTCCTCCTCTCCATCTTTCACCCTCACCTGTTCCCCCCCCTCGTTCTGTCTCTCTCCTTCCCTCTGTGTATTGTTGGCACTGCTAACAGGCTTTTGGAAGTGGCCTTCAGAAGCAGCTGGACGGCTGCCGAGAGCCTTTGGAGACCTGCCAGGCCGTCATAAGCCCCTCTCCACCTCCTCCGCCTGCCCACCTCTACGTCTCCTCCTCTACACATTTTAATCTCTTCTTTCTCTGCGCCACCATTCCTCCATCCTCCCCCTGTCCCTCGATCTCTCAGCCTATTCCTTCACTTATCTCCCCTCCTAGCTCTTCTGCATCACTCCGCTTGTCTGATTCTCTTCTCCGACACAAATCTTCTCATTTCTTGCTGCTCTTTTCCTTTACAGTATGCGCGACATCTATTCTCGTCTTATTTATTCTCATCATTACTTAAGCTTTCTTCTTGCCCCTTTTTCGTTGGCTATCCTGATTATCCAACAGCTTTTTGTACAGAGACTCCTCCAGCTTCTTTCAGACCTGGTCTGACTGTCCTTGGATGCCCTTCGTGTCCACAGAAAAAACAAAACAAAACATCTGTTTCGACTCATGTTCCAATTTTACACCCGTGAAGACCTCTCAGGGCACGTCACATATACACAATATGTTCTGTCAAAATATTCTCAGTTGGTCAAATGACATTGCTCGCCCTGTGAAGGCGAATTCTAATAAAGCTTTTGGCAAACTTATAGTTGCTAAAAGTAACTTCCCGTCTTGTAACCATCACAGGGGTCCCTCAAGTGTAGGACAGAATATGTAAAGTAAGAAATGTTCTCAAAAAGTGTTTGAGATCCTTTTCTGCTTCCATTTTAACAGGTGTAAGTCCAAAGTTCAAGGCTGCGGTACAAAATAGCTCGAATAATTTTGATTTGGCATCGGTTTTGTTTTGGTTGAAGACGAGATGAGTGTTGGCTTAGGTTATGTATGTAATCAATCATGTAATCAGCTCTCTAAAGGAGAGGGGCTGCAGCCACTCTTCAATGAGCTCAGGTAAAAACACTGTGACTAACATGTACTGCTGCTGCTGTATGATTCTGCAGATCTTTCTAGAACATGTGTGTTAAGTTACACAAAACTCATTTGTAACTTAAAAAGAAAAGAAACAAAACATCACCAGAATGAAAGTCGAGCAACTCGCATCACGTCCGCGTTCTCCATGATTTTCTTATTGTCCTGTTTTCGGTTCAAACCCAGTTCAAAGATTGGAAGTGATTTTTTTGACTTTGTGATTGTAATGATTTTGGCCAGCAGCTCCACTGAGAAGTCTTTGCTCCTCCATGCGTCACATTCTGCCTCTTAAGAGGTTTTCAGACTGAAGGAATGTCACGAAACACCCCAAACACTTGCTTACTCCATAAAGTACAGAGATAAAAATTTTATGTCCCAACCTGCAGCTCATGCAGAAGACTTTGGCAGCTCCTGTCCCGTGGTGAGATCGGTGCTTCAGTGTGTTTCCTAACGCAGCTTCTGGCAGTCGGGGACCTCAGGCAGACATGCAACCTGTCAGTCAGTGCGTCTTTTTAGGTGCATTCTTTCTCTCTGGGTCTCAGCTGTCTCTTGTCTTTTCTGTTTGCCTTTTACTCCTCTGACTGTGTGCACTTCTCCTCCAACACCTCTGCTGTCACTGTTTACTGTACCCTTCTTCAAAATCGTAGCATGCTAAAATACAGTCACACAGGTAATATTTATCCATCTGTCTCCAGATAACTTCCAGGTGCCTCTGAGCAAAGCGTTTAATCCCAAAGTAAGCAAAAACAAAAGAATACATATTCATTGTGAGAATGCCTTTGCAAAGTGTGGGAACCAGTTCTTGCTGGAAATCACAAAGAGCCAACTTCTTTGAAGAATAAAGCTGAGAAAAACAAAAGCAGAAACTTGGAGGCTCGGGGGCATGTGTGCACTCATGCACAAACATAACAACAGACATGCGAGGGGATTGTTGAATCTGAGAGTGACTTGTCAATATTTACGTCCCCCGGGGGAGTCGGGGTTTTTTTGTTCAAGTTTTTGGAGAAGTAAACTTCTGAACAAATGTGAACACGTTGTTGTGTTTGTACAGTAGCTTCAAGTCTGTAGTTCATCTCAAAGGGTGGAGTATGACCCCAGAATGTCCTCCACACATACATGCCGAAGCTGGAGGTAATGTTGGATTTGCATGGAACAGTTGCACATCATCATCATGCCTTCTGATCGTCTAGTCCTCAAATCTAAATCGCATAAAACGGCCTTATTGTTAAATGACCCAGACTGATTATCCGGCACCCCCGCTGGTGTGCTGAAACAGGATGTTCCCCTCACGGCTCGTACTTGAACCAACAAACAGTTATTCCAGGCCGTCCAGCATGTGGGAGGTCAGGTGACGTCGTAGAAGGACAGATATAGACCACTGTGGGAAAAATGATTTCACCAAGACTACTGGGGTTTGGTTCTCCGCGAGTGATGCGTTTTCTAAACGTCACCATGAAGCTTTTTTTCTTAAACCTGAACAGATAATTTCCTGTAACCAGGTGTTACATAACACACCTTAAACAAACACTTAGAAGGTACCTGAAACCAGACGACAAAGGACACCTTGAAACCAACGCTCAAGGATTCTTTAAATACAGACACTAAACGGTGCAGAACTTCTCATAAGAAATAATTTGAGCGGTTGTGTGAGGTTAAGTTGACTGACGATACGGGGGGTCATTTTCTAAGTCAAATATTTGGACACAGGTTAAGTACAGTGAAAAGAAACCAGTATGAGTTGTTGCTAGGAGACAGAATGGAAACCCATTTACCCTGAAGTCATCTCAAAGACATTTTACCAGCAGCTTCAGAACCTCATGTTACTTCCTGCTTTGGTACTGAATGTAAACATGGATTGTTTTAGGCTGTTGAAATGAAGAACCCGTTTTGCTCCTGTTCTCTGCCTCTCCTACCAAAATATCTAAACCATTAGATGAAGTGTAACAAAGTCTGTGCTAACAGGATGAATCATACTGATGTTGGTTCCTGAAGGACAGTCTTGGTTTCATGTGTTGAGGTTTCATCAGACACGTCAAACTGGGCTGCCACGGAAACAGACTTTTAAACATTCACTTTCATCGACTCTCCTGCTTCGACTTTTTCAGATTCCAGCGGCTCTTTTGCTTCCTCTCCTGATTTGCTTTTTTCCCATCTGGTATAAAGACGAGCTGTTTCTGAGCTGCTCAGGACAAGAAGACCTACTTTACTAGATAATGTGGAAATCTTCTTACAGCAGGAAACAATTCTACTGTTCGATGTGCCAGGACATAAAATCCAGGTGTAAGTGATGCGCTCCTTAAAAAATAACTAAACCCTTCACATGATTGGAGACTACAGTGTACTGCTGTATAAATGTGCTTCTGCCTTCAAGCGAGAAGAGGCCTCACATTCACGTTTATTGGCTACGTAACCATCTGACTCATGATGCAGCGACTCCTGGGATCTTTATTGGCCTCTGTGCTGTCATGGATGGTTTCAGAACACAGACGAGACGTGTCCGCTCTCTATTCACAGTCTCCCCAAGACGCAGACTAATCCTCAGATGAACTGGAGGCCAGGCTGACCCAAACCTGACCTGCGTCTTTGTCACCAGACTAAAAATAATCCGAGCAGTCTTTCAGCAGGAATGAAGATAAACAGCCACACAAAGCTTTAACGCAGCCGCCTGCTAACCAAGCGTTCTTTTCTTGTTAAAGTCATTCTCCTATTTTACAGTCCGTTGGCAGCAAAGTAAGCCAAACATGTACCACAAGTCCAGTTACACGACAGCGTTTGCTATTGTTCCTGGCACAGCCTCTCTCTCTCTGTGCTTCCATTTGATTTTATAAAGCCATTTTCTGTTTTCTTGTCTGAGGAAACACCTGTGAAATCAGTGTGAACGCTCTGGCAACACGACAATATGTGCCACAATACAGCTGAGTGCGCTGTGCCTTTGTTTTTATCCGCACCAGTAAAACAAAGCCAACAGTAAGAGGCGACCGGCTCCCATCACACCCTGCAGCAGATGCTGTGTAGGCCGGAATTCAGGAGAGGCACCTGGGCTTTTCTGCTCCGTTTCACTGAGTTCAAACACCACCATGCATCACCAGAAGAAGAACTTTGATTATCACCAAATGGACAAAACTGTTGTTTGTTATGTTCTTTGATTTGCTACATTATATGTTGCACTAAACTTCTATTTCACTTTGTCACAGAGGAAACAATATATCTTTACTACAACACCTCTTCTGTATGGTAGGGTAGAGTCAAGTGTCGCACTACCGATGTTTGTGTGAAGCTGTGGCTTCCTTTGTGTCCATCATAAAGTAATCTTAGCAAATGTGAGAAGATACAACCTTTCAGTTAAATGCCACAATAAACAACTTCAGCAGTGTTTACTTGTTTTACAAAGAAGAGTATTAAGGCCTTTCATGCCTTCATTGAGAGAGAGGAAAGTGGACAGTGTTGGAAACATGGGAACTGAGAGTGGGGATGACGTGCAGCAAAGAGTCGAGGGTGGGGGTCCAACCCGGGGCCGCCGCATCGAGACTAGTGATTTAACCGCTGAGCTGAACCAGCGTCCTGTTCATTCATGTTTAAACCAACCTGTTGCAAGTTTATAACAGCTTTGGGAATTTTCCAGTGTCGACTTTCTTCCCCAAGTTTGGTTGTTTCCATGTTCAAAACAAGCAACTTAGAAAATGATAAATGGACCGTACTTATATAGCATTTTTCTTATCTTCCGACCGCTCAAAGCGCTTTAACACTACATGTCACATTCACACACTGATGGCAGAGGCTGCTACGCAAAGTGCCCAACTGTCAATCAGTTGATCACATTCATACCCATAGGTTATGCCACCGGGAGCAATTTGGGTTCAGTGTCTTGCTCAAGGACAATCCAATATGTAGACTGTAGCAGTCAGGGATCGAACACCCAACCCTCTGATTGAGAGACGATCGACTCCACAGCTGAGCCACACCCTGGCAAACTTTTCTCCACCTGCTCGTAACAGAGAAATTAGCAACTTTTTCCACCCGTTTCTGAGCCATAAAAACAGGAGGTAAAACACTTTAAAGAAGGCTTAGAAGATGGATCATAATAATTCGTTTTTTCTCTGTAGATGCCCTATCCTGCTGCCCGAAACAAGCTCACTAGATCACCAAACGTTGATTAATCCGCCTCTGAAAGTAGTCCTAAAAAAAATGCACGATTTTAGCGACATTTGCTAAACATTAAAACAGCTGAACTCTCACTCTGCATTGTTTTGTTTTCCAAGAGTTAAGGTGGTGAGAAAAAGTTTAGCACGCACATGGACTAAAATAACACCTGTGCTGAGAAAAACAATATTTTCACTTCATGCAAAAGTTCAACGTGTCTTATTTGTATTTAAGTTACGCCACAGGTATGCAGGGACACTCAAGCAGACACGCATAAGAGAACAAACATTGAACGCCATGCATGCACAGATGACTGAAACACACACACACACACACACACACACACACACACTCACCTCAGTGTATGAGTGTGCTGATTCTGGGTTTCTGACTGGGTCCGGGGGATTTCTCTAATCACCTGAGAGGAGGAAGAAGAAAGGTATGGTCAGCATGTGAAGGATGTCCCGCCTATAAGCTGATCATCTCCCAGCCCCATGTTATTATTTCCCAAGTTTCTCCAATTAGGAAGTGCTGATGTGGGATCAGCGCACAAACTGCATCTCCCAGCAGTCATCACTTTCATTACAGAGGGGACACAGCAGAACCGGGAAGAACCGTGGGACCGGATCAGCAGAATTCCTCAAAAATCCTTCACAGATAAAACTTTGGAGCGCCGCAGGTCGTTCCAACTCTCCGAGCCCTCGTTTCAGTAAAAGTTGTGCTGTTGTGTTTGAATGTTAAATCATACTTGTTTATTCTTTCAGCAACGTTGCAGCCAGCGTACATATTAAAAAGTATAAATACTATTCATCACCTGTAGTGAGTCACTGTTGTGTTTACGCTGCTGTACAGTGTTTAAGGAAAACCATTAGCCATCACTGTTTTATTAAAGTCATTACCTGGCAACTTCTCACAGTTGTTGTTTCATAAGTTCAGTGTTCAGGATGTTTTCTTGTCTGGAAGTTCGACCAATAAAAATGTGTGAGGAGCTGAAGTCATGCCGAGCAAACTTATTCATGAAAACTCACCGCTGATACACCCTGTCCTTACAGCAGAGAGAATCATACAGGGACACTAACCTCTCTTTTTGTGCCAGTCAGAATTAAATTCAAAATAATGTATGACTATTACAAAAAGCATGTTTTGTGCCTGCAACATGAAAGCCATAAGGAAGGTTGACTACGTAATATATAGAGCCAGCAAGTCAGCTGGGTCGGAGGTTGGTGGTGAAGGATGGGTCAAACAAACAAACAAACAAACAAACAAACAAACAAACAGACTTGCACATGGATGAGCAGAGAGCAGAGACCAACAGTCAAAGTGAAATTATCTCGATTATATAACCTATGCAACATAACTTCCTTTTTAAATAGGATCCATGATGTACTGATTTAACCCTAACCCAGTTTTGGGGCCTCAACATTGCCAAAGTTTTTGTAAGGCACCAAAGCTCCTACGCTTCTTTAGGGAAAGATCCGGATGTATGTTAACATTTCCTGTTGGTTTAACACAGGACACGAGCAGCAGCTTCCTGGGTGATCGATCAGAGAGTTCTTGCAAGAAGGCCTGCAGGTTGCCGGACGTTGTTATCACTGCTACCACTACTTCATGCATTTTTGCTGACCGACATAAAAAGGCTTTTATGTTTAAGGCATAACATATACTTCCAGGTGGAATACATACGTTTGAAAAGCATGCTGACGAACATGAAAGAAGATGGGAAACACAAGTCCATGTACATAATTCTATAGATAAAAGTTTTGGGGAAAATGTAATGTGGTATCGCTTAGAGTCATTTTGACATTCAGTATTTGTGAATCAACAAAGCATCAGCGAAAATCTCCAGAAAAGTGCTGCTGTCATACAATCAATGAAGAACTCAAATTGGGAAAACCAAAAGACTTTTAAAATGTAGTCTGAAAATAAAAGCGGTTTATGTCATTAGAGAATAAATCAGCCACAATGATTAGGAATCACTAAGTGCTTACACAGACACTTTCAGGACCTCTGAATCCACACAAATAGCTTTCTTATTCCCAATTGAAAACAGATGTTCATTCGTCTGTTGGAAATAAATGTGAATATAAAGTCAAATTCCTGCAACGCACCAGCGAACCGAAAGAGAGCTGGTAGAAGATGCAGTGCTGCTTCATCAATGTGTCACCACAACAACAACAACCAAGTCTCTGTTGAAACTGATGCAGGCGTGTAACGAAGCACAGGTTTATAAGCACAGTGAGGCCTGCAGAGACCATGCAGTGACAGCATTTAGAGACAAAACACATGTAAAGGAATAAAATTATCATGCAGGAAGTAAGGCGGACCGAGTGTCTCCTAAGTTAGCAGAGCTCCTCAGCCCTCTTATAGACTATGACCTCATCCCAACCTACACACACAGAGCTCTGTAGTAAGGTTCAGATGAAGTAGACCTGAGGGCTACTGAAACGTCCTCCATCAGCAAATCCAGCGCAAAACACACCCAGCTGTTTGAGACACTGGTGACATACCTGGACCGAGCCTTTAATGAGATTCTTTTAAGCGGGGGAATAAAATAGTCGACTGTTGCAAGAATTAGCAGCTCAGCGGAGTGAAGCCACGCAGCATATGGAGGTTTAAAAAAAGTGGACGAATCAGCAGCTTTTACTGAACAGCAACCCACGAAAACGCTTTTGGATCTAAGACTCGTGGAGTGTGAAAAGCAGACAATGTTTGAATTTGTGACCATGTGTAAATTAACGCTGTGGGTGTCTTGAAGCGTGAAGTTGCTTTATTTGTATGATGGCAACACTCACTACCGTTGCATAGTGACCAGATGGTTCTATTTATAGAACTTTCACGCTGCTAATAAAAGCTAGATTGTTGGCTACAGCGTACTCAGACTCTGACACACAGTGTGAAGTAAGAGGACAATTCTGCTACTTTTCAAGTCTGTGCATGTCCCATAAGTTTGGCCATTGTGACTCTATGAGTTGTGTTGAGCTGAATCTCAGGAATGGGTCTCAAAGAACTACACTTCCCAGAGTGCACCAGCAGCAGCAAGGCTGCTCCTCACCTGATCAGTCATTGTCACTGATTTGGAGCACCTGAGAAGAAATGGAGGTTCTCAGTCATTCAGACAAACAAAGTTCACTCATAGGTTCAGTCCAACGGTCGGTGAAATGTTTTATTCACTTTCATGGTGTTTGCAATGCTGCTTAATGTGTTCAAGTTTATGTTGAACTGCTGTGTAGATTGGTGAAGGAACGCATTGCAGCACTGACTTCATTGACTTTGTGTTGAATGAGTTTGCGCTAAGATAATATTTCATTTTGAGTTTGAAAAATTAAAAGTATAAGATACAAAAGGATAATACAAAGTTAACTAAAAATGTGGAAAATTCATGAAATGAGATTTTTCTTTATTCCATTTAAAAGGCTTAAGTGGTAAATTATTTTACGTTTAGTTAAATGTTTAAATTAATTTAAAATGTTTAAGTAAAATGTTAACTTTTGTTTCTCTGTCTTTAAAGGTTTACAACCTAATTTACTGAACAGACCAATCAAAGCCAAAAGAAAAATAAAAGTGATTGAGTTGGAAATTTGAGTCGTCCTTGTGTCCTTTGCAAGTTGAACAAGAGGAGGACTTTACAAGTTGTGTTAACTGAACTCACTACCTCGGTTCAGAGAAAGGAGGACTTGTGCAGAACAAAGTGCATTGTTGCAAGCTGCATGAGGCTCCGACAGCTTTCCAAATGAACATGATTTTTACACGAATAATAAAAGTAAGTATGGAATTAATAACCCAAGTTAAGATGCACAATACAGAATCACAATGGCCACTTTTACTGAAATAATTAATTAAAATCAGAATTTTTCTCCAGAAGAGCCATGTGATCAGCTCAGCAAGACAAACGAGTGCTTTGTTTCAGAACAATGCAGGTTAAATAAAAGAACAGAGTAATTACTGATGATTGTATTTGACAATTGAACTGATTTGAGTTCACATTATGAACACAACGGCCGTGTCTTTCTGAGGGCTTTTGTTCCATCAGCAGGTAAGTTCTTAAACAAGCTGTAGTCACTGTTGCCACTGCACGTACGCCAAAGACTGTTGGCTTTGCGTCTATCATGATGACATCCATATGTATGGGGCTTCATTCATCACCTCACGTTCTCTCTCTCTCTCTCTCTGTCCCTCCTGTCTGGTGATCATCTGATTATAGGCGTATACTATTTAAGTACTAAACCAACCAGAGTTACCTCTGCCGACCAATCATCCCGCTGCTTTCAGATTTTAAAGCGGTCCTCCTCTCCCATCCTGCTTCTTTTCTTCACCACCACCAGCGCAGAGATGCAGAGACGGGGCCTCATCGCCAAAGACTTTGCACATTTCATTCTTCCAAACTTGTAAAATAAATAATTGTTCACTCTTAAGTCTCTCCTGTTTGAAAAGTATTTACGTCTCCTGTTCTTGTGTCCATGTCTTTTATGATGTGGACTGCTTGTGTGTGCTACTGTTGCAAACCAAATGCCCTCGGAGACAAGAAAGATTTTCCAGTACGATCCAGATTCCTAACTTTTAATTTGCTCCCATTTTGAGTAAAATATGCTGAATAAGGACGGAGTTGTTCACACACTTCGCTGCATTATTTACATGCATGCACAGTCATTGGACTATAACTTACTCATTTGTTGATCTACCATCTAAAAAAGATGATTCCACTACAGTGCATCCATGCACTCCAAGTTATCCAATCTAACCGTTACCATAGCAATGGTTTAAATACTTTAAATCATTTTTAATTTTTAAGACTGCCAGAGCACACTGCCAACAGGAAACACAAATAGCCTCTGCGTGGGCTAAACGCGAGTTCATTCAAAATGAGAAAGAATGAAGAACCAAGCTCGTGTTTAACCTTTGTGACTGCTGAGCCAAAAAAATGTATATCTTCACCCTCAAAGGAAGAAAGAAAGTTTCTTTACGTATTCTCTGCAGTAAATCAATGCAAATACTTAAGATGAGATCAGGTTAGTCTATGTTGGGAGTTCAGGCAGCACAGGAAGGCAGATAGAAGCAGGAGGACTGCTACAATGAAATGTTTGGTTTACAGAGTAGAGTACAGGTAGGCATGTCCGGTTTTAAGTGACAAAAACTCCTGAGTGGAAACAAAACAAGCCAAGACGATTGCAGGGCACATGGCAGCAGGATGAAGTGCCAGACAAAGACAGGAAGCGCTCCGGTATATATGCAGTGAGACTGATGAGGGAAGTGGAAACAGGTGTGCAGATGGGGAAAGGAGGGAAGGTGTGAGGGCCTCTGGTGGGCAGGAGGAGAATGGCACAGAAATGTGGCTGAGAGGAGGTGTTCTCTGCAGCTCCTGTCCTGACCACACCAGACAGACCAGCCACATTTGAATCTAATGTTAAAGAAGAGAAAAGTGCTACAGCCACAACAGTCGACAATCATGTGCATTTCAATTACATACCTTAATATACATCTTAATCTTATTGTTCTGTAAACATATTCCTTGTTAGTGTTGTTGCTCCACAATCCCATTTCCCTGGCAGAGCTGCTTTCCACAGCCGTTACATAAGCACATCCATCTCTGCACACATGTGAGGCAGCGAGCAGCTGAACCCCTCCTCCTTAATTTAATTACATTTTCATCCTTTCAGAAAACGTTATTCATTCCCCACATGTGGCTAGCGGACTGAGCTGTGAATGCACGACACTCTCAGCGATGTCACTTTTGTTAATCATTTATTTTCTATTCAACACGGAGAGCGCGAGAATACAGCAGCCATTACACACACCGCTGCCCAATTAGAGCAGGGACGTGAATTAATGAGCGGGTCAGGGCGGGTTAATGAAGGGTGGCGCTGATCTGCTGAGGGCTGAAATTAAAAACTGTATCCTCTGTCCGAATGAAGCTCCATCGAGGCAGCTGCTCCCTCTGACTCGCTATTGCCATGCTGCTTTGTGTTTGTGCGATCACTTTTTAAATCATCACACAGCGCTGAGCGGCTGCTGTGAGGGCCAGCACTGACGAGACATATTTTACAGGCCGCTGTCAGCCTGCACACGGCATTATTCTTACTGTTTCATGGACAGACAATAAAATAAAACACTTACAGCGGGAAGAGGAGAAGGGGTTGAAACGAGCAAGTCAAGTTCAGATTATTCACGCACTTTAGGGGCAAGCTATCATCCCCAAGAGGTAATTTAATATCCTGAATAAACTCCATCCTCGAAAGGCCGGTTCCTTCTTTACAAGTGACTAAGTGAGTTATCAACAAATCATTTTAATATCGCTCAAGTGGAAAG